>NC_092569.1:14060000-14397500 GCF_037975245.1 Apostichopus japonicus
CTGCCATTGGATTGAATGATAAATTTGTAAGATTTGGCGGCTTACGTCCAAATGCAAGTTCAAATGGGCTATAGCTACCTAACTGAGGAGACGAAAATGTGTTATATGCATAGGCTGATGTTGGGACAAATCGTACCCAATCCGTACCAAACTGATTTAAGTTCACTTTGAGGAAATTTGAAAGAGTCTGAATGTGTCTTTCAACCTGTAAGCTTCCATGATTGCTTACACTGATGAACTTTTGTTCAATGCCTAAAGCCTTACTTAAGAGCTCCACTAATTTTCCTGTAAGAGAAGCTGCCGCATCACTTATGATACAAGACGGTGGACCAAAGGTTGTGACTACCCTCTGCAATAATGCTTCACATATTGTTTCAGCATCAAGAGTCTTAAGAGAAACACATACAACAAATCTAGTGATCTCATCACAAACAACCATCAAATGTTTAAATCCTGTAGCCGTTGTGGGCATAGTCTTGAAATCCAGACTAAGTCTGTCAAAAGGACGATAAGAATCAGGAATGCGAGCATGATATTGTCTCAATTTGTCCGGTTTCTTACGGAATTCTTGACAACGGAGACATGCCTGAATATAATTACTGATGCGTTGAAACATATTGCGCAGATAGAAATGCTGTCTAATGGTCAAATATGTACGCATTACACCCTGATGATTACTTAACAAGTCATCGTGATATCGAGATATTATCTGTTCTACCATAGTCTCAGGTACGACTAACTGAAGAGTCATCTTAGCATTATTAGTCTCATGCAAAAATATCCTGAATAACAAACTATTACATAACAAATAATCCTCTGCTTGAGAACGAACAGTTCTAGCATGCTTAGCATTACTTGGAATAATGTCATGTGCAAGAAAATCATAAATTGGTTTGTAGTAAGGACAAGTTTGTTGTTGAATTTGCAACTCTTTTACATCAAATGGCAGATCATAGTTTTTGATCAGCTTTCCTTGAATTGCCTTCATGACTTTATTCAATTCCTTTTGTTTTGGAATGTGCCCTGTAACCAAATGATCAATGTTTGTTATGACTGGCTTTGGCTGAGAAAATAATTCTGGTGGTGGTTCTCTGATTACCTCTTGCACTCTATGTCTACTCTGATCCACTAATCTTGGCTCTGAAGGTTGAGAAACACTTGTAAAATTTGGCACTACTAATACATCAGGACTATATGTATGTCTATTTTCACTCGGCATAGAAATAGTAGGCCTTTGAATATGTGTATCTCTCTTATCAGTAGAAATAACTGGTGTAGTCGTCTTTTGTGACTCAGATTGTGGTCTCTGTGTAACATGATCATTAGAATGTCTTGCCTTAGGAACGGATGTCCTTTTAGCTCTATTTGTTGATACTTTGGCTGGGGAATCCTGCTTGGACTCCTTTGTGACTTTATTTGGAAATAAATCTGGAACCTTGACTCCCATTGACCTTGCCATTGACCTTGTCATGATTGGATTAAATGTCTCCTTAGGTGGAGTTGAAAAATCCTCACAAGAATTGACCTCTTGAGCAACCTGATCTATTTCAGAGTGAAATTCCTGTGGTGCTCTAGACAAATAATCTGCCAAAACTAATTCTGAGCCTTTCTTGTAACCAACCTGAAATGTATATTCTGACAATTTGAACAGAAGTTTACGTAAGCGTGAAGTTGCTGGTTCTTGTTTTGACTTAAACAATTCAACAATGGCAGAGTGATCAACATATGCCTCAAATTCTACATTTTGCAATAAATGTTTGAATGCTGTCACATTAATAAATAGACCCATCATTTCTAATTCAGTTACACTATACCTCTGACATGCTGGTGGTAATATCTTAGAGTAATATGCAATAATATTCTCTTTGCCATTAACTCTTTGTGTCAAGTATGATCCTGTTGCTACTCGTGATGTGTCGCTATATAATACAAAACGACCATATTTCTGTGGCATATGCAATATAGGTGGATTACACAACAACTCTTTAATACTTTGAAATGCACACTGATGTTCCTCTGTCCATTTAAATACCTTTCTCTTACGACTCAAATGATGTAATGGTCTCAATAGTGCTTGAATATTTGGGTAAAACGAAGCCACATAATTAACTGCACCTACAAATCGTCTTACTGACTTAACATTGTGTGGTTTCGGTGTGTTCCTGATTGCTGCACATCTGTCATGTAAAGGTTGGATACAAGCCTCACCTTCTGGGGTTATTGAGAGCAAATGTCCCATATATCGGACTGAATTTTGAAAAATGCTACACTTTTTCGGAGAGATTTTCAATCCGTTGTCCATTAAAACCTTAAAAATTGCCTTTAGGTGTTGTTTGTGAGATCGTTTGTCTGCACTGTACACAATAATATCGTCATGATGAGCAATACAGAACTTATTTGAATTTGGGATCGTTGCCAAAATATCATTAATTTTCGACTGAAAGATCGCTGGAGATAAATTCAATCCCTGTGGTAAGCGTTTATAATAATAATGCTTTCCTCCATGAAATGAAGCAATACCTGTATATTGTTGTGCATGAACACTAAGTGGCAGACAGAAGAATGCAGACTTTAAATCAAGAACACCCAAAATTTTGGCTCCAGAGTACCCTATGGTACGGATAGTCTCATTCAGTAATGGAAATGGGTGATTGAGACGTTTTATTCTACTATTCAAGTAGCGAAAATCTGTGACAACCCTTTTGTCTTTTGTTCCCTTCTTTGGAATGAGGAAAACCGGTGAGGTATAAGACTGATGTCCTACCGCTAAGATTCCTAATCGCACTAATTTGTCAAGCTCACTGGCGACAATGACTTTGTCCTCATCTGAAAGTCTATAGGGACGTATGTAAAATGGCTCATCATTAGTAAGAGTAATATCAGCCTCATAATTTGGACAGTGAGATAATTCACCATAAAGAGAAAATGCATCTCTATGTGAGTCTAGAAATTCATAAATGCTTTCTGTTTCTGAAGCATTCAGAATACTTTGTTCCAAATTAATGTTGTCTCTCATGATTTCCTGTTCGTATTTGGAAACCAGGGGATCATCGGCTGTCAAATGTGGATATCGATGTAAATTATATCGTGTAATTTCATCACGATTCTCTTTAGAGTTAGAATTGGTTTGAAATAGAGACGGTTTTTCGATGTCTCTCATGACATTGAGAAAATCTAGAGAATCAATAGGTATGTCTTCTGTGACCGTAATGATATCTGCTAAATCTAAATGAGCCACTGTGCGAGAAGGATGCAGACAAAATTTCTGATTACCCATGTTCCTTAGTAGAATCTTTGTTCTACCTTTATGCATTTTTACTAACATTCGTGAAGGACACATACGAGATATTAGAGGAAACGGTTTAATAACCACATCTGCATTTCGTGCATATAGTGGAAGACGTCCCTGTACAGTAATGTATCTTTGCTGACCTGGGTAAATAACAAATCTCTGCACTGGCCTAAGGAAAACTTTGGCTTGTTTAATTCTAAAACATTTTGTGGTAAAGTCCAAAGATCCATTCAATTCCTTCAGAGTTTGACTACCTAATATTAAGTCAATGCCTGTCAGGTTTGCAGCAATTAAAGCAGAAAGTTGAAATTCATGACCCTGAATTTTGACCTGAAATGTTATCGTGCTATACGCATGAATAAACTGACCATTACCCAACTTTAGGTTTACTACATCAACTGAGACTGGTTGTATAGAGGATAAATACTTTGAATTTTGCACTGTAGAAGAAGAAATGATAGAGCGTGTCGCTCCACTATCAAACAACAATGAAATTCCTTTACCATCATGTAAAGTACCTCTTACAAAATTACGTGTGTCCAGTTGAATATCCACACTACGGTCGTTCCCTGTATATCTAGAACTAGGAATATTACTATTCTTCCAAATATTATTTGCTTTACGTTTCGATCTTCCCTTACTTGGTACTTTGTCTGGAGTCACTGTATGATGAGTGCTATCATAAGTGCTCCCTAATGAAAATTCTGTGTTGGTACTTTCTTTACATTAGCCTCCATTTCATGGCTTAGGCGAATTTGGCAATATTGTGCAAAATGACCTCGATTTTGGCAGTAGTAACATGTGATTGAAGGATTAAAATATGGTAACCTTCTCCTGTTATTATTCTGACCTGTCCTAGGACCACGAGAATCACGAGAACTATATCTTTGCCTCATATCTTTTGGATTGTCTTGCGATTCTGACCTACGTGACTGATCAAACTTGGTTTCTAACTCCTGAATTTTATACACAACTCGTGTATCTCAGAAGATGCAGAAATAGTAGGAGTCTGAACAGAAGATGCTTTGTCGTGCATTGCCATAAATAGTTCGGAAGAAGCTGTGGGTTGACTTTGGATTTGTAAGTCAAAATAGCATTGCACTTTCATGACCAAATCTGCAATTGTTGCTTGTGGTGATGCAGACATTAACACTGCTGAACGACATTGCAAAGGCAGGGTCGAGATGAATTTATCTCTAATTTGGTCCTCGCCATAATTTAATTGTGCTGCAGCTTTGGAAATTTTGGCCAAATGAGCTTGAGCTGTATCACCTGGCGTATAGCTTAATGCATGAAATGCCTGTGATTTAGCGTAGGAAGAAGTGCCTGGACTGAAACGAGCAAGGAATTGTGTGCGCATATCAGCAATAGTTGAAAAACTTTTGTTTTCAATCCAGAGTCTGGCTTGGCCTTTAAGTGTTCGCTTAAATATGCGACATATTTCATTAAATTCTTCCGCTACAGCCTCAGGGGTGGTTTGGGACGGCAATTTATGCACCTCTAAATAATCTTCAAATCCCAAATAATGAGCTTCGGCTAAATCTGCATCAATTACATCGCCCTGAAATTGTGATGGCAAAAAATCAGTGGGCCTATGTTTCTGCATAACATTAACAGAGGTAGAAGTTTCCTGTTCACTGACTGACATTATGCTGAATACAATTAGGCTAGTTATGAGTATACAACATGAGCCTTTACTTAATTGAACACATTATCGACCGTTATTAAATACAAATAACAAATATGCAATACATGGACACGATTAAAATAACCTAACGGTACACTCTGATCTCAAATAGGGGTTGGGATACAAATTGGCATGATTTCACTCACCCTTAAGTTTAACTAAGAACTGGTACTGGAACTGCAAACGATGACTGAAGTCCCTCGGTTAGTAGTAGTAGTAGCGGCAGGTAGTAACAGGTGGGTAGTAGCAGGTGGGCCTACATCTCGTATGCTGCAGATTCGTTCGCCGTTAACATCGGGTAGAGTCTAGGCTTAGATCGCGAAAATGTTCAGTTCTGATGTTTAGAGCTGTAGTATTCTACGTACTAGTTGCGCGAATGTTCAAACGCGAACTGCATGCTGGGTTGATTAACGTTAGTGTACAGATCAGTGGTTCCGGTGTACAGGCTTAGGCTAGTACAGGCTGACTTCCATCGCAGAGTGTATGTTAGGCTAGGTCGTGAACATACGTTGTGTTCCTCGTTAGGTCTTCGGGCCAAAAAAATCTCCTGTTCGTTATTGAACGTAACGAACGAAAGTTGTGAAAAGTTCCGTTACCGTTTCGTTCCTGAAGAAAGCAACCGATCTCCACCATGTAATATTGTGACGAGCCCGCTTCCTCCGATAGTAAAACTATATCGGGACTCGCATAGAAAGGTACTGGGGTATCTTGATGCCGTATTTATGCTTCTTCAGGAGATGTCTCGAACGGAAGAAAACAATGAGTTCACAGAAAAACAATTTGACAAGATCGGATTTGATTAATGATTCGGTATAATTTCTTCTCTGTCGATTCTCTTTACAAATAAAACTAAATTACAATGATTTGACTTGACCTGACTCCGTCAATTAAACAATTAGGAGTGATGAACTTTCGGCGGAGTGATAAATTTGCTGACCAAGTGATAAATTTGCTGACGGAGTGCTCAAACTTTCGGCCTCCTTTTACTTTTATACCTTACTTCTACAAAATCCCTCTGCGCACAATCAGTAGGCAGCCAATGACCTGACCATCCTGTATCAACTTAACGATATAAAAATAAGTGCGCTGGCACTGATCTGCCCTGATTGGTTGGGAGTTTGGAAGTCCATCCCCTTTCTATGGAAACTTCCATACCACGTGAGAGAACCTTCTCGAATGTTCCACAGACATAATGGAATCTATTTTGGGAAAAGGCCCTGTACCAAGATTCAATAAGATAGTTAAAAACTTCTCGTGGGAAAACTGAATCCATGACCTAGATAAATACATAAGAGGCCTGTAAGGTGTCTCGATGGAGTGTGTCGGTAACATCAAAGAGATGGTATCACTATTTCATAACAATTAGTCCCTTTCCTCCCATACGTTTTTCCCCTTACCTGATGCTCCAATTCAGCAGAAATACTTTGTTGCAACGTTAGAATGTTTAAAAATTTGTTTTGAAAAACAAAACATAAAGATAAATGTATTTATTTTATTTTCATTGAAACGTTTGAAACAAGTTTGAAAAAGTCAAAAGGCTGTAATTACCGCTAAGTTCTGTTCTTGAATACTTAAAATGCAGAACAGCCTTGCAGAACAGAATGCAAAACTTTATTGAGGTTTGATGGATGATTTCAGGGTATGACAGGGTATGATCCAATGTTATCCTTGTAAGATATCATGACTCAGCTCATCTCCGTCGATCTGGTGGTGTTGTGGGTCTAGAGGTAAAAATTTTTGGGAGCATGCCTCTTACGTAAAAAAAGCACTTCCTAGCTAATAGCAGTTACAAACAGAAAATCCTCTTCATGCTGAGTGACAGATTAAAGACAACAATATCAAAACTATTCATGCAACTTGCTCATTCGTCAAACTGCAGTGGATTTAGCTTCCAGGTGCCGCACTACCCTGATGGGAGAGGAAACGGATCTCCTAGTGCTTTTGTCCTTGACCTCTATTTTAGGTCTGAAGGAAAGCAGACCATCAAGAATCGAAGAATTTGAAATATTAAGTGGCTACAACAAGCACTGTACCCAGACACATGTCAACTTTTACCATATGTACATGCAATTTCTGGCTGTCACACAACATTAAGGTTGTTTGGTATTGGGAAAGTAGTACCACTTACAAAGTTGAAAGGTAATCCCGACTTCAAACAGCAAGCAGAAATATTCTCCAGAGAAACGACAAGGGAAGACATAATGTCTGCTGGTGATAAGGCTCTTTCTTGCTGGTATGGGGGATCCCGTGAGGAAGGCTTATGTGAACTTCGGTACAGGTGGTTTGGAGAAAAATCGCGAAGAGGACCTCAGCGGTACAAGTACACTTACTTTCTCCCACTGCAGCGGTGGCGCGCTATCACAGTGCCCGTGTACAAGAATGGATGAACTAAGGTTCCAATTTGATTCCAGAAGAATGGGAGTAGGAGGTAAACTTGAACCAATGAAAACAGACCTGCTACCTGCTCCAGACACTCTTATGAAGGTGATGCGATGTAAAAACAAACTGTGATACACGGACATGCACCTGCAGAAATCTTGATTTAGAATGTTAAATAGTGTGTGGCGAACGCAAAGGTATAAACTATACAGATTCACCACATGTATCCACTGAGAGATTGGACGTGGAGCTATCGGAGGTTATTATGCCTATTTTCGTAACTTGTTATATAGGCATTCTTTGTATGGCCGTGTTGAATAATATAGTAATATGAGTACGATATAGTCTAGTCAATCTGTTTTAATATGAGGGTAAATGGGATAGTTTTATAGTGTATGTTTATTATAATGTTAGTAGTTTTGCTATTCTATATACCAGGGATAATTTTGATATTGCGGGGAAATGGCAGGATTTGGCGGGAAAACGGCAGCCATCTTTGATTTGGCGGCCATCTTTGATTTATTCTGGCTCAAATGCAATGTCAAAGGTATGCAGGGACCATATTTATATATATATATATATATATATATATATATATATATATATATATATATATATATATATATATATATATATATGTATAATATACAACGTGCATAATATCTACTAATATCAGGTTGTGTACCCACCTATATTATTGAAAATAGCCGTAAAGACGACCATTTTGTTTGTATGCAAATTAGCCAATTTCACCTGGGTATATTTTCTACTTTTTTATATGTTTCTAAGTATGGTGTCTGGAGACATTTGCAACGCAAATCGTTTCTTTTGCAATAGGTCTAGTCTAGGTTTAGTCTAGGTCAAGCCATTATTTTGTACAGATTGACTGGCCTAATTACCGTGTATAGCACATGGTAACCTTACAGCAATGCTCTTTCACGGTTAACAGCCACTCATCTTTATCCCACCCCACACGAAAATTTGATGAGAATCCATATATGAAATTGATTTCTCTTGTGAAAACAGTGTGCGAAAGTCCATCCGGGATTTTTGTTCCCTCTCTAGCATCCATGTAAGTCGTGGTTTAATTTGGTCCTATAGGCTTGTGTATAAGTGCCCAAGTCGAATTTTGTCGCAGGATTCCTTGGACTTTGTCCGACATTCTTACCTTCCCGCCAAGGAACTTCTTCATTAGCCTTCATTCGATCGGATATCACCTGATATAGCCTACTAACAGTATGAATTTTTGAGCTGCAGATCAAGACAGCAGATGGACGTAACGAAATTAACGCCGCCGACAGCATCAAAGTAGCAAAAATTACCACAACTACAGAACACTTCTTACATTGGAAACTTTTGATTTTTGTTTTCAGAAGCTTCCCTGTTTTATTGTGGGTGATCGATAGAGGTAAACCTGTGCAAGTGAAATATTACTTTAGAGTGCGGCACTTACTCATAGACCAAATAGAGCCTTAAGTTTAAATAGTAACAGCCTAGCAGTTGAAATACTGTTAACGTTTCTTCATATCATTGCAAGTACAGGACCTTCCATTTTAAAAATTTTATATGTAATTAATCATACTGAAATGATGATTATTTTTAGGCGAGTACAACAGCAGTTAGAAATCCTACAATAACGAATACAACGCCATCAACAACATCCATGGTTTGTCATCTAGTAAACATTTTATTTACCAATCGAAAAGTTTTTAATATAAAATGTGTCGTTTTTATCTTTAGCGTCACTGTTACAGTATTATTGGGGATGAGGTTACAGCTTGTAGAAAGGAGATACCATATCACTTTATTGTACTCATGAGCCATTGGCTCAAATTCTATTGCAGCCTAGATGCTATAATACCTTTATTATTCTCATGGCCAGAATTTTTTCTAGAATGAGGAGTAATTGGTGTATTTCGTAAAACCAAATACTTTTAGCGGTTGTTACAAATTTTCAATGTAGTAAATAAATCATCGCAACAGAGATATGTCGTGAAATACGCTAATTAGCCGGTGTCATTTATATTGAATCACTAAATGCAAAGCATTTTATAACATTTAACGTTTGAAACAATGCAAGATCATCTGATACATTCATCCCAAATCGTATTGAAGCTAAATTAAATCAAAGCAATGCATTGATATGTTGCGTTCGTTATCATTCGGATGGAAAAATTCTACGTTTCTAAATGTTTGGGTTATATATTATTAGAGCAAAACAAACAAATTGTTTGCCGTAAAAGAACATTTTTGAGAATGCTTCCTGTTCTGGTTAAACTTTAGCGACCAGTTTAGTCTTGCTAGAAATATTATATAAGTCATTTAACACCTAATTTATTCGGTTATGTATCTCCGAAACGTAACATCTACGTATGTTATAGCATAACATGCTAACTTACACTGTAATTAATTTATTTTGCCACAAGAGTCAGTTTAGCTTAGTTTACGGAAACATCAATTTAAAGTAAAAGTTGCGCCTTTTTGTGGATTAAATCACATTATAATTTCCTATAAAAGACTTAATGCAGACATATTACTACGCATTAACTTGTTATAACTAACATGATATGCTTTCCTGGAATCGCAGGATATCGCAACTAAGATAGCAGATTGGACGTAACGAAAACAACGCCGCCAACAGCATCCAAGTAGCAAACATTACAACAACAAAACCTTTTCAAATTAAACACTTTTCGTTTTTTTTTTTTTATCAGAAGCTTCCCCGCTTTATTGTAAAGTTATAGAAAGAAGTAAAACTTTTGCAAGGGAAATATAACTTCAGAGTGCAGCACTTACTCATAGATCAAATCGAGCCTTAAATTCATATACTAACAGCCTGGCTGTTGAAATACTGTTAACGTTTCTTCATATCATTGTAAGTACAGGACCTTCCATTTTAACAATTGTATATGTAATTAATTCTACTGAAATGATGATTATTTTTAGGTGAGTACGACAGCAGATAGAAATCCTGCAATGAAGAATACAACGCCATCATCAACATCCATGGTAAGTCCTCAAGTAAACATTTTATTTACCAATCGCCCAGTTTTTACATAAAATGTGTCGTTTAAATCATTAGGGTCACTGCTACAGTATTATTGTGGATGAGGTAACAGCATGTAGCAAGGAGATACCATATTACTTCATGGTACTCATGAGCCATTGCCTTAAATACTATTGCATAACATAAGTCATTTAACACTAAATTTATGCGGTTATGTATCTCCAAATGGTTGCATATAAGTATGTTAAAGCATAACATGTTAACTTACACTGTAATTAATTTATTTTGCCTTAAGAGAAAGTTAAGCTTGGTTTTACGGAAATATCAATTAAAAGTAAAAAGTTGCCGCCTTGTTGTGGCTTAAATCACATTTATCATTCCTATGAAAGGCTTAATGCAGACATATTGCTACGTGTTAACTTGTTATAACTTATATCATATGCTTTCCTGGAATCGCAGGATATCGCAACTAAGATAGCAGATTGGACGTAACGAAAACAACGACGCCAACAGCTTCCAAGTAGCAAACATTACAAGAAAAAGTTTTTTAACATTGAATACATTTGATTTTTTGATCAGAAGCTTCCCCGCTTTATTGTAGATGATCGAAAGAGGTAAAACTTGTGCAAGGGTAAAATAACTTCAGAGTGCGGCACTTACTCATAAACCAAATCGAGCCTTAATTTCATATACTAACAGCCGAAATGTTGAAAAACTGTTGACGTTTCTTCATATCATTGCAAGTATAGGACCTTCCATTTTAACAATTTTATATGTTATTAACCATACTGAAATGATGATTATTTTTAGGCGAGTACGACAGCAGATAGAAATCCTGCAATAACGAATACAACGCCATCAACAACATCCATTGTAAGTTCTCTAGTAAACATTTCATTTACCAATCGTCCAGTTTTTACATAAAATGTGTCGTTTTTATCTTTAGCGTCACTGTTACAGTATTATTGTGGATGGGTTACAGCTTGTAGCAAGGAGATACCATATTACTTCATGGTACTCATGAGCCATTGCCTTAAATACTATTGCATAACATAAGTCATTTAACACTAAATTTATGCGGTTATGTATCTCCAAATGGTTGCATATAAGTATGTTAAAGCATAACATGTTAACTTACACTGTAATTAATTTATTTTGCCTTAAGAGAAAGTTAAGCTTGGTTTTACGGAAATATCAATTAAAAGTAAAAAGTTGCCGCCTTGTTGTGGCTTAAATCACATTTATCATTCCTATGAAAGGCTTAATGCAGACATATTGCTACGTGTTAACTTGTTATAACTTATATCATATGCTTTCCTGGAATCGCAGGATATCGCAACTAAGATAGCAGATTGGACGTAACGAAAACAACGACGCCAACAGCTTCCAAGTAGCAAACATTACAAAAAAAAGTTTTTTAACATTGAATACATTTGATTTTTTGATCAGAAGCTTCCCCGCTTTATTGTAGATGATCGAAAGAGGTAAAACTTGTGCAAGGGTAAAATAACTTCAGAGTGCGGCACTTACTCATAAACCAAATCGAGCCTTAAGTTCATATACTAACAGCCGAAATGTTGAAAAACTGTTGACGTTTCTTCATATCATTGCAAGTATAGGACCTTCCATTTTAACAATTTTATATGTTATTAACCATACTGAAATGATGATTATTTTTAGGCGAGTACGACAGCAGATAGAAATCCTGCAATAACGAATACAACGCCATCAACAACATCCATTGTAAGTTCTCTAGTAAACATTTCATTTACCAATCGTCCAGTTTTTACATAAAATGTGTCGTTTTTATCTTTAGCGTCACTGTTACAGTATTATTGTGGATGGGTTACAGCTTGTAGCAAGGAGATACCATATCACTTTATTGTACTCATGAGCCATTGGCTCGAATACTATTGCAGTCTAGCTGCTATCATGCCTTTATAGTACCTTTATAATACTCATGACCAGAATTTGGTTGAGAATAAAGGAGTAACTGGTGTATCTCGTAAAACCAATTACTTTTAGCAGTTGTTTACAAATTTCAATGTATTACATAAATAATCGCAACAGAGACATGTCGTGAAATACGCTAATTAGCCGGTGTCATTTATATTGAATCACTACATGCAAGGCATTTTATTTAAATTTAACGTCTGAAACAATGCAAGATCATCTGATACACTCATCCCAATTCGTATTGAAGCTAAATTAAATCAAAGCAATGCATTAACATTTTTCATCCGTTATCAATCGAATGAAAAAAAAATCGCTTCTTCATGTTTGAGCTATATATAAGTAGAGCAAAACAAACAAATTGGTTGCCGTAGAAGTACATTTTCGATAATGCTTCTTGTTCTTGTTAAACTTTAGCAACCAGTTTAGTCTTGCTAGAAATATTAACTTTTAAAACATCAGTTATTTATCACTAAGTTTATGCGGTTATGTATCTCCAAAGGGTTGCATATACGTATGTTAAAGCATTACATGTTAACTTACACTATAATTTATTTATTTTGCCTCAAGAGAAAGTTTAGCTGGGCTTTACGCTAATATAAATTAAAAGTAAAAGTTGCGCCTTGTTGTGGTTTATATCATATTTATCATTCCTATAAAAGGCTTAATGCAGACATATTGCTACGTGTGAACTTGTTATAACTTATATCATATGCTTTCCTGGAATTGCAGGGTACCGCAACTAAGATAGCAGATTGGACGTAACGAAAACAACGACGCCAACGACGTTTGCAAAGTAGCAAACATTACAAAAAAAAGTTTTTTTTACCTTGAATACATTTGATTTTTTTTTACCAGAAGCTTCCCCGCTTTATTGTAGATGATCGAAAGAGGTAAAGCTTGTGCAAGGGTAAAATAACTTCAGAGTGCGGCACTTGCTCATAGACCAAATCGAGCCTTAAGTTCATATACTAACAGCCGAACTGTTGAAAAACTGTTGACGTTTCTTCATATCATTGCAAGTACAGGACCTTCCATTTTAACAATTTTATATGTAATTAACCATACTGAAATGATGATTATTTTTAGGTGGGTACGACAGCAGATAGAAATCCTGCAATAACGAATACAACGCCATCAACAACATCCATGGTAAGTTCTCTAGTAAACATTTCATTTACCAATCGAAAAGTGTTTACATGAAATGTGTCGTTTTTATCTTTAGCGTCACTGTTACAATATTATTGTGGATGAGATTACAGGTTGTAGCAAGGAGATACTATATCACTTGATGGTACTCATGAGCCATTGGCTCAAATACTATTGCAGTCTAGCTGCTATAATACCTTTATAATACTCATGACCAGAATTTGGTTGAGAATGATTGAGTTATGGGTGTATTTCGTAAAACCAATAACTTTTAACAGTTGTTTTCAAATTTCAAAGTATTACATAAATAATCGCAACAGAGAAATTTCGTTAAATACGCTAAATAGCCGGTGACATTTATATTGAATCACTACATGCAAAGCATTTTATTTAAATTTTAACGTCTGAAACAATGCAAGATCATCTGATACACTCATCCCGAATCATATAGAACTAAATTTAATCAAAGCAATGTATTGATATTTTGCATTCGTTATCATTTGAATGGAAAAATTCTTCGTTTCTAAATTTTTGGTTTTTATATTAGTATATCAAAAAAAACAAATTGTTAATCGTAGAAGTACATTTTTAAGAATGCTTCTTGTTCTTGTTAAACATTAGCAACCAGTTTATTCTAGGGAGACATATGAATCATTTAAAACATATATCATTTATCACTAAGTTTATATGCTTTCCTGGAATTGCAGGGTACCACAACTAAGCTTCAGACCTCGAAAAAATATCCCTACTATGTTAACATCCAAGATTACGCAGACGAGCCAGGGAGACACAATTTAATTTTGGGTAGTACTAGGCCAGGGGATATCCTTCTGTTCACAAGCAGACAGAATGTGCATGGCACGCTGTTTGAAGTACAGCATTACACCTTCCAGTACAGCCAAAAGCCTACTGAAACAATCTCTGGAGTACTAGTACGGGATAAATGGGACGATGACACTGGCGGATATCCCGAACTGATGGCAGGTGGTCCAGGACAAGGCTATGTTGTGGTAAAAATAACCTCACAGCAAAATCGGGGTTTCTATTTTTCCTTTTCTGTCTATGGTCGAAACACTTGACGCATGTTCAGGCTGTAAAATAAATTGGTTCAAATAACCAATAAAAATCAGATTAGCTAATATTAAATTAATCATGTATTCAATATATCGTATAACAACTTAGAATTACTTAAACTAACAAATGTTTGAAATTTAATCGGTTTAATATCTGTAAAGTATTTGTTTCAAAATGCATATCTCGTGGCCATGGTTTATTAATTTGTATCTCATAATCAAAACTTTGCCATAAATAGAGTAGATATTGTTATTCAAGTGATACAATTCACACACGAGGCAGATTTTAATCATAGGCATACTTTTAAGGGCTCAAGATGGATTAGCGTGAAATTCACGAAAGTTCATTCATTGATTCAATGTCTTTTGAGTATCAAAATAACAATTGTCAAGGCAAAGTGACAGAGCTTGTTACATGTTTTGCTACGATTGCCATCGCAATAAGATGTATACGTTTAATGAAGCACTTATTGTTTACAATGTATCAAATATATATTTACCTCACATTTGTAAATCGTAACATGATGTAAGGAAAAACAAAGTTGCTTTTATTTTTGTCCAACTGCTTGGACAAAAATAAGATCATTGGATAATTTGTCCAAGGAACAAAGAATCATCTCATAATACCATAGAGACAAATACATGTTATAAATAGTAGCAGCAGCGGTTATGAAAACCATATCAACGCTCAACGAGGATAAGATTCTTAACATGACTGTAGTATTTGCATGGTTGTAATTGTTTAAAGGATGCTTGCCATTTTTGTTTAAATCAACATTTAAAGTACAGTCGTTTAGCAATGTAGCTTGCACTATGACGGTACTATTATTCTAGCTTGCAAAGTACTTATTTCATGCTTCCGCGGCTAGGATTACTAAACAGTGTGCTTTGTCTGATTGTCTTGGCTCTACTCGTGATCTACTACGAATTCGAAGTTTTGATAGGGACACAACCAATGCGATATTTAATGATATATTTTGCTAGGTTTGGAGATCATCTGTGGATGTCAGAATTGGCACGATTGACAATTGATTAAATGGCTAAGACATTGATTAGTTTCGAAGATTTATTTACAGTTCTATGTAGAGTTGCCAGTAGGCCTATGTCTAAGATTAATATATATTACCCAAGTGTTTGCAAAGTCATGTTCACATGCATGGGTGACCTATAGGACGACACTGAATATAAATGTGTACTACAGATCGGACTATATATTGAAGGAAGCTTAGCAAGAAGCATCAACTCATAACTTAAAGACAATTTTTCATAGCTTTTTCGATAAACTGTACATGTATAAAGACAATATTGTTAATTCTCTCAGGATATTACAAGTTTTTTGACAATGGGCAGTATAACATACCAAATTGGTATGAGTAGCTGAACTGAAGTCTGCGTGTGTTCACCGAATAAGAGGAACTAACCTTTCATGAAGGAATCATGTACGTACAACAAGCATGCATACAGTTATTGCCGAAATTGCTGTGAACGCTCTTGTATCATTGTATGTATGCGCGCACAGGAGGACAAAGTGCAGACTATTTCTAAAAATAGTTATACTAAGCTTATTGTACTTAATTATTGTCAAGCAAAAGATTGTGTTGGTTGCGTCCCTTCATGTAGCAGTTCAATTTTAGTGTACACACCAGCTCAGTAATGTAACTATTTTATAAGGTTTAAAAGTTTAACCGAATTGCTATTAATGAACAGGCTGACTTTAATGATCTCTCCAAAGTCAGAAGCGATACTTGTCTTTTCAATCACGGTCGTTTTGGACCGATTTTGAACTTTAAGTATCATTTAAAACCATGCTTGGTTGATTGGGGATACAAGTTTCTTCGACATTATCCCAACACCATTAATGCTGGAAGATGTTGTAGCTTTTGGCTTTTCTTTCCTTAAGTTTTTAATTTTCGTCACAGAATTCTACCCCTGGCATTCGGTTCTTATGTTTTGTTTTGTTATGTTTTTTGGAGGGGAGGAATGTTTTAACTTTGGTAGCCATTATTTAGCGCAACCATAATTTTGTTATAGATATTAATACTATAGCTTTTATACACATTTTCATAACATATCAGTATGCAAATTTAAATGTACTAATATAAAAAGGAGCATTGATCAATATATTTGCATTTTCACAGTGTTGTTTTTCTACATATTATTGTCATAAAATATACCCTCAATATATGATATAGTATTCAAATAGCGCCACCTAATTGTTGTACGCATGCGCTTGTTGTGCAGCTCCTTATATTATCGTACACAGTAAGCGCCATCTGTTCATCTGGGATGGCCAGTTTAAGTGATAGACGACGTAAGACTCATGGTCTGTTTCCTTCGAGCAGTTAGTTAAACTCATGAGATTACGAAAGGTACATCGAATCGTGAAGGCGGATTTGTAGTAACATCATACAAAGAAGTTCGTTTATGTGTTAAGAGAAACCGAGGAAAGTTTATTTTCTGTTCCGCGTTTCGGATGTCTCTTTCTTCAAAACGAGATTGGAGCGTATAAAATTGTCACAGTATTGTGTTCTTTTCTTCTGTCCGAAAATAATTTGAAGCGATTTGAGATGAAGTCAGTTTGACCTTTAACAAGTTACAAGAATCATCTTTCAGTAATGGTCACGTATTTCCGTACTCTTGTTATACTTAGTTCTGCAAAAGAGAAAGAAAACCAAATGTCTTTATTTTTCAACGGATTTCCTCCGATACCTCAAATGGGATTCTCGATGTTTCTTCTTACTGAATAGAGAGCAGTTTGGTGTTATGGTTGTGTACAGCAGCAGCACAGTAGTGTTTGACGCTTAATTATTTGACGTGCACAGTCTCTGACATTTCATGGAATCCAATTGTTTTAATCGGCTAGTTAGAAGTGATCTGATCATAGTCAAATATCGTAGCCCATCCATGAAATCAGTTACAGTATCGATCATTTAAAAGAAAATAATTAAATCAAACTTGAGGCCTGTGTCAGATTTCATTGCAATTCATTTTGACGGTGATTTCCCAAGTTAAAAGATCATTTTATATAGTTTTTCATTGTGCGAATCAGTCCGTAAAAATATGCCTGCAAAATGGTTCAGCACGTTTTATGATAGAATCCACAGAGGTCGTGAAGTTCCTACTGAAGCTGACGATGGGGACTTTTATAATACGAAGAACGGTAAAAATCATGTAGAGAACGGCGATAATCTACATATGGGAGAGGTATGCAGCATATTCGACAGTCCTTACCGCATACTTAGGGTAAGTGCCTTTCATTATGATATACAAAATATTAAGTTATTGTACCAGAATTGCAGTGGAAAATGCGATAATATATATATTTGTGAGGTATGCATGAATTATCTTCGACAGTAGTTAACGCAAGCTTAGGACAAGGTTTTTTCGATAAGCATATCAAAATATACAATAAGTTGTATAATTTCATTCTTATAGTTAAGAAATGTAAGCAAATTCACTCGGCACATAGTCGTAGCTATGAACCTGGCAAAATCATTACTTCTTCACGTTAAAAGTTACTAAGTTCACCTTGATATCTTAATCTTAGCTTATACATCAGATTCTGTTGATCATATCTGAAACCGACAGACCTATACTGGATATAAAGTAATTCGGTGTCATATGTACAGTAAACCGAGTACGTTGTATAGTAACATATGTAACACATGTAACGACCAAGATTTTTGTTGGTGTCTGCGAACTCTATATATACACCACGGTATTTTACACAGATGTTGAACAAGTTATTCGGACCGTCTGCAATTTTATTCAATGCACTTTTATTCAATGAACAAGCTCCACTGTTTCAAATTATAATGTTATTGTTCCTATGTAATGGCATAAGTGTTACATCACTAAGTATAATAAATGAGCACAGGTACTAGTCGATTGTTATAAACTAATTAGTGCCCCGTCACCCAAAAGAGATGTTCTTGTCAAATCCCAAGCGTTTGATTTGTGATGAAGAATTCGTTGCAGTAAACTTGTTAAAAAAATGTGCCTTTTTAAAGTTCTTTTTAAAAACCACTGGTTAAGCTATGGTAGTCTGCAAACTTCTTTATTGGCGACCCATAAAGTAGTTTTTGCATGTGAAGCGCGACCCACCTTGTCGGACCACGCGAAACCAAGAGGATATGTACAAAATTCCTTACATAGACGTATGGAATAATCATGCAAACCGGTTTGATCATAATATGTGCAACATATAAAATGAGTGAAAGGGGCAGGTAAGACTTGAAAGAGAAAAAAACTATAGGACCTTTTGTGTTCCATTTGGCCACCAAACATAGTGAGGTCTACGCAATATTATGGTATTCCCTAGATATGTACTTGTTACACCTTTCAGGAAAGTTTTCGTCACCCACGAAATATTAAATATGGTATATACAGTAAGTCGGAATAATAATTCCTGTGATGCGCTGTTCCTCCAAGGTCCTCTGTCCAGATTTAACTAGCTATATTTGAGCGTGTAGGAGAGTTGTGACTATAATGTTATACTGATTTTCATGTAAAAACCAGCAATGAAACAAACCTTGAACCCATACAATTTGTCTATCATATACATTTCTTCTCCTTGTGCATAGCTATGTATTTATTTCGGTAGCACCTAGGGGAAGAATGCTTTTCAGGTCAGATTGATGTAATACTTGTTAAATACACATACAATGGATAATAGTTTGAACCTCAATGCTTTCATTATTCTTATGAGAGTCCAAAATGCGGCTTGCTAGACTTCTGAGTGTATTACAATTAGATTCTGACAAATTATTTATTGACTTATGACAGTGTTTGCTCAACTGAAGATGAGCTTAAGCGGGATGAGGAAGTGCAGTTGCGTAGAAACAACATTGTGGAAGATCTTTTGAACCTTTACCAAGACCCATAGATATATTTAAGAAACCTAAAGGTGACATTTGAAGGTAGAGAGGGGGAAGGCATGGGGCCTTATAAAGGAATGATGACAAGTTTATGAAAGGAAGTCACCAAAGAATACTTACTAGTGGAGCATGTATTTGTTCCAAAATTGCCGCTCCATCGTTGTAGAAGGGAGAGTGCAAAGTTGACAGCAACTGGCAGAGTACTCACCCATTCGGCAGCACTAACAGAAACACTGCCATGCCGTGTTGCAAGGTGTGTAATCATTTCGATGATGTTGGAAGAGGTTGACACACAATACCTCTTGGAGAATTTCTTCCTATATGTATGTCCGAGTGAACAAAATATGTTGTCTAAAGCTCTATCTGCCTCTGGGTTACAATGCAGAATTACAGAGGCTTGAAGTAATTTGTTTGTGTTATAAAACCTCATCTATTAAAAGACAGAAATGAGAAGCAGATATGAGCACTAAACATAGGAGACAAGATCAATGGCAATGAAATCTGTCCAATGTTGACTTGAGACTTTGAAAATTTTAATGACTTGGATAATTGACAAAAAATGCAAGTTTTTGCAGAATACACGTTTAAATTCTTTCTAGTGTCATGATATTTTGCAATTGTATGTAGGTCAAAACATCATCCATGAAGGTGTAAGTTTATGTTGACACCATTGGTTATTCTTCATTTTGCATGATTGCAAAAAGTGGTTATTCTTCATTCTGAAATTGCAATTCTAGGGGGTCTTGGCATGGATGACAATGAAATTAACTCATTGGGCAATGTCTATACCTGACTCATGTGGCCGTGCCTTACAGTTAATTTCAAACCTGATTAGCTCCATGTGACCATCCAGATGCCACAAAAAATTAGGACCAAGAACAGAATATGGACGTCTTGTGACAGCTTTTCCCCATCTTCTTGCTGTACCAATAGTGTCAACATTTTCTAATGTATATCCCACACTCTTCTTCCCTGCACTTTAATTTTAACTAGTAACTAGGCATCATCCATTAAAAGTCAGAAATTATTTTTTTCACGTTTGTAATGAAATAGTGGTGATAAATTTGTTATAATTAATTAAATACTGAATGCTAAAAATCTGGTGTATACTGTTCACTGAATTCACAATGCGGTGAATGGAATGAATGAGACGGCTGAGGGTCACATTCTTATACGTATGGGTACAACTGTAGCCCTTAATGCAATGAATTACATACATTCTATCATTAGACAATATCAACTTTGATCTGTAGAGACAATTTCAGCTTATTTAGTTATACTTTTGCATTTGCAATTATTTTGACAGGTTTACATCTTCATCGCAACTAAATTCCTTTCAGATGTAAACTGTAAAGTTTAACATGTGTACTGAATATGTTTTAATTCTTAACATATGTACCACATCCGTTCCTTCCTCTATATATCGAGAAGTTTTCTTAATGTGTGTACTATGAATGGTGTGCATATTAACATCTTTTTGCTGATTTGGGGTTTAAATAAGGATGCGTGGAATCTCATATATATCTCATTCCCACACAAAAAGTTGCATGTCAACTGATATAAATAATCCTCACCTTGACATCACAGTTCGGAAAGTCAGCATGCAGGCATCTTATACGCTCTTGCAAAGCTTCTTGGGTGATATCTGAGTAAGCGTTTTTATTGTTCAGCTACATTTTCTTGAGAGATGTCGTCTTGAGAGACGGCGAACACTTGATTGATTTTTCCATTCACCTTTGCAGTAATTGCATTCGTAAAAGCTGACCTTGGGCGACCCCGATGACCTAAAATATAAATGTAAAAAAATGTGTAGTGACTGATCGATACTATACACAGTACCTGCATATCATGATCCTTTGTTTTTCTATGATTTCGGTTGCTCCATGCAATGTGCTGCCATTCTCTGATGGATTTTGTTTTAGATATTTCTTTTTTCCTTTTCTTCTTTGAAAGACAGAGTACAGTCTGTTGACAAGAATTGTGATGAAATTACTAGTTAACAACAGCACTTAACAGGGTATATGTACAAACATTCTGAAAAATTGTTGATTACTATAAGTCAATTAACATTTATCATAAAGTATCTGCGACGTGTATATGATATAACACAGTAATTCCTCAAGTGATAAAAATGTCATGGTAGGCAATAAAGTGCAAACATGCTTTTACCACATTCCGTAATTATGCTGATGGCTGACTGTTTCATTTTAGCAAATTAATTAGGTGCATCAGCTAGCCGGTTGGCCCCTCACGTCAAATCGTTTTGTCAAAAGTGCACATACCTGCATAGGCCTAGTTAAGCCCCTAATACGATTTGAAAGCAGTGGTACAGCACATGAACCATTAATTTATTATTCGATTTAGATTTTAAGGCTAGTCTAGAGGCCTACACATCCGAAGTTACACTGCAGTGCTTAATAGGCCTAGATGATATCGAAAACTTGAAAGATGCAATTATATTTTTTCTCTGAACGTTAGCCATGCTGTAAGATTGATCTGTGCAGACGTTGAATACGCTAGACCATATCAATATGAACACTCTGAACATAAAAATAAAAAACATGTTCTGTACCTGTGTTAAGTTGAGTATGTGGGAAATATGAGCTACTCCTGCCATCATCTGTGCCGTTGGCACGTGTACTGGAACTTGAAGCTGGCAATGGCATAGCTTGTACTTGTAGTAACGCATCAAAACGTGTCAACATTTCTCTGATTGTACCTTCGGCAAATTCGCGGAGCGTGTTATGAATGCTTATAACATGGCAATGTGAGCTACACATAACTACCGATGGACGAATCAGATAAATAATTGGTTTTTCTGCTCCATGCATTAGCAAATTTCTTTAATTTTTTTCATATCCGTCAAATTTCTACAATTTCTTTTGGTTTCCCTAATTTCACTTATATCAAGAAGTTCTTCGAAATATACCTTAACTCACTCGACTTCCTTACGATCAGAAGATTTTATTGAAGAGGAAGTACTGATAAGACTTCTTATTTGGGTTTGTGCAGTTATGAGGAAAGTCACGTGCACCGGAAACTAAATTTTGGAAATCTCTAATTTGAATTCTTTATAAGTCGAATTCAATTCTGGATATCTCTAATTCAAATTCTTGATATCTCTAATTCAAATTTTGATATCTCTAATTGAACTCCCAAAATCTCTAATTCAATTTTGGATATCTCCAATTTGAATTCTTGATATCTCTAATTAAATGTTGTACATCTCTAATTGTATTCCGATATCTCTCATCCAATTTGGATATCTCTTAATCGAGATCTTGATATTTAGAATTCAATTTCTGATAACCCAAATGTGTTTTAATTATTGATATCTAGATATAAATAAGACATATCTGGAAATGAATTGGAGAATTGTTTTAAGAATTAGAGATATCCGAAAATGTATAAGAGATAACTGTAATTATTGAATAAATGTTAAAATTGTTATATATTAACAGTTTAGTGACATGCGCAAATAAAAGAATTTCGTGTGCAATATGTAGATCGTGTGCACACCACCCTTAGTATTATGAAAGGTCATATGTAATGTGTTTAATGATCTAATGAAAATAAAGTACCCAGACACACCCTGGCTGTTGAGCACGAAAGACCGTGTCCGGTGTACTCTCTAGCATGTCATTCATGGAACCTCCCGGGTCTCTATACACCTTTCCTAAGATATATAAACAATGACGTTCCATACGGGCGATGACGCCTCGAGTACAAGTATTGTATTCTACACAACGTAATATGCACTCAAAAAAATAAAGGTGTCATTTGACACCTTTAAAGGTGGCCAGAAGTGGGTCTTCAGGTAAGTATGAAAGGTGTCCAATCACACCTTGAAGGTGCAATTCTGACTACTTTAGGTTGTCTAGTCACAACTGACACCTTTAAGTGCTTACCTGAAGACCCGTTCCAAAAGAGTCAAATGACACCAATATGGGTGTCAAGAGACACCTTTAAGGTGTGAATTTATAACTTCCGGGTAAGCACACAAAGGTGTCTATGTGATACCTGTAAGGTGTATATCAGACTACTGTGTGGTGTCCAGTGACCACCGACACCTTTAGGTGCTTACCTGAAGACCCATTTTCAGAGGAGTCAAATGACACCAATATGGGTATCAAGAGACACTTTTAAGATGTCAAGGATGTGTCTTACAGGTGAGCACACAAAGGTGTTTAGGATGTACTAGTGATCCCCTTGGAGTGTCCAGTAACGTTTGACATGCTTACCTTAAGACCCATTATAATGACACCAAAATGGTATTGATGCACTGTCTTCGAATAAGTACACACTAGGGACATCTTTAATGTGTTGTAGCAAATATATATTAAAAGGAATCACTGCTAAATCATATCGACATAGAAAGTAAGTTTGTAAAAAAGTGTGATGAAAACTAAAACAAGAAAGTCACTTTTGATTTTGTTGCAAATATATTACGAAACATCAAATACTGCTGCTTGATGTCTAGTTATCTATAATTAGTTCATGAACAATCATAGAATTAAAGCACAAATTTAGTAATTATTTTTATTAATCAAGGGTATCAGCTTTCTTATGCTATTGACAATATAATGTCGACATTCACATATTACTGTACCAAGTACACAGTGAATTTGTAGAGAGTATATATTTAAAAGCTCCTTTCATTTGTTAACAATCAACAAAACGTCCAATTAAAATGTTTTATGGTTCGTTTTCTATTTGTGAATCACTGAATTTAGTTTCCCTGTTCTAAGTTTTACTGAATGTCCCACACGTTTTAAAACTGCAACATTTTGCCATAGATAAAGTATGATTATTCATATGGTAACTTAAAGTTCTGGATTTCCTTTATAAACATAATACAAATTTAAAAGCAACAAAAACCACATTTATCCATGGATGTAAACCTTTGTTCCACTATTGATCACAGTCCAGGCTATTAGGAAAACTGTAGTTTTATGGGTTCTAGTCTATGGGTGACTGTGGACAGGTATGTGCATCTGTTACAAGCATTTTCTCTATCTATATAGTTTTTTTTTTTTTAATTTGCCTTTAGTACCCCTTTAAGTGACGATCGTTTGACGTTTTGATGCTAAAACGTTGACATTCCGAATTGCTTTCTATGCCACTTGAGACCAAAGATCCGTGGAATTTGTTTAGGTGTAAGGAATTAATACTTATAATTGAAGTTTATAATCCTGACAGCTCTAACATGATTACTGTGGTAAACAATTTGCACCAAAGCCCCTTCCCCATGCTGAATCGCAGCATGAAATAGCAACTTTAGAAATGCACAACTTGCAAATTTATTATAGGAAAGCATTGTAATCATTATTTTGTAGTTTTTGGACTAGACACAAGAAACTTTGAAAGAATCAAGTACCGTGAAGAAAGGGTTTAGGAGCGCTGTATCATTAAAAATAGCACACATTTTAGTGAAACCTACAAAAAATTGAATATTTTGATACTTTTAAGTTGACCTAACTCTACAAGACAATGTTTTTGTAGCCTAATGTTTTATATTCCTGAACTATGTGATAGAATCTATAAGCATATGTAATAGAAAGGTAGTAGAATGTTTAATTGATGAGAAATGAGACCTCAAAAATCAAGAAAATGCCAAATTCCACGGTGGTGACAGATTGAGGAATTTCAAAGTGGGATTAATCAGCCAATTATGAATTAATGTAACTGAAATTTTCAGAATATGCTTATTTTATGGTGTTCCAATCATACAAAATATTTGGCAATTTTTGGAGAGGGTGCAGCTACAGCCATCCGTGATTTGACACGGAATGTCCCTTTACCATATATTCAGGAGTTAAAGTCCTGTAGGGCCTAGCCTATTGACTCAATTTAGAACATTCTTAATGACTGTTTATTTTGTACAGTCGGTCTGCTCACTCTGTTGCAGAGGTATGTGTAGCCTACCGTAACATTAGGGTCTGCAATTGCAAACTAGCCTATGCTATGCCTAGTTTATCTTGTATTGGCCTAACACCGTATCATACTATTGGACACCTACTACTAGTAATACTAGTACTTACTATGCTAGGCTAACGGCCTTTGGCTCAGCCTACTGCCTGCCTTCGTTTGTTGAAAAGTTTCAGGTTGTAGGCTTATTATATTAATCAATGTGAATGATACTTATTTATATGCAATACTAATAATATAAGTTTATGATAACATAAATTTGTAATTTGAGATTACCTGTTTATCTGTCACCAGGCGCGTATCCAGGGGGGCGTTGGGGGCGCGCGCCCCCCGGGTAAGGAAAAGAGGAGAGAAAAAAAGAGAAGAAAAAAGGGAAAAGAAGGGGGAAAAAAGAAAAGGATGAGAGGAGAGGAAGGAAGGGAAAAGAAGAAAGAGAGAAAAAGGAGAAAAAGAGGGAGTAGAAGATAAACGCCAAGACCACGGGAAGAGAAAGAGGAACAGTCATAAGCACAGCGCTGATCCCTTTTATATACACAGTGTAGCCAGTGACAGATCGAGGATTACGGAGTGGACGTGCGCCTCACCCTACCCCTTACACCGACAACTCAATTTTTGACGTTCCATTTTTCCAACTTACAAGGCCTGGGAAGTGTCATTTCCAGCGATCTGGGAGGCATTTTCGGCCAAAATTTTCTTGTACGTTTCGCGCCAACTCATGGTGGCGCTACGCTTAGATAGTTTGCCTACAGGCTTTGCCCCTCCCTTGTCAAATTACTCGCCACACGCCTGTACGAATTTGTAAAGCAAAGAGCAGATATCAGTGAGCATATCAGTGAGCATGAAAATGCATGTTCCAGGATGAACAGCCTCAAAACTGTCTATGTGTGTAGTCAAAGGCGTAGGGAGCCCAATTGGATTTAGTGGCTGTTACGACTTGCCCGAAAAATATAACCAAATTTTTTCGCGCGCGAAGCGCGCGTTCAACATGTTTATGTCAATATCATATAAGCAAGCGTACGGTCCGTGAAAGTTGCGCAGTATACCGCCGGATGCTAATGTAGACGACGAAATGTCTTATGTAGATGGAGAAAAAGCATACAGGTCCAATTATGTCAAAACTCTCTGTTACATTAGTAATGGCGAATTAGTCGGCCAAGCTTACAACTTTATTTTAATTACCAAGGAGATAATTTTTAAACTATTCATTTCCTTAAGCTACATCATTGCTATTAATTTTTCTTTCAGTAGGTGCCCGAAAAATTCTCAGCATATTGCCAGAATTTTCAGGTGGAAAAATGGTTGAGGGGCTGCAGCCCCCGCCTCCTACGCCTATGTGTGTAGTGTTCGGTTTCGAAATATCTGATATTGGGAAATATCTGGTATTTTTCATTTCCTTCAACGAAGTTTTATAATAGCCGTAGTAAGAGGTTTTAATATTTCTACACCAATAAATTAACTGAAAATTTCCTGACCAACATTCTTCATCATACTTCCCTCTACTAGTGCAATTTTGACCTGTCTGTTAGGGGTTGAAGGAGGTTTTTCTATATTGTTTTTCCACAGATTGAATTTTGTGCAACATTATGAAATGTTTTGAAGTGGTTTTGTTCAAGAGAAGTGTGAATTTTCAAATTCTCAACAAATAATGGGCTTAAAACCTTGAAAAGTGGGGCTTTCGGATATTGTGGGCCGTGACGTAGAATCACCTACAAAAGCAATGAATGATCCACAGGACATGCAATGAGGTCGAACATGATGTGTGACTGATGACAATCTTCAAAAAGGTTATGGATGGAAAATAAACTATTGGGAAATACTTGGTTCTCAGGCAAAAGTGTTCATCTGGTTGGTCATTTTCAAGCCCGAGAAGTGCCATTTCCGGTGATCTGGGGGGTATCA
This sequence comes from Apostichopus japonicus, assembly GCF_037975245.1. Lineage (NCBI taxonomy): Eukaryota > Metazoa > Echinodermata > Holothuroidea > Aspidochirotida > Stichopodidae > Apostichopus > Apostichopus japonicus. The sequence goes on from NC_092569.1 coordinate 14,087,245, forward strand.
AAACCAGACATTTTCTTGTACGCTCCGCGCCAACCGATGGTGGCGCTCCGCTTAGATAGTAATTCGCGCCCCCCGGGTTAGAAAATCCTGGATACGCCCCTGGTCACGGTGACGATCAGTGTACTAATAACGAGGGCTGTGTGTGAAGCTGCTGTATATCACATAACATCATATCCATGTGCAACCGGTTAGCACTACTATAATACTGTACTTACCAACGCGTATGAACGCACGTAAGAAAAATATACAAACTGTACTGTAACATGCCCAAGCAGTCTGTTTTTGCCCTTTGCTTTTGGTGGGAACATAGTAACGGACGGTCACTACGGTACATGTCAGTATGTAAGGCAAATGAGTATCAAAGGTGTCGCGCTGATTCCAACCTTTCAAAGGTGTCATCTGACCCCTTACTACCTTAGTTTGACCCCCGTAATGATTATCTACAGGTGCCAGTATGTAAATGAGTATCAAAGAGTGTCACGTTGATTTCAAAGGTGTCAACTGACCTCGTCAAATTGTTTTGACTCCACATAGCCGGCTTATGCTGGACACCACAGTGGTGTATTTTGACACCTCTATCGGGGTAAAATTGATGATTATACCCAAATGATGTCAACATAAGAATGTGCATTCTCGAAGCGATGCAAGAAGGACACTCTTGAAGGGGTCATTGCGTAAAATTGGTGTCCTGAACACATATACCCTTGAAAGGTGTCAATTGACACCCAATTTTATTTTCAGTGTGTACAAAGCGTATAACATGGAATAGAATTGATCAGCTGATAAACTCTACTTTAGGAAAGGTACGAAATTCCTAAGATATACAAACAATGACGTTCCATACGGGCGATGACGCCTCGAGTCCAAGGTACACAAGCAAATTCATATGCTACACAACGTAATATGTACAAAGCGTATACCCTTAAAAGGTGTCACTTGACACCCAATTTTATTTTCAGTGTGTACAAAGCGTATAACATTGAATATAATTGATCAGCTAATAAACTCTACTTTAGGAAAGGTACGATATTCGATGCAGACTTTCTAAGTTACATATCATGTATATGCATGTTTATCTCTCTCTTGGATCCTATTTTATTTCTTCGTAACCGAAAGGATGTCGAAGACTGATGTCGAAGACGACAATGATACTCAACCTCTCTTGCAGGTTTGAATTATTTACGTTTTTTCGTAATTGAGTTATTGAAAATGATATTGATATTTTGATGAAACTTTGAACACCATTTCTTCTCTCATTATTTTCCTTTGAAGTGGTATGGTTTCATAATGCACATTTTCCTTTATTTAAAACTATATGGCTTTCATAAACCCTAGAACACCATACTCTCCATTGAAATACACATGACGTTGTGCGGCATAATGTAAAATAGTATGATACTTTTGTACTTAGTTAGTGATAGTTGACACAAGTATGGTAGTTCATAATGCACATTTCAATTATTTAAAAGTATATGGCTTTCATAAACGTTAGAGCAGCATACTCTCTATTGAAATACACATGACTCTGTGCGGCATAAGTAAAATAGTATGATACATTTGTATTTAAGTTAGTGATAGTTGACACAAGTATGGTAGTTCATCTTCTGTAATAAACATTTACTAAGACGCCAGTTAGGCCTTAATAAAGAATGGACTTTCGATCAGCAACCCGTTTGTATTATGTGTGTGCCATTGACACAGATGTTTCAACGTCGATTTCTTAAACATACTGTAAGGAAAGGTATTAAGAATGTTAGAGCAAATTAACATCCGCAGTAAATACTAAAAATAATGTGTGGAGCTTCATAGTGTACGTCTGAAATATAAACTTCTTATTAATGTGTCGTTAACAATATATGAAATCCATTAATGTGCGAAACAGCTATGAGTTTGGTTGGCGATTGGCACGTATTGGGGTTGATTTTATTTGATTTCATTCTGATATACAATCACAATATTAATATATATCATATCATTGTCACATCAATATGTACATTTTACACGCATATATCATTGTGCCAGAAATTAAAAGACATTTCACAACTGGATATTAAATGAAGCTGAAAACTTCAACAACACGTACATCGTCTAATTAATCTTCTCATTTATTATTTACGACAATGCTATTGCCGTTGGTTACTCAAAGAACAATATTAATAATAAATATACGGTAAAAAAATATAACGTAGACATTTATATTGCCATGTGATACAAGCTTTAGAGCATGAAAACCAGTTGTCTCAAGTCAAGTCCACGGTTTAAACTTTCGTGTATGCATTTAATATAGTTTCTATTCAATGCAAACAAGACACAAATTTATTCAAATAGATGTATAATTACACCACAGTAGAAGTGTGTGGTATACGCGAACTATACACATTATTGCTTGTAGATACTGTATGAGGTTAAATATCGACAGGTGTCTGAAAATTGGCACACAGGATTTCAAGATGAAAGTGGATGATCTGAAAACATGGTGATGTATCTACATAAACATTGAAGTTGAGCTCCATTCGTGGTATGTGCAACCACCATAATGGACACTACTTTGGTCAATGTTCAATAAGGGTCAAATTATTCGAACCCTGTGTAAGATTTGTGGTTTTTGTGTTTGGTAAAGGTTAGAGTGATCGCAGTCTGGAAACCGCTAAACATGAATGTTATTATAACCATGAAACTTTTATCAACGTACGCTTGGAATGTAAATCAACCTTAGAACAATTTACAATCCCCTCTTTTTAAGTCTTATTTGGTCACTAGATGTTAGTAGAGGTTTAATCTGAAAGCCTTTTACATACATTACTCCAAACATGAAGCTTACATGAACGTGAAATGGCGTGTGTATAGATACGCATTTATGAATATACTGTATTGTTTTGTAACGGTCACAGCTCAACAGAATTCAAAGACCAAAACCTGTTAAAAAATACAATAAGCATAAGCTTATATTGTATGTTGTATACCAGGGGTTCCCTAACTGGGGTGCATGAACCCCCAGGGGGTTCTGGAGTCCATCCCGGTCAAAACTAGAGTGCTTTTTGATTAACTAAAATGTACAAAAAGTCGTACCCATACGCATATTTTGTCATAGTAGTACCGTACCGTGAATGTGATGAAAACCAGGAGCATCCGTCTCATCGTGCGTTATGGGTTATTGGTGCAAAACAATTCGTTATCTGATCTTGCAGTTTCCAAATAAATCTGTGTTCATCTCTTGTTTTTTTTTTCATTACTATATTACAATATGAACTTACGTTATGCGTATTATAGTATAATAATGACTCAGATCATGTCTCGAAAAGTTGGGGGTTCGTGGACAACTCTGACATCCTTAGGGGGCTCGTGTGGGATAAAGTTAGGGAAATCCTGGTGTATACTCATCTATCTTAGTGTGTACAGCAAACCTTTCATATTATGATTGGAGACCAAAGGTCAAGTCGAAATCAATAATGATCAAACTATAGAACGCTAGTACAAGAATCTCTAGTTTCCTGCACTGTGGTAAATATTTGACCATAGTTACTAGTCACTGTAATTTGGATTATAGGGTGGCCAATGTGTTAGTTTTGGTGATGTCATAATCTGTAAAAAAAGAACTTTATAGACAACAACGTTATCATTTGGGCCACTACTTCTTCATGATGTGTAAGAAAGTTCGCATTGTATGGTGTGGCGATGAGGTTAGGAAGTAGGCTACTATGTGTAATTTGTTAAAAAGGAAAATTAGTTTGTGGTTGCGTTGTATGGTGAAGTGAGTATCCAGTGAACGAGCAGATTTTGGAGGCTCATAATTCCCCATGGCCAGTCACAATGAAGCATGTCTGGGCCTTTGGATCAATTTATGTAGACAATAATGCATTGAAAGTACACAAAGAAAAGCGTAGTGGTCGTGATGATAGTTCCCAATGGTTTTGGTGTGCATGATTGACAGAAAGGGGTGCAAATATGCATTTTAGCTCACTTACTAGCAATTGTGACGATTACCAGCACTCTTTCTTGTGGGAGTGAATAAATCTTTCACTATATTGTGGGAACTTCCGTGAGATGAGTTATCTTACATGTCTGTTGCCCATGTATATAACATATAAGGGATTGGACATATTGAATTTGACTGCTCATCTAAAAGCGACAAAGGCAGCTAAACTGGAAACTGAACTGTTAGGTAAACACTACTTTCTATGTACTTATCTCCGGAAATTGCTTCAGATGGGGATTTCCCGGTTTGTAATCCAGCAGATCGCGACTGCGAAATCACCGCATCATTTCTGTTCTGTGTACTGGACCCAACAAGGCTAATTCCTTATAACTCCTTCACTACAATCTTGTGATCATATAATTGTCCCCTGGGGGATATATATTTACACATTGTAATTACTTAAAATCTGTTCATTTTGTCAATAGGGACCCAAGTATTGACAAATAGGTATTGAAATGAGGTTTTAATTTTTACAATTTTTTTTTTATAATTAAGCTAATTAGATATGTAAATATGCAAATGAGGTTATGATACAAACAATGTACTTTTTTTGCCCATTTGAAATTATTTTGATGAAATTTGCTGGACTTTTGATAGTTTGATGAGTTCAAGACATGTTATTTCATAAGTAAAATATAATTTGATGTTTGAATGTGAGGAATATGACTGATTTTCCCCCCTCCAAACAAACAAATGTATTCTGTAATACAATGGTAGCCACGCGTAACGGTAAGTCTATATATACCAATTGCGCTACATACACAATACATAGTACATAAAGTGTGCAACTTATGCGGCTTACCGTATCAAAATTTCAGAATTTCATCATCAGAATCTTCTTCTCCAATGGCTGGATGGTCAAATTGCCCATAAAAAGAAGGTCTAACGCCTCTTAGAAGTATTTAGCCATGATAATATGTGCTAAATAGTTACCGTTTCAATTACGTGAGTGATTGCATTGACCCTAACGACGCGAAGCATATCAACTGTGGCTGACCGAAATTCTATACCGTAGAAATGCTCGAGTTGAATTGCTAGGGATTACTCACAAAATGGAGGCGCTATTGCTTAATGGTTTCTATGTAGCCCAGCGTTTCAGTGTGGCGCTTTTGGAGAGCTAAAAATCTACTCTGTAGGGTGAGGCATTCTGGAAAAATAATTCCGGAATATGGTCCGTGTTTTGGTCCTAATTTAGACCGAAAAAATGTCATTTTTGACATATTTTCTCCAATTATAGAGCCATCTCTCTACATATGCCTGTGAGACTCCTGATTTGATTCCTTGTATGTATTAGATAGTTGTATAAGATAGGGTCAGTTGACTGACATTTCTCACTGTTCTCAACATTAAAGGTCAAAAGGACCGGTTTGTTGAATGTAAACAAATCTTTTTGAAGACAAAAAAAAAAGTACATGTGACCCCCTCGGAAAAATGTTGTTTATTGATGCAGGCTGTCTTATGTGCAAAATAAAGCTATGGGAAGCTCTCTAGTGTATTCCTATCTCGAATAATGATTCTCTAACAAAATGGTCCACATTTGGACCATCCGAATCTTGAAGGATATAACGTTTGATATTTGTCGTGTCAACCCCTGCGTAGAAGTGGGTGTATAAAAGCCGAAGGATGTCTAAATCAGGGCGGAGTTATCAATCATCCAACACGTATCCATGATGAGGCACAGCCTAGGCTAATTGTTCATTTATTGGTCAAAGTGCGTACGAGAAGACTATTCTCGGGGATTGTCTCCTTAAAATAAAGAGAGATGAAAAGACGAAACTTTGACGCAGGAGCCCTTCGAAACAAAAAGGACCGAAGCGAAAAGCGGGTTGTTTCCGATCATTTGTTTTCATTTGACACACATTTGTCTCATTTGCTTGCGCCCTCACGTTTGGTGCTCCTTGGCGTATTAGCTTACTTGAGAATGCATCTGTGCTATTCAAGTATGATATTTCCTCACAGTACTCGGCTAGAATAGTGTTCGCGAAGTCACGTTGAAGCTCTATTGCAAAGCAGACTACACATATGAATCGCTTTGTTTCTCAATATTTTGACTTCCAAACAAGTTCAACAGCCATATGTTGAATATTCAGTGCAATATGAATCGTCACTCTCCATCTTACAATTGAAAGTCTTGAAAAAATCCACAGTACCGGGCCATCTGAATGCTTACGTAATATGTTTACCCCAACACAAGTTTGAATATTGATAATGGAATATTCCATTTTAGTATAGGGGAGAATGCTCGAAACTGTAAAACATCAGTATAATGCTTGTTCATCGTACTAGTAGCACGTATGCTTATGTGTTTTCATTAGAAATGCAAGTGTTGGTCCTTACACGTTTTAATATTTTTTTCTACACACATTCCAAACCGTTGACAATAGAATTCAACAATGAACTTGATTCAACCATGAAAACGATACTCCTGGTGCTGGTATGATTCAATGTGAACCTTTCGAGAAAGCACTTAAAGCAGCATTTTGCGTTTGGTCGCCGTTTTCTACTTTTTTGACATGTCCATCGAGTTGTTTACATATATCAATCACAAAACAGCAAACGTAGATATTAGCCAAGTTTTTCCCTGCCAACAACGTTAATTGGCGAGTAATTAAGGATATTTACAGATAATGAGAAAACTGTCCACGATAAATTCCACATTTAAAATTAATCGCATACAGTCTAAACCCACTCGTTTGAACTCAACCAATCAGAGATGTAGGTTTAGTTATGAGCCGTTGCTAAAAATAGATTCAAGACTGTGCGTTGGTACAACCAGGGAGTTTTTATGGAACTCCCTGGTACAACTGTCATATAGACTGTGCGCAAATCAACCACGGTGTTGTATTACGTATTGGTCAATGACGTTAGTGTTTTTATGCTTTTATGCCACCATTTGAAGTAAGATTTAAATAGATAAGGTAGTTATGTATGTCGTTATGGCATAGTGGAGTCAGTGAGGTTGAGAGAATCATAGAAAAGGACGCAAAATGCTGCTTAAAGATGACTTGGATTCGTAGATTGCTTAAATATAACACTGACAGTAAGGTGTATAATCTATATAAGGTGGATACTCCTAATTGTAATTTTGATAACTCTTCTGGTACTTATTGGGATAGAGTTTTCAAGAAAGTTAAAATACCTTTTGGAAAAGTGTTTTTTCAGACTAGAAGGATTTCAGCGTTTCGCTCAACCCCCAAAATATTCTTAAGTTCCAGTATTTGGCACAACGAAAAAATTAAGGTGGGTAATATATGCTTTTTGTAAAAAGATTGGCAAAGACATGGTATATTATATGTTAACGATCTGATAAACTCTAAGGGTGAGTTCTTATCTGCTGATGATATTTATACAAAATATGATGTGAGAACAATTTTCTTCACGTTCATGGTATTAAAAAGGCAATAGAGAAATCCTTTTCTGGTCTATTAGGCCAGATATATAATTATCTTGCACTCCCATTTCAAGGCATTCATATTAAAACTGTTTTTATGGATCCAAAAGGGTGTAAAAGGTTTTTATAATATTTTATGAACAAATAATAAGGTCCAATATAAATGTATTCACAAATGGAACATGCTCTTGTCCCCACTTTTTTATGAAGCAGATTGGTATAAGGTGTTCTCATACAATTGGAAATATACTTCTGAGGTGAAGCTCCGTTGGTTCCAATTTCGTCTTCTTAACAGAATTTTAGGGACAAATACTCTCATGGTTAAAATTCGCAAAACCATTGATCCATTGTGCACTTTTTGTGGTGTGGCAGATTAGAGTTTAATTCATTTATTTTGGGAATGCAGCTTCACCCAGAAAATATGGAGGGACTTTCAAATCTGGGCAGGCGCGTAGACAGGAATTTGCCAAGGGAGGGGCGAAACTGTAGATTCGGCATTGCAAACTATCTAAGCGTAGCGCCACCATGATTGGCGCGAAGCGTACAAGAACATTTTGGCTGTAAATGCCTCCCAGATCGCTGGAAATGGCACTTTCCAGGCCTTATAAGTAGCATCTTAGCATTTTCTATTATGAAAATACTAGCAATATCATAAAAACATTAAAAAAAATATATGCTCAAGTTGGGCGGCTGCCCCCTCGCCCCCCCCCCCCCCCCCCTTGGCTACGCGCCTGAATCTGGGTTCAAATCAAATTGAATATCAATATTGCAGTTAGTAAAGAGCTTGTTCTGTTTGGAAATTTTTTGTACAAAGACTATGTGTTTAATAACATCCTTCTGGTTCTGAAATTTTGTGTTTACAAAAGTAAGGTTAAAAATGAGAAACCTTCCTTTAACTATGGTAAAATTGATTTAAAGAACTTTTTTTAAAAGAAAAGTTTATATAACAAACTGATTGTAAGCAAAATGCTTTTGATATCAGATGGCATAAGTGGAAATCTTTTTTTGAAGTTTAAAGATTTATTTGTTGTTGTCGATAACATTGACTTTTGGTCATAAAGTATATGTTATTACGAAATTGTACATTGTTTGGACTCTTGATGGAATGATAATAAAAAATAATAAAAAAATATTAAAACGATACTCCGAGCCTTCATCAGACAACCAATATACGTTAAGTTACTTCAGTGTATCATCATCGTAGATAAATCACAGCTAAGGCATTTGAAAAGGATTTGTAGGAGTGATCGAGTGAACGAGTAAAGGCCGGGGGGGGGGTAATATTTAGAACCTGACAGACTAACATAGAAAACTTGAAGCCTCATGTCAAAGGGTGCATTTAGGACAGCTGTACACACAAACAAGAAATTGAATTAAATCATGCAGAAAACGTGAGTTAATCCATCAGCTATACTATGTATCATCGTGCATACAGGTGCTCACCTGGTGGAGTTAAGTTACACGAAAAATGGGTATTATAACTCCATTACGCAGGTATCTCGTCCCATCCGTTATACTAAGCAGGTATGTTTAAATTAATGCAGTGCTGTTTAAATTAACTCATCGCATTTAAAAAGCACAAAGTAAAGGTTTATGCAGGTTAACGTTATATTAATAAACATCAAATAAGGTTACATGATACATGGTATGAGATGAAATAAAAACTGAAGTTGAATATCATTGGCGGTGAAGGACTAAATAATCTTCAATTTCTTTACTCATTCCACTCTTTCAACATTATTTAAACGATGTTGCCATCATTCCAATGAAAGTAATGAACTTGAAGGGAAAGCAACATGGAACCTGATCGGAATGCCAGGTTCTAGCAAATATTTTGTCGCCATGTTCATGAAGGTAAAGGTGATCAAGTTTGTGTCAGAATCTGCTTCTTAATATATATATGGGACAGTTTTCTTCAAATTTTCACATAGGCCTCAGTTTCAGTACCCCTCTTCTCTCCATTAATGTGTATTTTCTCTTTAATGCATGCATACACATGTGTACAGATGAGGAAATTATATAATTTTAATATATAAATTTATAATAGAATGCATTACAAAGGTACAACAACGACTCCAGAAAAATACCTAATCATTTTCTTCATCCTTTCTAAACAGTACTGCTTTGGATAACATCTCTGGGAAAAGAAATACTCACAGACACACTCATGATCTATAAAAAGAAAAGCTAGCCTTTCCTAGAAACTTGAAGTTACTAAGCGAACAATGGTGTGAACGTAAGTGTGACTTCATTTCATACTTATTCCTTATTCAACCAACAAAATTGTAATAACTTGCATTGGAAGTGTCATGTCCTGTGTATGGTGAAATGCTCCATTAGACCTTGTTAACTTAGGCTTAGGCCGAGAACTTAGGAACACAATCTTAGAAGGATGCAGTATACAAATGTTTGATTCAAGTTAGACAAAACCAGTGCTAGTCACTTTGCTTGTACAAACTACACGTACAAGTCTTGATCAGCCCTAGGACATGACGTCGTAAGTTGTTATGTCGTTTTATACCCAATTGCGTAGAATTTCATTACGCCATGGCCTATGCTTACGTATTAACACGTTAGGATGTCGGCGTTTTATTAAATAAATGATGATTCATGCAATACAATGAAAGAAGTAATTTGCATTGTCTTTAGTCTTGTTAAACACTTCTTATGGGGTAGTGAATAAGCATAAGTTGAGGGATGGTAAAGCTGAGAAAATCAAATTTGTAGTGATGCAAAAATAGTTCAGCTCTTCCCTCCACTCACCCAACCCCCCCCCCCCCTAACAGATGTGCTTCTGGAACCACTTCTTAACATTGTTCAGTTTTGCTCGAGATGGCAGCAATGTTGATTAGTCCATTGTGTCTATGTTCCGACTCAACAAAATGGACCAACTTCCTCTCCACAAAAAAATAATTCTTCCAAGGATATCAGTCATTGAGGACGGACACCCAGCAATAACCACCTCTCACTTGAGCTTCAAATACATATCTCGTTTTGTCCCATATGTATGTTGATTATTCAATAGTTTCCTTTATTTGTCATTTCCCCCAATGTGATACATATAATTCAACAGGAAAGATTTTTAAATTAAGCCTTGAATTTTTGCGTATCATTTTTTTTTCAAATTTTGGACTGGAAACTTCAGACAGTCCGTCGCGCAATTCCCTCACGTATTATATCGATTCGAACTTGCTGCTGTCATGTTTTGCTTATTTTCATATTCATATACTCGCCGAAAGTTGTTTTAAGTATACCCATTCCACGAAACGAATTCCTATTTCAATAGAAAAGTCCATCGGGGCAGGCTTCAAAATGTGCTTTAAAAACGACTTTCGTTGCACATATTTAGTACCAAGGTTTGTTGGTTGGAAGTTGTAGAGGAATGTCCTGGGAACATTTTTCTCGATGTTGGATGATTGGAGAGGTGTTATTTTTCGAGTAAACAACAAACAAATGACGTCACTCATACACGGTTCACGACAATTACAACAAAGCAGTGCCTTGTCACAGCAACATGAAAATGGCATTTAAATGTATTTGAACTTATTAGAACAAAGATTTTTATTGACAGATTATTTTAGGAGTTGTTGGATGCTTGGAGAGATGTTATCTTGCGGGTAAACAACAAATTACCTCACTATGAAGTGTGGGCTTAATTAAAATTCAGCAACGACTATTCACAACAACATGATAATAGTTTTTAAATGTTACTAAACCTATTTAGAACCAAGGTTTGTTGGTTGAATGATGTGGAGAAATGTCCTAAGAATACTTGAAGAGTTGTTTGATTGCAAAAGAGGTAATACTTTACGAGTAAACAATAAACATATGACGTCATAGTCCATCAGGGCAGGCTTCAAAAAGTGCTTAAAAAACGAGTTTCGTTGCACATATTTAGTACCAAGGTTTGTTGGTTGGAAGTTGTAGAGGGATGTCCTGGGAACATTTTTCGCGATGTTGGATGTTGGATGTTGGGAGAGGTGTTATTTTTCGAGTAAACAACAAACAAATGACGTCACTCTTATACGGTGTACGCAATTATAACAAAGCAGTTCCTTGTCACAGCATCATAAAAAAGGGCATTTAAATGGTCTTGCACTTGTTAGAACCTAGATGTTTTTGTTGACAGCTTTACAGGGATGTCCTGAGATTATCTTAGGAGTATTGGATGCTTGGAGAGATGTTATCTTGCGTGTAAACAACCAATGATCTCACTACGAAGTGTGGGCTAAATTGAAATCAGCAACGACTATTCACAGCAACATGATAATCGTTTTTCAATGTTACTAAACCTATTTAGAACCAAGGTTTGTTGGTTGGATGTTGTAAAGAAATGTCCTAAGAATACTTGAAGAGTTGTTGGATGCTAAAAGAGGTAATACTTTACGAGTAAACAATAAACATATGACGTCACTGTTATAGGTTGGACGACAATTAAAACTCAGGAGTTCCTTGTAACAGCAGCATGGAAACGACATGAATGTTCTTGCACTTATTTAGAAACAGGATGTGTTGGTTGAAAGTAATGGAGGGATCTCAAAATAATATTTAAAGAGTTTTTGGGTGATAGGAGAGGTGTTATTTTACCAGTGAACAATATACATGTGACGTCACTCTTATACGTGGTAAGATAATTAAAAATGGAAATGGAAGAGCAGTTTCTTGTCACAGCAAGATGATTACATAATTTAAATGTTCTTGAACTAACAGTATTTAGTACCACGTTATGCTGGTAATGTTGGTTGAAAGCTATATAGCAACGTCTGATGAACAATATAACAGTTGTTGGGTGCTAAGAGAGGTGTTATGTAAAGAGTAAACAATAAACAAATAACGACATTCGTATACGTTGTACTGTACGACAATTAAACAGACCAGTTCTTTGTCACAGCAAGATGATTACATAATAAAATACAGTATGAAGAGCCAGGATGTGTTGGCTGAAGTAATAGAGGAATGTCCGAAGAATTTTAAGAGTTTTTGCATTCTAAGCAGTGTTATTTTTCGAAAACAACAAATTGATGTTGTGTTAAACATAATTTGAATTAATGCATTTTTAAACACTTTCATTCTCCTGAAGTCTGCCTCGAGACTCACCTTTAACGCTAATGTAGCTGGTCAAAAATGCAGTGACTAGGCAAACATATATATTTTTTGGTTTTTGAAAATTACAAGTAGCACCTTTCCATGAGAGTAGGACCGGATGACTCTGAGATCGTGGGGACAACTTGAAAAGGCGTAACGCTCACACAAAAATAAACATAAGGAAAAATAGTAGGTTTACCATGCACATGAATCTTGTATTAAAAACAATGGGGTCACTTAAACGTAAAGAAAAATTTAAATGATATAAATGGGTAACTTACAGATCTTATCAGAGCTGTTACGTCTCACAAGAAATCCACTGAACTTATTGGAAAATAAAAGGCTTAAAAGTCCTAACAAACTAAGAAAAACAATCGCGGCGAGGGTCAACCAAATACAAAGTTTCGAAATATTATTGCTTCCTTGGGTTACTTCCGGGCAGGTTCACTCTGTTGGGGGACATCTTTGGGGCAGGTTGGCTCTCTGGACGGCTCTATACCAGCTTGCTCTTCACTCCCTTGTATCTGGGGTCCATTGACCTATCAGCTGTCAATTTAGTTACTCAATAATTGACAGATACATTACTCAACCCGAAATTGAACTTATAAATGGGCCTCATCAGTGTCCTTAAATACATTTGTAGATACACATCAATCACCAAGAATATTCCTACCAAAGCAAAATAGCTATTAAACTGTCTATTTCTCCCACAGTTCTCAAAAGTGATAGAGGCTTGGGGCCAGTACATGTATTCCTAGAAAACAAGGACCACACAAAACAATTACTATGTTTAAAAAAAGACAAAGGTCACACAGGGCCACCTGACCACAAACTATTGCCCTGTAGTAGTAGCAAAAAGTGAAACTTTAGGGAACTCCTCAATCTACCAAAGTAAGTTATTTATTGTCAAATGAATAAAACAAAAGGAGAAAAATAAAATGATCAACATAAACAACAACAAAACATTAACCAGGTTATGATTTGGTTACACAAACAATCCTTTCTGAGTTATATGACTTCCTCGTCACTGTCAACATGACCAACACCCAAAGCCACTTGCTTAGCCCCTTAACCCCTTGCACTCCCCAATGGTGATCATATAATTGTCCCCCTGGGGGGAAAATATTTACACATTGTAATTACTTAAAATCTGTTCATTTTGTCAATAGGGACCCAAGTATTGACAAATAGGTATTGAAATGAGGTTTTAATTTTTATATATTTTTTATAATTAAGCTAATTAGATATGTAAATATGCAAATGAGGTTATGATACAAACAATGTACTTTTTTTGCCCATTTGAAATTATTTTGATGAAATCTGCTGGACTTTTGATAGTTTGATGAGTTCAAGCCATGTTATTTCATAAGTAAAATATAATTTGATGTTTGAATGTGAGGAATATGACTGATTTTCCCCCCTTTCTCTAAAGTACTGTATTATGTAATACAATGATAGCCACGCGTAACGGTAAGTCATATAGGCTATACCAATTGCGCTACGACAGTACATGTATACACAATACATAGTACATACAGTGTGCAACTGTGCGGCTTACCATATCAGAATTTCAGAATTTCATCGTCAGAATCTTGTTCTCCAACGGCTGGATGGTCAAATTGCCCATAAAAAGAAGGTCTAACGCCTCTTAGAAGTATTTAGCCATGATAATATGTGCTAAATAGGTCCCTTCCAGAACCATCCAACATCGAGAATTGTAATGAGCATATGAAAACACACCAGAACATGCGGTCAAACTTTGTTACTAAATATGTGCAACGACAGTGAACGATATCGAGCCTGTCCGATCGTCTAGAATTTAGCGTACGTATCATAAGTAAGGTAAACATGTGATAAAATCGTAAGTTCCAAATTTCACAGCCAACGTTTTGGTCGATCTATCACAAGTATTAGATTCATTTCTACTGTGCTTCGATATCCTCTACTCACCAAATTACAATGGAAAATTTTGTTAGAACACAGCTGGAAGACTTGGGTTTGGATATGCTCGTTGACACATTTGAGGGTAACTTGAATTTTAACCTGGCAAATTCTTACTCTAGCCTAACAAGTGCAATGCTATGTTTGGGTACAATTACACAGTAGACTTGTATAGATAGGCTGCGAGACTAGCAGTCATGCTAGGCCTGTACATGATAAATGATACAAGTACCGTGTACAAAATCAAATGTAAACTCATGTTTTCCATATAATGAAATCGAAATGCTGCAACAAAACATAGATTCAACATGTTGCAAAAGGTTTTAGGCTTAACAATATTAAATAGGCCGATCGCCTTACAAAAACATGCTAAGCTATACATATATTTAGCAAGAGGGAAATCCACAAATCTATGTGCATCTCATTGACAGCTATTACTTCACCTTTTGTTCTGATACCCTATCAAGAACAGTTGGACCCTACCCCTCCCCTATGCTTACGCATCTGTTAACCTGAGAATAGCGATACATACTACTGTTTGATGATCATTGGTCTGAGCTCGACTAAGTATCCATCTGGATGGTCTGTTGCCGTCGTATTGAGGACACTATTTAAAGCATTACTTCACTTTAATTGGTGATCCCTTACCAATAACAAGTGTACCTCTTCACCCCCCCTCCCCCCCCAAGCACACTGGCCCAACCCACTACCAATAATGGTATGTGTTTATATGCCCAAGACTACAGTACAATAATGTGCCAGAGCTAGACATGTTAAGGAATGTTTTAGTAGGAATGTTTATATTTATAACCAAACTGTAGCATGATGAAGGCGAACTGGTAGGGGGCAAATTTAAATGTTCAATGTAAACCTTCCAGTTGTGTTCCTTAATGGTTGAAAACACAGCTTAAAATGACAGTGGTAAGGGATGAAACTTCTAAACAGCTCTCAAAATGTAGGATTATTGATGTCAAATTTAAAAGGTGTGCAAAACTATGTAAATGAGCATGAAATATCGAAATGAAGGTCAGTATTTTGATTGGTGGGTGTGTTATGTCCAACAGATTACTGGCACTGGTGTGTAATGATCAACATTGGCTACAGTAGGCATGTTTCTGGCACAGCAATAACAAAGCCAAAGATGTTGAATAAATGTATCCATATTGGCTATGATAAGTGGTTATGTGTGTCTGTATAGTGTAGTGTAACCACAACTTAATATTTCAAAGTAATATTTGGAAAAGTGTGTATATATTTTGTATTAACAACATTGTTACCAACCATACTTTTAATTTCTTTTTAACTTTCAGAACACTTCATAAATGACAAAGAGGCATTTGAACTTCTCAATGTTGATGATGATGATGTGATGAAGGAGCTCATCCCACAAATTGGACTTCGTTTGAAATTCGTTGCCAGATTGAAGGCATATCGACAGGTAATGTAACTGCACTGCACATACATGTAGCAAGTCTAACACACCACCAATGGTACAATATTTGTGAAATGCTACAACAATGAGATTAACATGCTTTATTTGTGAACAACATATTCATGTCAATTCCAGTAACCTCTTCGTTCTTTGTCTTGTAAGTACTGCAACTGGAATAACTTTTTTCACTGAAAAGCCTCCATTATTGTATAACACTATGTTTTGTTTTAGGGTAATATCAAAATCAATCCAAATTTGCACAAGAAAAAAAGCATGAAATAAATAAAATTTAATATGCAAACCAAATGTGTCTGTTTGAAAAAAATATTTCGCTTCCCTGATATGCTAAAAAGATGCATCAAACAATGCATCAAACACAAAAATGGAGCACATACTGAAAGAGGAAGGTCTATGGCTTTGAGGATTTCCTTCTTGTAGGAGATCAAATAATTAGAATGTCCAACTTCTTTTGATGATAGTATCTGCATCAAGATATGCTGCCTTGATCACAAATATAGCATGCTATCACTGAAAAGTGTGTGTGATTATGTGATCACCCTGCAACGGTAGTCTGTCTACACATTAGCCAGCACTGCTCATTGTATAAACACTGTTAACATGCTTCATTGAGTCTACAGCGTAGTTTAAGAAAATTCTGTGGAGGTAGAAAGTGTTAGCAGGTTACAGTTGGTGCCAATACAGCAGAGCGTTTAGTTAGTGCATTATCCTTGCCAAAATATTTCGCACGTTCTGTAAAGATTTAAAATTTTGCATTTGACAAGTACAGTTTTGATGAAACATAGCAGTCTTCATCTCACTGAAATATTCCATATCAATTATATAGTAACACAAAATACACAATGTGGATCTTTAGCTGTAAGGAAGACAAAAATGAAAACTTTGTTGTCCAAGGATGTCCCACATTTGTGACAGTAGTGTCCCTTTAAGCTAGTGCGTTATCTTCGCCAAAACACTTCTTACTTTCTGTGTAGTCTTAGAGTTTGGCAATTTGGAAGTACAACCTCAATGTAAACATAAAGGTATTTAGTCTCAGGTGGATATTCCATATCAAATATATAGTAACAGAAGAACATTGCACAGAATGCATGATGTAGATCTTTGGTTGTGAGGATTTCATGTTGCTCAGAGACTACTTTATAGCTTGGATGTCCAAAGATTCCTCCTGAAGCAATGATACATGGGCAAGTTTCCACCGGAAGAACAAAGAATAAAACAAATATGGTCCAGAATGTGGTTATGAAGGTGGGTTTAGGGTAGACTCTATGATGAAAGAGGAAGGAGCCAGGATGTGTGTTGAGATAGGGGTTGAACAATTTAAGGCAAATTGTTCAAAGTTGTAATGGCAAGCGACCATAACCTTACCCTTATTGCTAGGTCAGGCTGATATATCATATCATCAATGTAAATAAAAAGATAGGACACTATATCAATACTGTATGGGGATACAAAACATACTGTTACATGATTATTACTAGTGTGTATTGTAAGCATCTGCCCCTCGTGTTGTCAGGTCCACAAGAGAATGCCATATGAAAGTACACTTGGTCTCTTGACAATGTCAATTGTGCAGGGAGTGGCACAAAATATTTAGCTTGTTAGCGTTAATGCCCAAAGGTCTGGGAAAATGTATGTAGTTTTAATAGTTAATATTAAATCCTTAGTCCATCAGAACAAACTCTTTTTTCTTTTATACATGTCAATACGCTTGTCAGTGCTTCAAGTCTGAAATTCACATCTAACATCCTTGGAAAAGTTTAATGACCTTGTAAACTTGTCTTTGGAACTTGGCCATAAAGTTCATTGCTTTACTATCAATTTAATGTGACTACAGACCCCTTTACTGGCACACGCTTAACTAAAATGCAGTTGAACAGCAATTATTCAAGAAAGGAGTGGCTTCTCCATAAATTCCCAAATGAAATGACGAGCGCTGTGGCCAGTAATGTACTTACACTGTCTTCGCTCATGACTTCAAGGGCATGAATAATTTTCTGTCTTTGCTTTAGTTTAAACAGTGAAGGCAGCAAATAGAAGGCTGTAATTACTTTGCTTTCTGCAAAATGAGAAGAAATCAAAGTACAAAAACAACTATTACTGTAAGGAATTCCAAGTCAATGGCTGATGATTGAAGGGAAAGGAAGCAAATTGTTCCACCTCAATGAACCATTTGTAAACAATCATAAAATATGGCCCCAACATCTCAGGAATATTCCCATGAAGTATCATCATTTTTAAGAGTCTCAAAAGGTAGGCTAATGTGAGATGATTTCCAGCTCCTCTTTTGAAAAGGGCAAAATGAGCGATTTATTATTTCAAGTTAAACTTACCTTCAATAATTCCTGAAATAAAAGAAGGAGATTGATTAACTTTACAAATTGAATTGCATCCCATGGTCTAACAGACATCATTTAAATGTTACTTTAATATTGTTCCAAGGGTAAACATGGCCTGTACATATCAGGATGTACTTTCTTCATACTCAAAAGTGTACAATTACCACTTGTGCACAATACAAATGGTTACTGCAAAATTTACATGCAGTTTGGATCATGAAAGATTTGGAACATAAGCACTGAATGGTAAATTAAACTGACTATTAGAAAACTTCTAGAGGTATAAAATTTAGAGACCATAATACTTACCAGTGGGAAGTCTCTTGGGATTCTTTAAAATTTTGCTTAAACCTGATAATTTCCCCTAGATACATGGCCTCCCCCAGGATTGTGGGCTGTAAGTGTTAACCCTTGCAGCTTAGAACAGTTGCCTAGGGCAATGGATATTAATGCTTACCAGAATATTCAACATTAGTGTGCTGGTTATGACATGAACTCTGTTGATTATCTCGGTTAACTCATCTGTGAATTTCTGTCTCAAAATACCATCTGCTAGCTTTGTGAGGTTGGTAATCATGGTTTCAACGTCAAGTCCTGTGATCCTCTTGCATTCTTTTGATATCTGTAACAAATGTGTAAAAGTATGATGTTCAAACAGCACACTAAACAAACAAGTCAAAGCAGGAAATCAATTTGAGAAACAAACCACGATGCATTTCTTTTTTAGTTTCGGTTATCATCAGTTACTTACCACAGTTGATGTAAACAGCGCAGGGTGATTGGTCTTTTATGTTGGCAATGAGCTAATTGTCTTCCAAATTTGTTTTCCTCCTATATGTAAATGTGTGGTCCTTTAGGTGAACTATTTTCACATAGTTTGGATTCTTCTTCTTCATTTCTTGCATCATCCATCTGTGGGATACATAAAAATTTAAACACTTTGATGTTAACCTCTTTATCAATTCACAATGTGTGATATGCACCCTGACATGGTTTAATGTGGAAAGGGGGGGGGGGTGGGTTACAGCAGTGGAAAATGGCGTATCACTTTGACAAAATATTGTTTTCATGTACTCATATAGCAATCGTATTTAACATGGTGATTTTAATTATGTGTTTTGATTAACAGAGCATTAGTTAACACAACATTTGGAAGAAATTTAAGGGATAAAAGGAACATATTCCTGGACATTAACAGATGGCAGCTCAAACTTTCGGGGACCTGAGAAAATAAGACAATGATCATTCACGTACACGAAACGGGACTGAGTAGAAAAGCCTGTTTCCTAATTGCGATATTTAATACTCTTATTTTATTCTAACATGTTCCCCCTCAAAGTTAGACTATGAATCTTTTGAAATTACAGAACCCCTGAAAAATGTTTTTTTATATTCAAATTTAGAGGCAAGACAAGTGAACTTTACACAAGCTTATACAGGTACATTTTTGACACTGCAAGCAAAACTGTCATCTTCTTTTCGAATTGTACTTCTCTGTTTACATTTCCACCTCAAGGATAATTTCATTTAATAAGTTGTTTATATGAAAGCAATGATCCAATTTTCTTATTGTCTCTCCCTGAGTATGCAACAATAACAATGTCACTTCTTTAAGCACACTGCTAATGTGTTTCAGGAATCTAATGCTTTCCCCTAAGTTTAAGAATCAGCGTACCAACTGTATGATCTAATATTGACCCTTTACCTATGTCAGATTCTTAGGTTTTATCCCACCTATTTGGACTATGTGGTTGTTGTGCATTACTGTGCCCCTCTGTGCTTTCACTATCATGAAACAAGTCTTGATCAGTAATTTCAATGGGTGCAGTTTTGCTTGATGGCGACAACTCTTTTGTTTTATGAACTCTCCGGTGATGTTGCAGAAATGAGTCTAGTTTGGTGTAATTTGCTAACATGTGCCAATTCCACACTTAAATGAAAAATTTGGTTCTTGAGAATGAATTAGGCGAATATTGCTTACTAGGCCACTGAATTTTAAAGACTGATATGTTTGACAAAGCGGGCAACGGTGAGCTAATGGCATAATGCAATTTTAGTGAAATATAGGCTGGCTTATCATCGGCTACACTGTACACCTTTACTTATACTCTACAGGAACAACTTGCAATATTCAGACTAAATTATTAAGGGAACCATACTTCAATTACTTGCTTTAAGCCTTATATAATGGCTAACTGCTCAATATATTTTACAAAATTACCCTAGTGAACGTAATAAAGCATCGGCTATTGCTAGGCAAGAAACGTTGGTTTCCTAGGCTCAGTCTAGCTAACTATACCACTGAGTATTAATGATACTTTTCTTATGGATAACTGGTTTATATAAGTTTTACCGGGCTTAGGATGAGTAATCCCTGCCAGTGCGTAGTTACACAACAATGTGCTAATGATGGCAAATAAAATACTGGATGTGGTATCATGGTATGAAATTGTCGCCATTACAAACTGCTACGGTAAGCCTAACGTACTAATTACTTAACCACAAAACTTAGCCATATCATTATCTACATTAACGTGATAGCCTAACGTTACGTTACGATGTCGGTTCGATGGACATATGGACTAGCAAAAAAAGTAAGAAATACTATTATTTAATAAATTTAGAGTCTGGTAAATCCAAAAAAAAGTGTTTACTTCTACAATTAACTGTGATAGAGAAAAGTGTACTGATCTGGCTATACTAAAATGACATATAGGAAAAGTATTGTGTGGATTTTGTGTTTACAGTGTGTAGTCCAAAGCACAGTGGATCTTGTAGTTGATCATGTTTCAGATCTCTTTGATGATGTTGTGGGATATTTGAACAAAGAACTACCCATGTTGTAACAATAGAGTTGGGAATTGATGAAGGGAATGAAATGTTTCAAGAGTTACTAGAAGAAATGCCAATAGTAACGAACCAAATTGAAGAAATAAAGACAAAACATAAACAGGAAAAGTACTTTGAAGAATCACAATACTTTGTCAAACCTTTGGAAATTACAATTACAATTGGGAATGCACCTACGTTACATGTAGCTTCAGGAGAAGTACGATATGCCCATACACAAAACGTTTCAGTATGTACCAATTAAACAAGTTATGAAACTTGTTTTACAGAGTCCTGGATATATGGAGGGTATTATGCAATGCAATGTAAGTGAGGATGGAATGTTGAGAGATTTTGTTGATGGAAGTTACTACAAGCGGAGTGCTCTTCTGAGCAGTAAATTCACTGTTAATATCTTGCTATTTATTGATGATGCTGAAATCACAAATCCATTAAGTGCAAATGCAAGGTCACATAAATTAGGTATGATATACTTTTCGATTAAAATCTTCCCGCGAAATTGCAATCATCATTGAACAACTGTTTTCTTCTTGCAATTTATAATTCATGTGATGGTATCACAACTTTGGTCTTTATGAGATTATTGCGCTTATTATTAGTGATCTAAAGTGATTACAAGAAAATGGGCTTTTTATTGATGCAGCAGCATTTACAGACAAAATTCATGTATCCCTTGGCAAAGGGCAAAGAGACATTCTTAGAAAGCAAATAGTGGAAGATGTGACAACATTGAGAAACCTTGATAATTATGAAGAAGTTTGAATAGATTTTGTAGGTAATTTCACGATAAAAGTCTGGGTGGTCTGAAAAAATGGTGATGTTTCTAAAAAAACATTGAAATTGAGCTCCATTTGCTCTATTTGGACGCTGCTTTTGATCAATGTTCAATATTGGTCTAATTATTTGAACCAAGTGTATGATTTTATTTTTATTTTCTTGTAAAGGTTAAAGTGGTCACAGTCTGGAAACCGCTAAACACGAATGTTAATCTAACCGTGAAACTTTTAGAAACGTACGCTTTGTATGTATATCCACCATAGAAAAATCCCTCTTTTTAAGTATGAAGCTTACATGAACGTGATATAGCGTGTGTTTATCCACAAATTAATGATTACTAAAACACTGTACTGTTTTGGTGTGGTCACAGCTCATCAAAATTCAAAGACCAAAACCTGTTTATACAGTAATCCATAAGCTTGCTGAACTATATGTTGTACACTCATCTATCTCAGTGTGTATAGCAACCTGTAATGATGGGAATGGAGATCAAAGTTGATGTCGGAATCAATATTAGTCAAACTATAGAACGCTTGAACAAGAATCTCTAGTTTTCATGTGAACATGAAATCTTTGCACCATAATAACATATAATCTAAAGCATGGGAATATTTCAGACTTGATATACTGGTTTCCATTAGTTCAAGACTGCTAAAAATGGTCGAAAGTTGAAAATTATGAGCGCAGGCATACATTAACTGTTCTCATTGAAACGTGGCAAGGAATTTGTCAAACCCTTGGAAATTAACACAGAAGGGTATAGCCTAAGTCTGACAGAAAAAACATAATAAAGTAATCTACCACTGTCTAAGGTCCTTTTGTACTATGATTTAAGTGTAATGTCTGGTATAAAGGATATATGTTTTCACCAAAGATCATGGATTGTAGTACATTATAACTTAACTCAGTTGCATGTAAACCGGTAATTAGCAGATACAACTACTGAACAGTAGTGGTGGTAGGTAACATGAGCTCTTGTTATTTCGTATTTTATACATTTGCAGAGTCTTATAAAACAGTTATTAGACTTGCATATATACTGTTATCTTTACCAGGATTCCTCGACAACTTCTGAGCAGCCCGGCATATCAAGACAATATGAATTTGATAATGAGTATCAATCAACAAAAACAGAAGCATCACTCCACGGTGTTGTCAGTGATGGTAGTATTGAGGTAACTGATTGATTGGTTCCTTGTTGAATTGAACGAGAGAGTATCATAGATCTTGTGCTAACCTACAACTGTTTATTACTGATAATATTAATAAGGTAACTAGCATACCTTGGGCTTAAATTGTAAGAGTCACATATATAGCGCTACCTTACATTAGTCAACGCTGATATTATTCAGGTAACTTTCTTATCTTGGCAAATTAGATGCTATAGCTACGAAACTTACCGTCCTTGGAATCTGTTGTAACATGTGACCTAACTATTCGTTTCTGACATTCAGTGAGGAACTAACAAATTTTATCGAACTTATTACACATGTCAGTATGTGTCGTCACATGAATCGAGAAAGATACATCATTTTGTAGCAAGAACAACACAAAGAAATCCGCAATGTTATCAATATAAATGTCATCACAATAAATACAACAATGTTTCTTAATGACTGTGAGCCAGAACGAGACTGCAATGTTTTATTTTTCTGATTGTCTTTTAATATCTCTGAAAGTGCAATAAAGCTATTCTATGATACTTTCCTTCAGCGTTTGTCTGGAGCAATTTCGAAAAATTGGCGGGAAATTGGCAGAAAGCTCGAAATAAGTGACGAAGACCTGGACAGAATTCAATCAGATACTACTGAGGGACGAAAAGAAACAGTTTATGAAATGCTAAGGAAATGGAAGCAACAAAATGGAAGGAACGCAACTTACAAGAGACTTGGAGATGCGCTAAAGAAATGTGGTCGCACGGATCTGCAAGAAGATCTGGGAAAAGAAGGTATTTTGTGAATTGGATGGTGTAAAACTACCAATATAGCGTTCGAGTTAATGAGAACAGAATTAGCAACAGTTTATTTACTACTGATACGTAGAAGAACCTAAACAAGGACATATTTAATTACAATCGTATTTTTTTTGGACGACATACTCTTAATTCTTCTAATTCTTGTTTGTTAATTAAATGTGTGTTCGCTACCCTGAGTTCTGAGCGAACTGCAGATATAAAACTGTGGTTGATGATATAACATCAGTCACTAAATATATAACCCATTTTTTTTCTAATGGTTTATTTGGACCTCATTCAGAGGCCTTTTATGCGTAAACAAACATATTACAGAAATTGTTGTAAACAGGCAAGCTTTTCCAACTTTCTTACTGAGAATTGAGTATAACTTTATTTTGTATTTAATTATTATCAAAACTAAGCTATAGATCTAACTACTATATGCTTTTCAGTGTTTGTACATAAAACAATCGCTTACATTCCGCACATTCGGACTAATTGTATTCAATTTGCAGGCCAATTTTCCTCCTTCGTCCCTTATTGCTTCCGTTGTACAAACCCGATCATTTAAGCTTACCTCCATATTTTTATTATCGGTATAACTCCTGCCTTGTATATTATCTTATTCGTCACTGTCTAGTAATATCTCGCTAAGAGTTTCCTTTCCCCGAAGCCTAGTTTTTTATTGTCTTCCCCTTGAACTTACTATTAATGCAGCCTCTTACTGTAACTTTGTAACAAAACACTATTTTTTTCAGTTTAGTGAAGCTTATTGCAATCATGGTTGATAGAAAAAGACCTTACCAGAACAACTACTGACAAATGAATCTCTCACACTAAGGAAATTACATACATAACACCTGGTATATCCAAAATAGACGTGTAGGATTAGCATTATCCCTCCGATATGCTCGATACAGTTTCTGGTCTTCCAAAAGCTGTCGGTGGTACCTACATCGTTCCGAGGGCCCTACACATAATTCAAGTCCCTCAGAATCCCCAAAATTTGATAAGCCTTATTTATCTTCTTGTCTTGTGTCTGAGAGGGGTGGGGGAGTGGTGGGAGAGGAGTGGGAAAGGGGTGAGAGAGGGCCACAACCAGCAATATAAGGAGGAGAGTTACATACGAAGTGAATAAAAAACAGTTCATACATATTGTGCTATTCGTTCAATGAATGTGCTGGATATGGAGTATTGTGAAAGACAATAGGAATCCGAAACCGAACGACTTATCATTCGTATAAGTATTATTTACAGCACTTCCTTCTGCTCAATCTACTACAAAGCTTCCGTTTCCCATATTTTGAATACGAGCCCCCTACATGCACTTTGTCTAAAAGTCACCTAAATATCCATTACCATCATCAAATATAGTTCAATTAACGCACCTCAGCGACCAATTCCCCCAAAACCATAATCTGTGTAGAAACTTTTCAAATGAAATATCCCCGTATTCCGTTTAGCATCTTACACCGAGGGAGAACACTATGACGGAGGAATATGATGCCATCATTAACAAGATCTGCGTTGATCTTTTGCGAAAAAATAATTGTTTCGGCATTCTAGTCACAATTGTGTGTTTTGAGGATTGTTCTTTGGTGAAAGACCTTGTTGTTTTCAGGCAAGCTGGTTTTATTTTCGACTTTAGATCTGCATTTTCTTAATAAAAGAATAATGATACTAACACAACCAAACCAACCAGCCTATGCGCATACAACACATTTTCAGCGTTGGTATATAAGTTCACATTTACCAGTATTACATATGACAGACATATATATATTGACATCCAAATCGAATGCTGTGTCGCATGTTGCGTGTGAAATATATCTGATTTATGCCAATTACAGGCAGTCTACGTTACATTATCGTTTGTATTCATTAATACATGTTTCATATTCCTTAATTATCAGCTGAAGGGTTAAGCAAAGGATCGACTGTACCAACAAATCAATCAGGTAGGTTTATTTAAAGCCCACAATTGTCAATAATTTGTCGTAAAAGGTTTGATGACGGGGGTTGCAAACTGTATCTGTCAGCATTTCCTTTCTGTTTGTTGCAAAATAATCTTCCATCTTCTTTTTCTATCGTGGTCGTCGTTTAAGGTGTATCTTATAACATAACGTACATGCACAATCGCGTCTCTCCGACGGGTTCTAGTTAATATTTGTATTGTATAACGAAAACCTGCAAATGAACTAAAATATGAATACAATGTGTAAGTGACAAGATCACATGATAAAAACAGTACTGTGTATATTGAGGTGAAGGATCCGAGAATTTGGAATATGCAAGTAATACAAAAATGTGATTTGCAATCTTGAATAATAAAATAAACTGCATTGTAATCCACATAAGCATAATAATACTTACTTCTCTTGGAGTCCCCATAGAAACCTCATAAAATATAAATAGCCAAAGTAGGTCGTATTGGCTATTACAGAGTGTCTGGCAAAAATGGGCTCCAAACTTACCTTTCTTGCACCCTTATGGTACAAAGGTTTAATATTTGGAAATGGCAGATCGGGTTTTATTTGGCAATATTTTTCAGTAGTTGGCAGGTTGGTGGAGGTGTTTCTTTTTCTGTAAAAAAAGAATTTGCGACGTCCTAAGTCTTTTGTGAGGCTATTTCAGTGCTCCAACATTTGGAATAAACTGGTTCTGTGTATGACGCTTTGAAAGCGTGCTCTTTCACCAACCCTTTTGTGAGGTAAACTGACATATACTGCACACTTTGGTTACACTCATTTTTTTACAGCAGTAGTTTATATTTACACATTTTTGTGCAAAAACCTTTTTAACATCTTTAACAATTTGGAAATTGATTTCCTATTGGAAGTTGGTATTATTGTTTAAAGTCAGTGGTATAAAGTTGAAAACTATTACTAAAATACCATGTTTCTTCACTAGAAAAATAAAATAATGGCTATTATATACGCTAGACTGTTCACTTTTGTCAAAATGATAACTTTTCTCTTTTTCAGAACAGAATAATGTCTTATGTGCTAGTTTTCAAATATAGTTGTATGCATCAAACCTTTTAAAACTTTATAGTCACGTCAAATAAGCAGAAATCATATTAACTCTTAATGTAATAGACGACTGTTTACTGTTTTCTTTAGTTCGATTGCAAAACACCATTATTTAGGCCTAATTCAAATGCGACACAATTTTTATTTTGTACTTGTACAATGTCATGTCAAGCATGTCTGATGTACAAACCCAGCAACAATCATGCATGGAGATAACAATACATTCCACAATCACTGTCCTATACTCATGAACAACAATAAATGTTCGATTGGTAGTTTAATTATTTACACTCATTATTGTAGACATATCCTTTCCACACTGGTAGTGTAAATATGTATGTCCAACCACAGTAACTGGCTGACCTTGGTCTTTCTTTCTTTCTCGAAGTACACAGGTACTCTTGAAAATATTCCTTATCGACGTTAGTTGAAGTATGCCTCAAGGTAAACAAAAGTTGTTACCCTTTATTTGTTCCTTACAGTGAGTTACTGAAGAGTACGATGTTGATATGAGTATACTGAATTGTATTCTGCTTTGTTTGCTTATACAGATTACACGAATGAGCCCGGTGGAGAGGAATTACAATTCAATGGGATGCAGAAGAAGAGATCATTGGATTACATAATTCTAGTCTCGTGTGTATTTATTGTGGCAATCGCACTAGGGCGAAATTCATCGTCTTAAGTATCCGCCATCGCAGAACCACACAGCTCCGACTGACAAAGTCAACTTAGTTTAACCAACCGGTGGGATAATGTATTTACATGTAGTCAACTTGCAGAAGGCGCTATGTTTCAGAAGTTAAAAGTGAACAAACCTCTGATAAAAAAAAAGGATATAGGTTCCAGCATGGGCTTAACGAGGTCAGCACTTCAATCACCTCTAAGAGAAACTGTTATGTTAGTAACATTCTATGGTGTGTCGTTTTAGAGCATTTTAACTGCAACAAAATTAATAGCGTTAAAATTGTCCCTGCATGTCGAATATTGGCGTTTAATAATTGCTATGACAACATTAACGCGAACACGAAGCAACGCCTGCAATGCTAATACAGAATTTTCTCACCATTATGAACGTGACTGTGTAAATTTCTGTCAACAAACCCATCCCTGCTTGGTAACTGTTATCAAGACAATGCTGCATACAGTCCCTATTGGCGATTTACTGCAGTAATAAAACAAGTGCAGCAATGAGAAATTTGCTTTGCTTGGTAATATTTCTTAGCAGTTTATCCATATTTTTTGTGCGAAAAATATAAGACACAAGTGGGATAACGGTGTCAGTTCCTTTTCTCACATATCTTTTTCCCCTTGCCTAATGCTCCTTTTCAGCAGACATACTTTGTTACAACGTTTGAATGTTTTAAAATTTTGTTTTGAAAAAACAAACCATTAAGATAAATGTATTTATTTTATATTTTTTGAACGGACACCCCTAAGAAATACACGAGTTCACGATTTCACCATGACAACCTACGACAAGAGCCAGTTTCACAAAAAAAATACAAAGCTACAGTTATTTTCTCTCCAAAGTCCTATTAGCAGTAGTACTAGGCCTAAGCATGATGTTAGGCATATCCCTAAAGCAAGTCAAGTCGGTATCAGCAAATCAACCAAGCAAGATGCTCTAGGGAGGCAGAAGTCCAGGCTCAAGAAAACCAGTCAACAGTAGGGAAGGGTTGCTGATATGCATTTTTGGATACTTTTAATGTAAAAATTAAGTATTCAGTTGCATATAAATTTTGGTAACTGAGATCACGATACTTTACAAGCAAGATACTGCCTGTGTAACCATGGCAAAGCCTAGTTAATGATTTGTTGTTGTTTATGTTTATCACTTTCCTATTTTTGATTTTATTCATTTGATCTTTTCTTTCATTTCTTACTTTGTTTTATTCATTTGACAATGATGAAGAATTACATCAATAGATTGAGGATATCCCCAAATTTACACTTTTATTGCTTACTGCTATCGGGCAACAGTTTGTGGTCGGGTGGCCATGTGTGACCTTTCTCTTTAAAAACCTGTCTTTAAAAACGATTTATGAATATTCAATGATCAACTTTTGTTTGATTGGTTTAAGGTGGTCATGCGTGAGTGGTCATGCGTGAGTTTCCATACACTTAAATATGGGATGTTTTCTTAAAAATATGGGATGAATTCTTTTAATTATGGGATGTATTTTAGGAATTATGGGATGGAATGAATAGGGTATGATGGTAGGGGACAAAGTTAACGGAAGATACTATAAGCCAAGTTTGCATAGTAAGAGGAGAACAGAGGAAGGATAAGTTGAGATGGTTGTTCACAAGATCAAGATAATTTCTTATAATAACAACAGTGTTAGAGGAGAGGACCCGTATTTTCCTATAAGTTCAGTCGATTTCTTATAGGACGTATAACAGCTCTTGTTTAAGTGACCTCATTGCTTTAAATACACGATTTATGTGCATAGTAAACCCATTGTTTGCCTTAATATGTTTATTTTTTGTGTGAGCTTTCCGCCTTTCCAAGTTGTCCCCACGATCTTAGAGTAAACCGACCTTACCCTCATGGGAAGGTGCTACTTGTAATTTTCCAAACCTAAAAATATAGTTTTGCCCGTTCACTGTGTTTTTGGCGGGCTAAACCATAGGTTTTTCAGCATCTAGTCTCAGGATAAATGGCTGTTTGGGATGTATTATGAAAATCACTTCATAAAACTCTTGTTGAAGATTGGAATGCGTGCTTTAAAAAGAGACTACTACCATTACCAGAAATGTAACAAAATTTGAAAAAAATGGATGTTTAATGTGTATGACTTTTATCAATCAAATAAGAAACATGACAAAGAAATACTTTATTTTTTTCATTGTTTATAATTCATTAATTTGTATGTAGTTTCTTGTATAATATACAGGCATGGGGTTTTCACCAATCAATTTTTATACAAATGAAATAACGTGAATATTCCTTTCATGGGAACATTACAAAAGTAAAGCTATCAAATCTGAATGCCATTTAAGCGATGCTTTATGCAGACGATATTTGTCCATGTGTCTACCAGCGGTAATTAGTCCAGTTCTGGGTACTGGAACCCCACATACTCAGCTGAAGGGAAGCACTCCTCAATCTTTGTAACTGCACAAGCAGAAATGGACAAGATACCCCAACACCACCTGACTAGTTGCATTTAAGCTACATATCTGTAACGCCTGTCAGAAAGTAAAAAAAAAGGAAATAATTAAATATAAGAAACTGCATCATAACAAAACACTGAATCAGGCCCATTGAATTGAATGTTTCCAATAGGCAACGAACCGAAATCTGCATATAAGATTTGGAAGCAAAAGAATACATTGTGAAAAATAAATCCACTATTGGGCAAATGGATTGAGAACTCAAAAGGGAATGTTTCACTTTTTTACAGGATTTATTTCTAACTTCTTTGTAGAGTTTTTCAAACACTCCCACACAAAGGTGCGGACACTGAAGAGTGTGGAAATGACCCATTTCTCATTCTATTGCTGTTAGCATTGCAGTACAATTCTCACAGGTTCACCTACAAATTGAAGTTGTAAACATAAATGGCATAGAAAAAATGGCTTTTTTGTAGTTCACACGACACCAAATATGACACCATTTTTTAACTGCATCAACAAGTTTTGAAAGACTGGTTAGGGATAGACAATAATTGACACTATATGTAATATGTTTAGGGGTTTGTACCAAAATCCCATACAAAATGTAGGCCTTAGATTGGGAAAGAACTGAAAGTCATTTTTTCAAAAGACGTCATAAATGCAGTATTCCTATTTTCTGCTGGGAATGGTAAGCGCACCTTAAATAGATGATGTAGAAAATGTTGAGTGCAGAAATTTCCAGTATGAGCCTAGCCTAGGCCTATTATTGGATTTAATAATTTTGCACTGTCAAATTACTTGTTATATTTTACCTGAACTAATTTTCGTATCCGTTTATTTCCTATCAAGATGATACTGCTTTTTCCTATGATAATTTCAATGAATATGCCCTAAGCTACATCAAAAAGAACTTGTACGTTGCACGGTAGTTGCATTACTAGCTGTAGTACTAGTAGTGGCCTCTAGTAGTTGCGCGAAATGAACGGAACGACTAGATAAGATACATATCAATGTGGAACATTTAAACAAAATACATTAAATCATGTACTGACCATTCATTTACGTCAATTTGGAGCCTATCAACGTCAGGAACTGCCGGAGCTTAGTTTCCCAAATAACCTTCTGGTGGCATACTCCTATTAGAGTCTATATCAATCCGCTTGATTGTTCTCCTTCAGGAAAAGTGCCAAAAAGCAGTGGGAGAACATATTTTGTGACCTGTTATCAATCATAATCTAGTTTTTTGTTGCTTGCATGTTGAAGAGCATGAATGGAAGTACATGTGGTGAGAAAATTGGGTCAATTGAGGCAATTTTAGACCCCTTTAGGCCTCCCGGGAGCAGCGTAGGATTTTTTTTTACCACTGAGTGAAGAGGTTTGTTTACAAGTGACGAAAACGTCCGGCTCGGATAGCAAAAAATCTACATGGTCATGGTACGAAAAAATTGATGGTGCCATGAAAGGCCAACTTGTCAGCTATCCGGTGATGGGTAGCGTTTAGCTAGTGAAAACTTCTATCCAGACTTAGAGACCACATTACTTTTGTGATTTAGTGTGTAAGTCAATGGGGCTTTTAATGGGCGTATGCTACCTCTCGCAATTGCCACTGGCTCGAATTGGTATGGTTGCAAACCAATGCTTTTTCTCGCTATTTTCGCTTTCATCAAAAACTCGACGAAGAGCAAGACAGGCGCATTTCTATTTCCTTTGAATTATCGTCAGAACTTTGAGACATTTCTGATCTATTTTGTGCTTCATTATGTTATTGATTTCAAGTTGATGAAAACGCGTTAACACACACTTCACAGTGAAACACACAGTACACAATGATATCAGCGTAGCGTCGTTCATGCAATGACGTCACGAGGCTTATCGCTGCAAAATTTGTTTTTCACACTTCCGGGTTCAGAGTGCGTCATAGTTCGTTATTTCATTTGATATTTTCTACACGAAAATAACGTTTTTTTTACAAATAAAGTTATATATTTGTCTATCAAATTGTCCAAATATTTCATTTCAATTTGTGACATATGACCGTGTCATGACCTCTTTAATAGTGCGGCACTTTCTCATAGACCAAATCGAGCCTTTAGTTCATATACCAACAGCCTAGCAGTTGAAATACTGTTAACGTTTCTTCATATCATTGCAAGTACAGGTACTTCCATTTTAACAATTTTATATGTAACTAATCATACTGAAATGATGATTATTTGTAGGCGAGTACAACAGCAATGAGAAATCCTGCAATAACGAATACAACACCATCAACAACATACATGGTATGTCCTATAGTGAACAGTTTATTTACCAATCGCCCAGTTCTTACATAAAATGTGTCGTTTTTATCTTTTAGCGTCACTCTTACAGTATTATTGTAGATGAGGTATTAGCTTGTAGAAAGGAGATACTATATCACTTTATGGTACTCATGTGCCATTGGCTCAAATACTATTGCAGCCTAGCTGCTATAATACCATTATAATACTCATGACCAGAAGTTGGCTTAGAATGAAGGAGTAATTGGTGTATTTCGTAAAACCAATTACTTTTAGCGGTTGTAAACAAATTTCAATGTATTAAATAAATAATCGCAACAGAGAAAAGGCGTAAAATACGTTAATTAGCCGGTAATATTTCTACTGAATCACTAAATGTAAAGCATTTTATTTAAATTTAACGTCTGAAGCAATGTAAGATCATCTGATGCACTCATCTCAAATCCTATTGAAGCTAATTTAAGCAAAGCAATGCATTTATATTTGGCCTCTGTTATCATTCGAATGGAGAACGTATTCGTTTCTAAATGTTTGGGTTATATATTAGTAAAACAAAACAAACAAATTGGTTGCCATTGAAGTACATTTTCGATATGTTTCTCTTTAGTTAAACTATAGCAACCATTTTAGCTTCGATAGAAATTTTAAGCTTTTAAAATATAAGTTATTTATCACTAAGTTTGTGCGGTTATGTATCTCCAAAAGGTTACACATATTTATGTTGAAGCATAACATGTAAACTTACACTGTAATTAATTTATTTTGCATCAAGAGAAAGTTTAGCTTGGTTTTACGGAAATGTCAATGAAAAGCAAAAAGTTGCCGCCTTGTTGTGGTTTAAATCACATTATTCATTCCTATAAAAGGCTTAATGCAGACATACTGCTACGTGTTAACTTGTAATAACCAACAGTATATGCTTTCCTTAAATTGGATACCACAACTAAGCTTCAGACCTCGAAAAAGTATCCCTACTATATTAACATCCAAGTTTAGGCAGACGAACCAGGGCGATACAATCTAATTTTGGGTAGTAATAGGCCAGGGGATTTCGTTCTGTACACAAGCAGCCATAAAGTGCATGGCACCACCCGATACTCATAGCTAGTACAGTAACTACTGTTCATGTTCCACAGCCGTGCATCCATAGCTACTGCGCTGTGTTCATAATACGGTAAAATGTGTGACAGGTGGCACAGTTATTACTGCAAAGCTGTTACACGTTCCCATGTACGAAAAAGAACTGCACGACTGAACAAGGAGTCTATGAGTATGACGATGGGGTACTAGTAGTAGTACTGTAGTAGCACTGCCGAGTCATTATGCTGGTAAACTATTATTATATTAAAGCCTAATTTAGACGTGGAACTACCCATAAGGCTAATCTAGGTTCCCCCATTAGGTCCCATTTTGTGTATCTGTTTTGTATCTATTTGAAACTTGGACACACTCACCTGTCCGTGAAGAATGTTTCAATCAAATGGATTTACTAATACGATTAGAGAAAAGTTAGGCTACAATCTGAATCTCGCATGCACTATACAATAACCTCCGCAGTGTGTCGGCTACGTGTTGTGCTAGCGCCGACCATGCGCTCCGTATTGTACGGCTAGGGAGTAGTCTTCGTTGCCCAGCCGCCGCGCATTTTCACCTTTCGGACTCGTAGTTCAACGTGTAACAGCTTTGCAGTAATTACTGTGCTACCTGTAACACATGTTACCGTGTTTCGAACACAGCGCAGTAGTTACTGATGGAACATGAACAGTAGTTACTGTACTAGCTATGAGTATCGGGTGATGGCACGATGTTTGAAGTGACACAGTACACCAAAAATCCTACAGAAATAATCTCAGGCGTTCTAGTACGGGATAACTGGGACGATGAAACTGGCGGATATCCCGAATGGTAAAAATATCCTCACAGAGAAGTCGGTGTTTCGACTTTTCCTTTTCTGTCTATGGTCGAAACACTTGAGGCATGTTCAAGCTGTAAAATAAATTGGTTCAAATAATCAATAAAAACCAGGTTAGCTAATATTAAATTAATCATTTACAAAATATAGTCTATAACAACATAGGATTACTTAATCTAATAAATGTTTGAGATTTAATCTGTTTAATATCTGTAAAATATTCTTTCAAAATGTATGTCTCGTGTCCATGGTTTATTAATTTGTATATCACAATCGGATATTTGCCATAAATAAAGTATATCTTGATATTCAGGTAATAAAGTTCACACACGAGGCTGATTTTAATCATAGGCATACTTTCAAGGGCTCAAGATGGATATGCGTGAAATTCAAGAAAGTTCATGCATTGACTCAATGTCTTTTGGATATCAAAATAACAATTGTCGAGGCAAAGTGACAGAGCTTGCTACATGTTTTGCTACGATTGCCATCGCAAAAAGATGTATACGTTTACTGAAGCACTTATTGTTTACAATGTATCAATAAAATCTGATATCTCATTTAATTTAGTAATGTACTGTCTTATCTATCGACAAACTGTTTTCGCGTTCCATACGCATATGTTGATATAGTAGTACCGTACCGTGCATGTGATAAATAACTGATTTATGAAACAGACATAGGCCGCATGACTTTGATGAAGTTGGTGTACGTATGGCAGTACGTCGTAGGATAAAGAGCTGAGAAAGTAACTGAAAGTTTTGCCAAAGTAATTATTATTATTATTTTGGAAATTCCAGATGACCTCCATGTTGCCCGACAAAATGAAAAGTGAGCATAAATTAATGCTTGATAATTTTAGTATAATGACTCAGATTGTGTCTCGAAAAGTTGGGGTTTCGTGGACAACTCTGACATCCACATGGATTCGTGGGGATAAAGTTAGGGCAACCCTGACATAGAATGATAATAATGGTTGGCTTGTGTGATTCCTTTAAATGACTTTCTAAATACAGAAGGCAATTTAATCCCAATCCAGATTGTTTGGGTAATGTTTCCTAAATGTATTTTAGGTGTATGTTTCTATATTTAGGAACGTACCGTGTCATGTAGCCATGATTTAATGTTCTGCGACGTGAGGCGTTTTAAGAAAAAAAAGAAGCTAACTCTTAAGTAGCAAGCAAATACGTTTGCCATTCTATAGATCATTCCAGGTTCTGCTAACAATGTAGCCATCGTATCATTGTTTTGGACGAAAATACGATGAAAAAATATTATAGGCGTCGCTCCTATTCTAACTATACATACCCAGTGGCGTAGCCAGCATTCTATTGTTAGGGTGCAAGATTTTTTTAAGGGGGCAACCCCGTGATGTTTGATGGTAGGAATTACCAAGAAATATATGTATTAATGGGCACCTCCGAGGTAAATGAATAAATATTTCCGCACATTTTTGAAAAAATTATAATGAATAAATTAGCTACTTTAATTCACTACATGCCCATATTTCCACACAAACAATTTTCACTATATAGGGCCTATACGTGCAGTGAAAATTCTCCACGAGTGGCATCATTGGTCGCTAAAAATGCACATGGGTTACTAGCGCTAGTTTGTAATGGTTATACAACCGGTCAAATTACTGACGCTTATTCTGTAGGACGATATCCTACTTGATCAACGGTCTCCGTATGTGGGTATGATTAATATCTCGGTCTGATAACCAAGTTCTGACCTGATATGTAGTATGATCATGAGCCCTCAGGTATGAATACTTGTGATTAGAACTCGAAAAAATGTAAAAGAAAAGTATTTTGAATATATCACTGGATTTCATTTGGGGGGCAAGAATGTAGCACAAAGCAAATTTGAGGGGGAGGGGGGGCATTGCCCCATGGCCCCCTCTGGCTACGCCACTGCACATACCATTAACATGCTCGTTGCACTGGCTCCCATTAGACAATGCTACAATTTGAATAAGCCCTCAGAATAACGAAGAAGTAATGAATAACTTGTTATAATTATCTCAAAATAGATGTCGCTGTTTAACAAAACTAAGGCAATCATTCAGAGTCAATGGTATTGCAGATATTTGAAAGTTTGAAAACAAAGAACATTATTTTTCATTAAATTTAGGGCACATATAATTAATCTCTGTATCGCATTAAGTGGTTAAACAACTTGATAATGTAAATAAATGTTTAACAAATTGCCAATTAACTTAAATGTTTAACAACTTGCTAATTAAATTAAATGTTTAACAACCCTGCTAATTTAATAAGGTATATGCTTAATGTCACCTGTAACGATACAGGTATTATATATTCCGACTGAACGGTATCTATAATATGCGTATAACATTTACATGATTTCATTATAGTAAAGTTACACACCGGAAAATGCAGTTTGAACAACCGAATGAAGGAGGGGAAAATTGTTGCAAAGTATCATTTAGTTCACAAAAGTGAAAGTCTAGTGTGCATGTAACGATAAGCAGTCCGATGACGTGGTTGCACGTTAGCATATATCTTATATAGTGTTTTTTTATTTTATTTTGGATCTATTTAACCATAAACTCATCTTTTTTATCATGTTTTTGACTGATCTTGTTCATATTACTCAGTATGTATCTTATATGTGTACTAATAACGGTGCTTTGAGATATTCTTTGATGCAAAGCGCTATATAAATATATTATTATAAATATTATTTTGATTATGACTATTATGATTATTATTATTGTAATGAAACACTCGGCAGTGAAGTATAACAATGATCACAATATGATCCGATTGGTGCAACAAGTCAGATCTTACCAAAGTCTTTTAACTTACCTTGCAAGCTCGAGGGAGAAATAGTACTATGGAATGATGGTTACAAAGTGCTGATTGGTGGAATGAACCGCACCCCTAAATTGTAAATAACTATTCAGTGGCAAATTGTTCCAACAGCCAGTCACAAGTGAAAGTGAGACAATTGTTATGTAAGCTCTGTCAACATGTGATTATTGGAATAAGCATTGTTCTCATTGTATCGTAGATGCATGCATATCCGAAACAACGTAATATGTTACAAAGCGTGTACAATAT
Source organism: Apostichopus japonicus (assembly GCF_037975245.1). Classification (NCBI taxonomy): domain Eukaryota; kingdom Metazoa; phylum Echinodermata; class Holothuroidea; order Aspidochirotida; family Stichopodidae; genus Apostichopus; species Apostichopus japonicus. The sequence continues at coordinate 14,124,440 of NC_092569.1, forward strand.
TGATCCCGTGATAAAGTTCCTATAGGAAAGCTACGATATTCGATGCAGACTTTCTACATTACATACTATGTATATGAATATATATATATATATATATATATATATATATATATATATATATATATATATATATATATATATATATATATATATATATATATATATATATATATATATCTGTATTTAAAAAGTTGTGTTTTACGTTTACTGGATCCTGTTTTATTTTGTCGTAAGCGAATTGATGTCGTAGAATAATGTCAAAGACCCCAATGATTCTCAACCTCTCTTGCAAGGTTTGAATTATTATACGTAATCGAGTGATTGAAAATGATATTGATATTTGATGAAACTTTGAATACGATTTCTCCTCTTAATAGTTTCTTTCTGAGTGGTATGGTTTCATAATTCCCCTATGGGGAACGTTGCTTTGCTAGATCAGCCCCACAGCTCTGGAACAGTCTCCCCTTACATCTGAAAACAATCCAGCATGTGTCAGCTTTCCAGAAAGAACTGAAGATGTTCTTATGCATTGATGCGTATCAATTTGAACTGTTGTGTCCATTTGGGTACTTTGCTCCTGTAGCGCTTCTGAGCAGTTTTTTTTTTGGAAGGGGGGGGGGGATAAAAGTGCTTTACAAATTCTCATATTATTATCATTATAATTCACATTTCCCTTAACTTAAAACTATATGGCTTAAATTAACGTTACAACACTTTACTCTCTATTGAAATATACATGACTTTGTGCGACATAATGTAAAAAGTAGGATACGTATATGTACTTTAAGTATGACAGTTGACACAAATAAAAACTCTATGAAATCTTTAAAACAAAATGGTGGCTACACATTTTATACACAAGGGCATCCAGCTTTTGATACTACATGGAATCGTATTCCGTTGAACAGTATTGCTATGGTAACACAGTAAATGTTTAAAAGAATCGCGCCAATATGCTCAAAGCGTATGTATTATAATTTTGCTATCTCATCCCTGCACTTTTTTTTTGGGGGGGGGGACCAAAATTGCTGCCCACCACAAACCCCTTGTGGAACTAAACTGAAACTTGTTGGATTGGTCCGAATTAATGGTGTTACCAGTTCGTTTAACTTATATTGTTCATTAATGTAATTAGTCACCGATTTAACTCTCAACAAGAATGGTTCTCCTAATTATCACAGTGCCTTGAATCATGGATGTGTTATACCGTGGTGCGACCACGCATTCTGTCAGTCTATATGTGTATATTTCCTATATCTAGCTGTTGATCAAAGGCACTGGTTTGTGGAGGTATTAAAAAAGGACTGAAATCGTTGCCTTACGCAATTGGATGTTTTGTACGAAGTAATTGCAATTATATGTGCTTTGCACAGACATTACATGAACAATTTGATGTCGCGTTACGTCGAAGAAGTTCATCAAGTCTTAATTCTCCTCTGTCCGTTTAGGTTACTCGGACAACTCCCCTACCCTCTTGCTTGACGAATTCCCCCCGGACGACCCCCCCCCGGACGATTCCCCCTAGGACAATTCCCACCCGAACAATTCCCAATCCTGACAATCCCCCCCCCTAGACAATTCCCACTCGGACAATTGCCAACCCTGACAATTGCCCCCCCCCCTGAGAATTCCCACTCCAGAAAATTTCCCCCGGACAATATCCCTTGAACAATCCCCCTCCTCGGATATGTCGACGATTGATTGACAGCCGATGTAGGCGGGTTTAACACTATTGTTTCAGGAGGAATGGGGCTTAACCTAGAACTAACTGCATGAGGATATTTAATTTTTTCATATTGTCGTTGTGTCCCTACTGAAGCATTTAAAGAAACTGTTCGAAGCCCCACCCACTCATGAATATTAATGAGATTGGCACCACAAACAGTAGGGACCATATACTCACTATGGGTAATCCACCACCTAAGTATGGGTATAATCAAACCTTGCGTCATTGACTTAGAGTGATTACGAGACATTTTCAACGAAATTACATTTGGCCCGCCCTTATTAATATGAATGAGATACGATAAGGTATTAACCTACGCATGTATCCCACCTCCTAAAAATGCTACGAAACAACTAAGAACAAAATCGGTCATTCGGTTACCAAGATACGGAGTCCGTCCACTTATAAATATTAATGAAATTGGCACCAAAAACAATAGGGACCATCTACGCACTATTGGCAACCTACCCACCAAGTATGATACCGATCGGATCTTGCATCATTCAGATATCGTGATTAAAAGCCGGCGTCACAGACACACAGTCAGACACACACTCATATGCGTGACTGCATAGATTCCTATTGCCCCTGGCAAAGAATAAAAAAGAGTCAAAGAAAAGTCTACCCGGAAACAAATTCAGCTTTAGTGCGCGCGAAGTGCGCAGAAAATGTTAAGGTTATCTAGCTCACATGCATGTGGAAGGAGTAAATAATTCTCACAGCATAAATGAACCTAGGACGCGCGAAGCGCGCCAAATCTATTTTGTGACAAATTTACTAATAGCTGATAGTATACTCAATGCACGCGAAACAAAAAAGTGTTTTGATACTTTGTCTCCTAAAATACAGTCGTTTTGCTAATTAAGCTTTTCAATTCAACGGTATTCGTATGTTTTACTTCATTGCAAAAGTATTACATTGGTAGCTTGACAGGACGAAAGTGGTAATTTAGATCTCTTTGTAAGTAGACCGAAGTCAACTAATATAAGTAACATTCAGGCCTATTGATTCAACTACTTACTTAGTTTGGCAGATGCAACTAGCTAAATTTAGCATATAGCCTATTACCAGCCAACTGTTGGTTACTGCGTAATAAAATGCATATAGCCTACCTAACCGTACTCGATGGAGAGTCACGAACCATATGTACAACGACGACGACAACGTGCGTTCTCATCCCTTATATGATTCGTCATAAGTTGTTGCACGAACAGCATGTTATGAAGCTAAGCTAAATCGTACGTGATACGTGCTTCCTATAAATAATTATTACACTGCTAAATATGAAAGAAAAACTTGTCAATCAGTTAAGTTCGTCAAATGAATTAAAGTCCAGACATTGGACAATAAACAAGAGTCATCCTACTGGAAACATTGTAAAAGAGCACTATGTTTGTCTTTCTGATAACATGTAAAAGAACATGTAAGAGAATACTTCAAACCGGAAACAAAATCGCTGATAATATGATATCATATGATAATGATGAAACTGGCAAAACATTGCACCAGATCTCATCTAAGGACCTGCAATTGTTCAAAAATTTCTCAAAGGGGAGGGGGACACCCTTCCCCTCCGTATCCGCGTTGACGAGTACCAGCGGGGGGGGGGGGGGGCGGGGTTAAGGCAGAAGTCGGAATTTTCTGGCCTCAAAACCCATCTTGTTGGAATTTCAGCCACTACCCCCCCCCCAATCATCAGGCCTTAGCTACGTCCCTGGATACGAGATTAATAAAGTGTGCCGGGATATTCATCACGGTAAGAGAATGTTAGTTTGTTTACCGCTCACAATAAATTAGTGTAAATAAAATATAGCCAATATAAAACTAAATCATCTTTCTTTCTTATTAGTCCTCTTTTTTTTCTTAGCGGCGTAACTTTCTTTCTTATTTGTCCTCTTTTTCTTGGTGGCGGAACTTATGTATTCGTTTGGTCTGTTGCATGATGCTTTCATCCAAACTGTTATGAAAAGCTTTTCTCTTTTTGTTTTTGTTATTCAGTGGTCGGGTAAAGCGCATCAAGGTTCGATCAGGCAGGGTAAGTATACCTTGATTCAGATAATCACGAATGTCGTACCAGCTTGTGCGTTCATCAGCTATTCATCAAGTATGCAGGAATTTACATGTTATATTGTTATTTAAATTAAGACTGGTGTATCCGATCTATCGATGCACTGTATTGGCCTATACACGTGCAGGCCTGTCTGTCTTTGTACACTGTACGCGGGCTTTCAGTATACAGCCTTTATAAGCAGACGTTACTTAACCGCTATACCTTCAATGGGACAGGCGCGATTTTTCGGTTCACTTTTCTTAAATAGAAACTTCAATTGCACACATCGGAAGAGATGATCTTCTCGACAGTTTTGGTACTGAATTATCTTTATGTAAGTATCAATAATATTTACGGACAAATGTTCCTTATCGCGGTTTCAAGAAGTGCAATGTAATTTATCTTATCATTGACAGATAATATAACCGGAAAAACTCGCGTTTATTCCGCATGAACAATTAGCTGCTGGAGAGTTGAGTATGGTATAAGTCAAAGCGAACAACTCCAACTCGTATTAACATTAAAAAGATTTGGGAACTAAGTTCAACATTTTCGGAACTAAATTCAGGAATTTCGGAACTAAATTCAGGAATTTCGGAACTAAAAACAGGATTTTCGGAACAAAATTCAGGATTTTTGGAACTTAATTCAGGAAGCTAAATACAGGACCATCGGAACTAAATCCAGGATTTTCGGAACTAAACTCAGGAATTTTGGAACTTAATACGATATTTTCTTGCGTTCTCGGAGTGATTGGAATAAAAAAGGAACATGCGTATATCAATGAACTGCTTTTGGCAAGCCTCTGCCCCGGATAAGGCGGTTCTCTGCCTATACGCCGTATGGAACCCAAACAATCAAACGGCGCCATTTTGAATTCCCTTGCCCAGGATAATTTCAAGGGATTTCTATATTTCCAATCTTAAGTTGTGCCGGATTCTATTTTTCCATCGTGGTAATCGTCGGATTCTATTTCTCCATCGTGGTGATCGTCGACTGATGTCTGTCTGACTTCGCCGGTCCGTGGTAAGTACCTAGGGACAGTAAGGGGACCGAGGGCAAGGAAGGGAACAGATGAGGAAGAAAAACCGTGAGTACACTTTTTCGTCTTACTAACACACTTGCACTCAAACAATTTTATTGATGTAGGGGCCTGCATTGGGACCCCATGTGAGACTCATTAAACCATTTATTCAACAGGTACCAAACAAAGCGTAATAAATTACAACTCCCAACGTAATTATAAATAATTATAATTAACTTACCACGCATATTCAAAACAAGCCATTTATTCTATCGATAAAACATATTTACTTAAAACTCGGACTTATCTAAACAATTGTTAAGTATCTATAGATATCTATATCTATAGATAGTTACAAATGGGAAATTAACCGAATGTAATCGATACAAAACTTGCTTAATTACTTAATTCCATTCTCATTCCAAATCGCCATGACTTTTCTCGCGGATAAATGGAGCAACTGAAACCAGCTATTAAAAGAAATCTGACATTTTATTCTCCTTTTCAAGACAGAACAATATTTAGCGCATGCTTCTACGTTCTCTACACGTTCTTCAAATTTGGAGACTACGAAAGTATCCATTTTTTCTTTTGCCTCGTAGCTCACTTGTATCTTCATCGCTGATGGCGAAAAGAAGAAATTTAGGATTTTGCTGTACACCACTTTTCAATTTTGTTTTTACAGCAAGCACACGTTTGTAAAGATTTTTTTTTTGGTTTTTTTGGGGGGGTGGGGGGGTGGGGGACACTTATATGTAGCTGAAGGCGCTACTATGACATGACACTTGCATTTAAAGTTCAGTAACATATATCTTTTTTTTAAATATCTAATTCAGCGAAACAGTACATAATTTTGCTTTCTTGAAAGTATGTCGCTTGAGTACAAGCGTTTCACCCAATTATCCACACCGTGCCTCGTTAAGAAATATCTCAAAGAAATGTTCTAGACATCGGCTCGTTTGGTTTTAATTTTAAAACCACAAACATTACCTTGGTATTCCACCACACCTTATCTTCCCTTCCCGAAAACAGTATGACTTAGATATAACTTATGCAATTGGGCAAAATTATTGCGAACGGAAGACCACGAAAGAGATAAAACATCCACTGTATTTATATGTACAGACGCACTATACCGATGTCGATTCCATTAAAATCGTGTCAAATTCAATTTGCTATGTGCAATTTTTTCGATGATGTCAGTATAAAGTAAGTTATCGAACAATCACAACATTGTTTTACGCTTGTCACAAATTGTTTTTATTTATGTTAAAAATGTAGGCTTATGAATGCTCTATTGATGTAGTGTATATATTTATAAATGCAACTGTTTCGTTAGTGTTGAAGGCCACATGTATTACATTTATTATGTTAGTGTTGTAGGCCACATATATTCATAGATACAGCTGTTATGTTAGTGTTGTAGGCCACATATATTCAAAGATACTTTTATTATATTAGTGTTGTAGGCCTCATATATTCATAGATACAGCTGTTATGTTATTGTTGTAGGCCACATATATTCATAGATACATCTATTATGTTAGTGTTGTAGGCCACACATATTCATATACACATATGTTATGTTAGTGTTGGAGGCCACAGATATTCATAGATGCATCTATTATGTTAGTATTGTAGGCCCCATATATTCATAGATATATGTTATGTTAGTGTTGGAGGCCACAGATATTCATAGATACAGCTTTTATGTTAGTGTTGTAGGCCACACATATTCATATACACATATGTTATGTTAGTGTTGGAGGCCACAGATATCCATAGATGCATCTATTATATTAGTGTTGTAGGCCACATATATTCATAGATACATATGTTATGTTAGTGTTGGAGGCCACAGATTTTCAAAGATTCATCTGTTATATTATGTTGTAGGCCACATATATTCATAGGTACAACTGTTATGTCAATGTTGTAGGCCACCTATATTCATAGATACCGCTGTTATGTTAATGTTGTAGGCCACATGTATTCATAGGTACAACTGTTATGTTAATGTTGAAGGCCACCTATATGCATAGTTAGGAGCCTACATCTATTATATGTTAGTTTTGTAGGCCACATATATTAAGAGAAACAGCTGTTTTGTTAGTGGTGTAGGCCACATATATTCATAGACACATATGTTACAGTAGTGTTGTAGGCCATATATATTCATAGATACATCTATGATGTTAGTGTTGTAGGCCACAGACATACAGAGTTACAGCTGTTATGTTAGTGTTGTAGGCCACAGATATTCATTGATACAGCTGTTATGTTAGTGAAGTAGGCCACAAACATACAGAGTTACAGCTGTTATGTTAGTGTTGTAGGCCACAGATATTCATAGATACAGCTGTTATGTTAGTGTTGCAGGCCATATATATTCATAGATACAGCTGTTTTGTTTATGGTGTATTTTAATCCTATTCGTAAGTATATCAATAGCTTAATCCTATTCGTAAATATTCTAAGCGACAGATATTCATAGTTTAATCTTATTCGTAAGTATTCTTAGCCACAGATATTCATAGATTAATCATATTAGTAAGTATTCTAAGCCACAGATATTCATAGTTTAATCATATTAGTAAGTATTCTAAGCCACAGATATTCATAGTTCAATCTTATTCGTAAGTATTCTAAGCCACAGATATTCATAGATTAATCATATTAGTAAGTATTCTAAGCCACAGATATTCATAGTTTAATCTTATTCGTAAGTATTCTAAGCCACAGATATTCATAGATTAATCCTATTCTTAAATATTCTAAGCCACAGATATTAATAGTTTAATCTTATTCGTAAGTATTCTAAGCCACAGATATACATAGTTTGATCATATTAGTAAGTATTCTAAGCCACAGATATTCATAGTTTAATCTTAATCGTAAGTGTTCTAAGCCGCAGATATTCATAGATTACTCCTACTAATAAGTATTTCTAAGCCGCAGATATTCATAATTTAATCTTATTCGTAAGTATTCTAAGCCACAGATATTCATAGATTAATCATCTTAGTATATTCTAAGCCACAGATATTTATAGTTTAACTTATTCGTATGTATTCTAAGCCACAGATAATAATAGCTTATTCCTATTCGTAAATATTCTAAGCCACAAATATTAATAGCTTAATCCTATTCGTAAATATTCGAAGCCACAGATATATAGTTTAATCTTATTCGTAAGTATTCTCAGCCACAGATATTCATAGTTTTATCATATTAGTAAGTATCCTAAGCCACAGATATGCATAGTTTAATACTATTCGTAAGTATCCTAAGCCACAGATATTAATAGCGTAAGCCTATTCGTAGGTTTTTTAAGCGACATTATAATTATATCGTAAGTATTCTCAGCCACAGATATTCATAGTTTTATCATATTAGTAAGTATCCTAAGCCACAGATATGCATAGTTTAATACTATTCGTAAGTATCCTAAGCCACAGATATTAATAGCGTAAGCCTATTCGTAGGTTTTTTAAGCCACATATAATTATAGATGAATAGATTAATTCTCTTCGTTAGGATTCTAAGCTACATATATTCATAGCTTAATCCTATTTGTAAATATTCTAAGCCACAGATATACATAGTTTAATCTTATTCGTAAGTATTCTCAGCAACAGATATTCATAGTTTAATACTATTCGTAATTACTCTAAGCAACAAATATTCATAGTTTAATACTATTCGTAAGTATTCTAAGCCACAGATATTCATAGATTACTCCTACTAGTAAGGATTCTAAGCCACAGATATTCATAATTTAATCTTATTCGTAAGTATTCTAAGCCACAGATATTCATAGATTAATCATCTTAGTATATTCTAAGCCACAGATATTCATAGATTAATCATATTAGTATATTCTAAGCCACAGATATTCATAGATTAATCATATTCGTAAATATTCTAAGCTACATATATTCATAGTTTAATCATATTCGTAAGTATTCTAAGCCACAGATATTCATAGCTTAGGCATATTCATTAGTATTCAAAGCAACAGATATTCATAGTTTAATCCTATTCGTAAGTATCCTAAGCCACAGATATTTATAGCGCAAGCCTATTCGTAAGTATTTTAAGCAACATATAATTATATATGAATAGATTAATTCTCTTCGTCAGTATTCTAAGCTACAGATATTCATAGCTCAAGCCTATTCGTAAGGTATTCTAGGCCACAGATATTCATAGAGCCTCTTCGTAAGTATTCTAAACCACAGATGTTTTTAGATTAATCCTATTTGTATTTTAAATACAGATATTCATAGTTTATTACTTTTCATATGTATTATACCACAAATATTCATAGCTTAAATAGTAGCTTAATAGGTATTCTAATCCACAAATATTCATAGATTAAATATGAAGTAAGTATTTTAAGTCACATATATTCATAGATTAATCTTATTCGTAAGTAATCTAAACTACAGATATTCCTAGTTTCATCCTATTCGAAGTATAATAAGCCACATATATTCAAATATTAATCATATCAAACTCAAAGCAACAGATACTCATAGTTTAATACTATTCGTAATTACTCTAAGCAACAGATATTCATAGTTTAATACTAGTTTACTAGTTTAATACTAGTTTAATACAGATATATATGACTATGCTATGAATAAGTATTCTATGACACAGATATTTATAGTTTAATACTATTCGTAAGTATCATAAGCCACATGTATACATCGCGTCAGCCTATTCGTAAGTATTCTCAGCCACATATATTCATAGCTTAAGACTATTCGTAATACATAGTTTAATACTATTCGTAAGTATTCAAAGCAATATATTTTTATACTTTAATACTTAATACTATTCGTTAGTATTTTAAGCCACATATATGAATATGCCTAAGCTATGAATAAGTATTCTAAGCCACAGATATTCATAGATTAATACTATTCGTAAGTATTCAAAGCAACAGATATTTATAGATTAATCCTATTCGTAAGTATTCTAAGCCACAGATATTCATAATTTGATCCTATTCGTAAGTAATCAAAGCCACAGGATATTAATAATTAATCCTACTCGTAAATATTTTTAACTACAGATATTCATAGTGTTAGCGTATTCGTAAGCATTCTAAGCCACAGATATGAATATACCTAAGCTATGAATAAGTATTCTAAGCCACAGATATTCATAGTTTTATGCTATTCGTAAGAACTCACAGCAACAAATATTCATAGTTTAATCAAATTCGTTAGTATTCTAAGCCACAGGTATGAATATGCCTAAGCTATGAATAAGTTTTCTAAGCCACAGATATTCATATTTTTATACTATTAGTAAGTATCCTAAGCCACAGATATTCCTAGCGTAAGCATATACGTTAGTATTCTAAGCAACATATATTCATAGTTTGATCCCATACTTAAGTATTCTAAGCCATAGGATATTAATAGATTAATCCTATTCGTAAGTATTCTAAGCCACAGATATTTATAGTTTAATCCTATTCGTAAGTATTCTAAGCCACAGTTTTTCATAGGTTAAGTCTATTCGAATATATTCTAAGGCACTTAAATTTATAGATTAATCCTTTTCGTAAGCCACAGATATATATTCTAAGCCACAGGTATGAATCTACCTAAGCTATGAATAAGTATTCTAAGAAACATTTATTTATAGATTAATCCTATTCGTAAGCATTTTAAGTCGCAGGATAGTAATAGTTTAATCCTTCTCGTCAATATTCTAAGCTACAGATATTCACCGTGTAAGCATATTCGTAAGTATTCTAAGCCACAGAAATGAATCTACCTAAGCTATGAATAAGTATTCTAACCCACAGATATTCATAGTTTATTACTATTCGTAATAACTCAAGGCAACAGATATTCATTGTTGAATACTATTCGTAAGTATCCTAAGTCACATATATTCATAGCTTAAGTATATTCGTAAGTATCCTATTCGTAAGTATCCTATTCGTAAGTATTCTAAGCCACAGATATTCATAGTTGAATACTATTCGTAAGTATCATATGCCACAGATATTCATAGCGTAAGCCTATTTTTAAGTATTATAAGCCACATTTATTCATAGCTTATGCATATTCAAAGTATTCTAAGCCATATATATTTATAGATTAATCCTATTCGTAAGTATTCTAAGCCACAGAAATGAATCTACCTAAGCTATGAATAAGTATTCTAACCCACAGATATTCATAGTTTATTACTATTCGTAATAACTCAAGGCAACAGATATTCATTGTTGAATACTATTCGTAAGTATCCTAAGTCACATATATTCATATCTTAAGTATATTCGTAAGTATCCTATTCGTAAGTATCCTATTCGTAAGTATTCTAAGCCACAGATATTCATAGTTGAATACTATTCGTAAGTATCATATGCCACAGATATTCATAGCGTAAGCCTATTTTTAAGTATTATAAGCCACATTTATTCATAGCTTATGCATATTCGTAAGTATTCTAAGCCACATTTATTTATAGATTGATCCTATTCGTAAGTATTCTAAGCCACAGATATACATAGTTTAATACTACTCGTAAGTATAATAAGCCACATATAATCATAGTGTTGTCATATTCGTAAGTATTTTTAGCCACAGATATTCATAGTTTAATCATATTCGTAAGTATTCTAAAGCTACAGATATTAATAGTTGAATCACATTCGTAAATATTCGAAGCTACAGATATTCCTAGTTTAATCAATATTTTTAGTATTCTAAGCTACATATATTAATAGTTAAATCATATTCGTAAATATTTTAAACTACAGATATTCATAGCTTAAACTTTTTATTCATTAATACAGAAATCCCAGGGCTATTCTTTCCATCTTTCCAACTGCAGGTTCTACTCTCTCTCCCGCATTTTCCCCTCAGGTCTACAGGTTACACACCAACCAGCACCAGGACTCCAAAGAGAGTGGAACCGAGTCTTGCACAGCACCTCCATCCTTCTCATAAACATCCTCATCAAACACTGCCAATCGTCTTTAGAGAGCCTCAACGATGATATCCTGAGGTTGAAGCTTGAATTGCAGTCATGCTGCACCGATGACGAATGGACTCAGTACACTAACAAAATTAACTTTTGTTTGTCTCAGCAGAACATTGAATTCACAGAAAGAAGATATCAAGTTTAAGAAAATTATTTACCTTCAAAAGAGACGCAAATGTTCCGCTTGCAACCGTTTTAGAAGGCCCCAAACTCCACCTGAGTATGAAACACCATCCTCAACTGCAGTTGTTTACTTATTTTCTTCTACTCTTACCAGTACAGACCTAAGGCTTCTCTCCAAAGGACTCAACTTCTGTCCTACTCCTCCGTCATTTGACCAAGCGGAACTGAGCCAAGATCTTACTCATTTAATTCGCAGAATTCGCCTTCGTGAGTTTTTCCTAGATGATCCTCCAACTGAACGGGAACCCTTCTATAAGAAAAGTTCTTGAATGCCTCCTAACAACAGAGTCCCTGTTTTAGAAGCTTACACACAATTCGTCCGCTCTGAGTCTAACCAGTCAAACTCTCCTCTCCGCAGAACACACGACAGCCTCCCAAGAGATGAGCGTATAGCACTCTCCTCACTTATGTCTCGCACTGACATTATCATCAAGCCAGCTGACAAAGGTTCTGCAGTTGTCATCCATGATCGACAGGATTACATGAGGAAGCAATGCGTCATCTCTCCGACTGCGATATTTACACTCTTCTTGATTCTGATCCAACAGTTATTTTCTCCCAGCAGATAAAACAGACCATCACTGATATGTACCAGCGGAACCAAATCTCTAAGAAGGCTGTTTCTTTCCTTTCTCCTACAGACTGTAAGGCAGCCAGGTTTTATCTTCTGCCCAAAATTCACCAGCCTGGTAACACTGGTAGGCCTATCATCTCAGGCAATGGGTCCCCCACCGAGAAGATATCCTTGTTTGAGGACCACTTGATCAAACCTCTAGTTCCTCAGATTAATTCATACATCCATGACACTCCAGATTTCCACAGGAAACTTGAAGATATCAAGAACCAAATCCCTAGTACAGCCATCATCGGTACTTTCGGCGTCACTTCTCTTTACACTAATATCCCTCATGCTGAAGGTCTTGCAGCCACGTGTGCAGCCCTGTCTAAGAAGGTCCACCCCTGTCCACCCATCTCTGACATCAAAGTTCTCATGCAACAGGTTCTCACCAAAAACAACTTCACGTTCATGGACAAGCATTACCTTCAAAGACACGGGACTGCCATGGGAACCAGGAGGGCTCCTTCCTTTGCTTGTCTGTTCATGTCTAGCCTTGAAGAACGCATACTCATCACAGCCCCCTGCCGTCATCTTATCTGGTGGCGCTACATTGATGACATCTTTTTCGTTTGGACCACTGATGAGGATCGCCTGCTCACCTTCATCAATCACATCAATTCTTTCCACAGCACCATCAAATTCACATATGATTACTCTACCAACAGATTAACTTTCTCGATGTGACTGTTCGCAAGGAACACGATTCTCTCTCTACAGACTTATAAACCAAGCCTACAGACACACACCAGTATCTCCATTCTTCAAGCTGCCATCCCCGTCACTACAAGTCTTCGTCTTCGTCGCTTTTTCTCTTACAATTCCTCTTTCATTCGCCATGCAGATGCTTCGGAAAAACACCTTACTGCCAGGGGCCATAGTGCCAGAAGGGTGCTTGAAGCTATTCAGAGAGTCCGCTCCCTTTCCAGATCATCTACTTTGGCAGTGAAGAACAAAAAGAGACGAGATTGCGACAACAAGCTCCCCCTGGTTGTTAATTTCCACCCAAATCTTCCCCTTTTCAGCAAATCACCTCTAACAACCACAACATTCTCCTCACTTCAGATAGACTCCAACGAGCTGTCCCTAAAAAAACCCATCATCGCCTACAGACGACCCCGCAACCTACGAAACCTTCTTGTGCGTGTTGCTGTTCCACCTCTTACTTCTAACCTACACCCACAACTAACCTACAACGACATGTCCCTACAGGGGATTGAATCCTTAGGTAGCCGTCCTGACCTAGTACGAATCAGCAGAGAGAGACTGTGGATGCAACGCTTTCGCAATATTCAACCTTATGGTCTCAACATTCAGGAAGAACATGACTAACTTTTCTTCTGTCCCCTCCCTCCTTCTCCCCTTGTTCCCCCATTCACTCCTCTTCTCATAGCTCCCTTCCACATTTTTTTCTCCACACCTTCCTGACTTTGTCCTTCTCCAGTTTTTTCCCTACCCCTTTCCTTTAATGACCTCTTTGTCCATCCACTGTTTATCTCCTCTCCTCTTCCGCTGTTGGTTTCTTTGTTCTCTCCATCCCTTGTCTACTAATCCCCTTACATCTTTCTCTTTGTGTTCTTTGTGTCTGCGTGTCTGATTGTCTGCGTTTCTGATTGTCTAGTTGCCTACGTGTCTGATTGTCTGCAAGTCTGATTGTCTGCGTGTCTGATTGTCCGCCTGTCAGATTGTCAGATTGTCCACCTGTCCGATTTTCCGCCTGTCCGATTGTCCTATTGTTGTATGCTTGTCTGGTTGTTTGTATGTCTTGTTGTCTGCTTGTCCGGTTGACTGGTTGTCTGCGTGTCTTGTTTTCTGCGTGTCTGGTTGTCTGTTTGGTTGTCTGCGTGTCTGGTTGTTTGTCTGTCTACGTGTCTGGTTGGCTGCGTGTCTGGCTGTCTGCGTGTCTAGCTGTCTGCGTGAACGATTGCTTGCGTGTCTGGTTACCTGCGTGTCTGGTTGCCTGCCTGTTTGGTTGCCTGCTTGGCTGGATGCCTGCGTAATGGTTGCTTGCGTGTCTGGTTGCCTGTATGTTGCGTGTCTGGTCGTCTGAGTGGTTGTCCGTCTGCGTGACTGGTTGTCTGTCTGGTTGTCTGCATGTCTGGTTGTTGGTCTGGTTGCAGGTGTGTCTGGCTGTCTGCGTGTCTGGTTGTCTGCGTGACTGATTGCCTGCGTGCCTGATTACCTGCGTGTCTGGTTTCCTGCGTGTCTGATTGTCTTATTGTCCGGTTGCCTGCATGTTTGGTTGCATGCGTGTCTGGTTGCCTACGTGTCTTGTTATGTGCGTGTCTGACTGTCTGCGTGTATGCGTGTCTGGTTGTCTATATGTCTGATTGTATGGTTGTGTGGTTGTCTGCGTGTCTAGTTGTCAGTCTGGTTGTCTGCATGTTCGGTTGTCGGTCTGGTTGCCGGTGTGTCTAGCTCTCTGCATGTCTGGCTGTCTGCGTGACTGATTGCCTGCGTGTCTGGTTGCCTGCGTGTCTGATTGTCTACGTGTCTGCATGTTTGCTTGTCTGATTGTCTTATTGTCTGGTTGCCTGCGTGTCTAATTGCTTGCGTGTCTGGTTGCCTACGTGTCTGGTTGCCTACGTGTCTAGTTATGTGCGTGTCTGACTGTCTGCGTGTATGCGTGTCTGGTTGTGTATGTGTCTGATTGTCTGGTTGTCTGCATGTCTGGTTTTCTGCGTGTCTGATTATTTAAATGTCTGGTTGTCTGTCTAGTTGTCTGTCTGGTTGTCTGTCTGGTTTTCTGTCTTGTTGTGTGGTTGTCTGTCTGGTTGTATGTATGTCTAATTGTCTGAGTTTCTGATTGTCTGTGTGTCTAATTGTCTGCGTGTCTGCTTGTCTGTGTGTCTGATTCTATGCGTGTCTGGTTTTCTGCGAGTCTGATTGTCTGGGTGTCTGGTTGTCAGCGTGTCTGATTGTCGGAATGTTGAAATGTCTGATTGCCTGCGTGTCTGGTTGCCTGCGTGTCTGGTTGCCTGCGTGTCTGGTTGCCTGCGTGTCTAGTTTTGTGCGTATCCGATTGTCTGCGTGTTTGGTTTTCTGCGTGTCTGGTTTTGTGCGTGTCTGGTTTTCTGCGTGTCTGATTGTCGGAATGTCTGGTTGCCTGCGTGTCTGGTTGCCTGTGTCTGGTTGCCTGCGTGTCTGGTTGTCTGGTTTTTTTGCGTATCTGGTTTTTTGCGTATCTGGTTTTCTGCGTGTCTGATAGTCTGATTGCCGAAATGTCTGATTGTCGAAATGTCTGATCGTTGGAATGTCTGAATGTATGCATGTTTGTTTGTCTGCGTGTCTGGTTGTCTGCGTGTCTGGTTGTCTGTCTGTTTTTCTGTCTGGTTGTCTGCGTTTCTGATTGTCAAATTGTCTGCGTGTCTGATTGTCTGTGTGTCTGATTCTATGCGTGTCTTGTTTTATGCGATACTGATTGCCTGGGTGTCTGGTTGTCTGTTTGTCTGCGTGTCTGATTGTAGGAATGTTGGAATGTCTGATTGTAGGAATGTCTGCGTGACTGGTTGTCTGTCGGGTTGTCTGCGTGTCTGGTTGCCTGCGTGTCTGGTTGCCTGCTTGTCTGGTTTCATGTGTGTCTGTATGCCTGCGTGTCTAGTTTTGTGCGTGCCTGCGTGTCTGCGTGTCTGATTGTCGGGTTGTATGGTTTTCTGCGTTGGTTGCATGTGTGTCTGGTTGTCTGCCTGGTTACCCGCGTGTCTGGTTGTCTGCCTTGTATGCCTGTCTGGTTGCCTGTCTGATTGCCTGCTTGTCTTGTTGCCTACGTGTCTAGTTTTGTGCGTGCTTGCGTGTCAAGTTGTCTCTGTGTCTGATTGCCTGGTTAGCTGCGTGTCTGGTTTTCTGCGTGTCTGATTTTGTGAATGTTTGATTGTCGGAATGTTGGCATGTCTGATTGTCTGAATATCTGCGTGACTGGTTGTCTGTCGGGTGATCTGCTTGTCTGGTTGTATGTCTGCGTGTCTGGTTGTCTGCATGTTTGCTTGTCTGTCTGTCAGCGTGTCTGGTTGCCTGCGTGTCTGGTTGACTGCGTGTCTGGTTGACTGCGTGCCTGATTGTCTGCGTGTCTGACTGGCTGGTTGCCTGCGTGTTTGGTTACCTGCGTGTCTGGTTGCCTGCGTGTCTAGTATTTTGCGAGTCCGATTGTCTGCGTGTTTGTTTTTCTCCGTGTCTGGTTGTCTGGTTTTCTGCGTATCTGGTTTTCTGCGTGTCTGGTTGTCGGAATGTCTGATTGTCAGATTGTCTGATTGTCGAAATTTCTGATTGTCTGAATGTCTGCATGTCTGGTTGCCTGCGTGTCTGGTTGAATGTCTGGTTTTCTGTTTGGTTGTCTGTCTGGTTGTGTAATTGTTTGAGTTTCTGATTGTCTGTGTGTGTGATTGTCTGTGTGTGTGATTGTCTGCGTGTCTGATTGTCTGCGTGTCTGATTGTCTGCGTGTCTAATTTTCTGCGTGTCTGATCGTCTGTGTGTCTAATTGTCTGCGTGTCTGATTGTCTTTGTGTATAATCCTATGCGTGTGTGGGTTTCTGCGAGTCTGATTGTCTGCGTGTCTGGTTGTCTGCGTGTCTGGTTTTCTGCGTGTCTGATTTTGTGAATGTCTGATTGTTGGAATGTTGGCATGTCTGGTTGTCTGTCTGGTTGTCTAATTGTTTGAGTTTCTGATTGTGTGTCTGATTGTCTGATTGTCGGGATGTCTGATTGTCTGCGTGTCTAAATGTCTGCGTGTCTAATTTTCTGCGTGTCTGATTGTCTGTGTGTCTAATTGTCTGCGTGTCTGATCGTCTGTGTGTCTAATTGTCTTCGTGTCTGATTGTCTTTGTGTATAATTCTATGCGTGTGTGGATTTATGCGAGTCTGGGTGTCTGGGTGTCTGGTTGTCTGCGTGTCTGATTGTCTGTGTGTCTAATTGTCTTTGTGTATAATTCTATGCGTGTGTGGGTTTCTGCGAGTCTGATTGTCTGGTTGTCTGCGTGTCTGGTTGTCTGCGTGTCTAATTTTGTGAATGTCTGATTGTCAGAATGTTGGCATTTCTGGTTGTCTGTCTGGTTGTCTAATTAAAGGGGTTTCTGATTGTCTGTGTGTCTGATTGTCAGTGTGTCTGGTTGTCTGCGTGTCTGATTGTCTGTGTGTCTAATTGTCTGCGTGTCTGATTATCTTTATGTATAATTCTATGCGTGTGTGGTTTTCTTAGAGTCTGATTGTCTGATTGTCTGGTTGCCTGCGTGTTTGGTTGTCTGCGTGTCTGATTGGCTGGTTGCCTGCGTGTTTGGTTGCCTACGTGTCTAGTTTTGTGCGAGTCCGATTGTCTGCGTGTTGGTTTTCTGCGTTGTCTGGTTTTCTGCGTGTCTGGTTTTCTGCGTGTCTGGTTGCCTGCGTGTCTGGTTGCCTGTGTTTGGTTGCCTACGTGTCTGGTTCTGTTTTTTGCGTATCTGTTTTTTGCGTATCTGGCTTTCTGCGTGTCTGATAGTCGGAATCTCTGATTCTCTGATTGTCGAAATGTCTGATTGTCTGTCTGGTTGTTTAATTGTTTGAGTTTCTGATTGTCTGTGTGTCTGATTGTCTGCGTGTCTGATTGCCTGCGTGTCTAATTGCCTGCGTGTCTAATTGTCTGCGTGTCTGATTGTCTGTGTGTCTAATGGTCTGCGTGTCTGATCGTCTGTGTGTCTAAATGTCTGCGTGTCTGATTGTCTTTGTGTATAATTCTATTGGTGTCTGATTCTAAGCGAGTCTGATTGTCGAAATGTCTGATTGTCTGTCTGGTTGTTTTATTGTTTGAGTTTCTGATTGTCTGTGTGTCTGATTGTCTGCGTGTCTGATTGCCTGCGTGTCTAATTGTCTGCGTGTCTGATTGTCTGTGTGTCTAATTGTCTGCGTGTCTGATCGTCTGTGTGTCTAAATGTCTGCGTGTCTGATTGTCTTTGTGTATAATTCTATTGGTGTCTGATTCTAGGCGAGTCTGATTGTCGGGATGTCTGGTTGTCTGCGTGTCTGATTGTCTGTGTGTCTAATTGTCTGCGTGTCTTCGTGTCTGTGTGTCTAATTGTCTTCGTGTCTGATTGTCTTTGTGTATAATTCTATGCGTGTGTGGTTTTCTGCGAGTCTGATTGTCTGGTTGCCTGCGTGTTTGGTTGTCTGCGTGTCTGATTGGCTGGTTGCCTGCGTGTTTGGTTGCCTACGTGTCTGGTTGCCTGCGCGTCTAGTTTTGTGCGAGTCCGATAGTCAGCGTATTTGGTTTTCTGCGTTGTCTGGTTTTCTGCGTGTCTGGTTTTCTGCGTGTCTGGTTGCCTGCGTGTCTGGTTGCCTCTGTTTGGTTGCCTGCGTGTCTGGTTGTCTGGTTTTTTGCGTATATGGTTTTTTGCGTATCTGGCTTCCTGCGTGTCTGATAGTCGGAATGTCTGATTGTCTGATTGTCGAAATGTCTGATTATCGGAATGTCTGAATGTATTCATGTCTGGTTGTCTGCGTGTCTGGTTGTCTGCGTGTCTGGTTGTCTGCGTGTCTGGTTGTCTGTCTGGTTGTCTGAGTTTCTGATTGTCAAATTGTCTGCGTGTCTGATTGTCTGTGTGTCTGATTCTATGCGTTTCTGGTTTTATGCGATACTGATTGTCTGGGTGTCTGGTTGTCTGGTTGTCTTCGTGTCTGATTGTAGGAATGTTGGAATGTCTGAATGTCTGCGTGACTGGTTGTCTGTCGGGTTGTCTGCGTGTCTGATTGTCTGTGTGTCTGATTCTAGGCGTGTCTGGTTTTATGCGATACTGATTGTCTGGGTGTCTGGGTGTCTGGTTGTCTGCGTGTCTGATTGTAGGAATGTTGGAATGTCTGATTTTCTGAATGTTTGCGTGACTGGTTGTCTGTCGGGTTTTCTGCGTGTCTGGTTGTCTGCGTGTCTGGTTGCCTGCGTGTCTGGTTGCCTGCGTGTCTGGTTGTCTCTGTGTCTGATTGTCTGGTTGTATGGTTTTCTGCGTTGGTTGCATGTGTGTCTGGTTGTCTGCCTGGTTACCTGCGTGTCTGGTTGTCTGCCTTGTATGCCTGTCTGATTGCCTGCGTGTCTTGTTGCCTACGTGTCTAGTTTTGTGCGTGCTTGCGTGTCTGATGGTCTCTCTGTCTGATTGTCTGCGTGTCTGGTTTCCTGCGTGTCTGATTTTTTGAATGTCTGATTGTCGGAATGTTGGCATGTCTGATTGTCTGAATATCTGCGTGACTGGTTGTCTGTCGGGTTATCTGCTTGTCTGGTTGTATGTCTGCGTGTCTGGTTGCCTGTGTGCCTGATTGTCTGCGTGTCTGACTGGCTGGTTGCCTGCGTGTTTGGTTACCTGCATGTCTGGTTTTCTGCGTGTCTGATTTTTGCGTGTCTAATTGTCGGAATGTCTGGTTGCCTGCGTGTCTGGTTGCCTGCGTGTCTGCGTGTCTGGTTTTCTGTCTGGTTGTCTGTCTGGTTGTCTAATTGTTTGAATTTCTGATTGTCTGTGTATCTGATTGTCTGCTTGTCTGATTGTCTGCGTGTCTAATTGTCTGCGTGTCTGATTGTCTGTGTGTCTAATTGTCTGCGTGTCTGATCGTCTGTGTGTCTAATTGTCTTCGTGTCTGATTGTCTTTGTGTATAATTCTATGCGTGTGTGGGTTTCTGCGAGTCTGATTGTCTGGGTGTCTGGTTGTCTGCGTGTCTGATTGTCTGTGTGTCTAATTGTCTGCGTGTCTGATCGTCTGTGTGTCTAATTGTCTTCGTGTCTGATTGTCTTTGTGTATAATTCTATGCGTGTGTTGTTTTCTGCGAGTCTGATTGTCTGATTGTCTGGTTGCCTGCGTGTTTGGTTGTCTGCGTGTCTGATTGGCTGGTTGCCTGCGAGTTTGGTTGCCTACGTGTCTAGTTTTGTGCGAGTCCGATTGTCTGCGTGTTTGGTTTTCTGCGTTGTCTGGTTTTCTGCGTGTCTGGTTTTCTGCGTGTCTGGTTGGCTGGTTGCCTGCGTGTTTGGTTGCCTACGTGTCTGGTTGCCTGCGCGTCTAGTTTTGTGCGAGTCCGATAGTCAGCGTATTTGGTTTTCTGCGTTGTCTGGTTTTCTGCGTGTCTGGTTTTCTGCGTGTCTGGTTGCCTGCGTGTCTGGTTGCCTCTGTTTGGTTGCCTGCGTGTCTGGTTGTCTGGTTTTTTGCGTATATGGTTTTTTGCGTATCTGGCTTCCTGCGTGTCTGATAGTCGGAATGTCTGATTGTCTGATTGTCGAAATGTCTGATTATCGGAATGTCTGAATGTATTCATGTCTGGTTGTCTGCGTGTCTGGTTGTCTGCGTGTCTGGTTGTCTGCGTGTCTGGTTGTCTGTCTGGTTGTCTGAGTTTCTGATTGTCAAATTGTCTGCGTGTCTGATTGTCTGTGTGTCTGATTCTATGCGTTTCTGGTTTTATGCGATACTGATTGTCTGGGTGTCTGGTTGTCTGGTTGTCTTCGTGTCTGATTGTAGGAATGTTGGAATGTCTGAATGTCTGCGTGACTGGTTGTCTGTCGGGTTGTCTGCGTGTCTGATTGTCTGTGTGTCTGATTCTAGGCGTGTCTGGTTTTATGCGATACTGATTGTCTGGGTGTCTGGGTGTCTGGTTGTCTGCGTGTCTGATTGTAGGAATGTTGGAATGTCTGATTTTCTGAATGTTTGCGTGACTGGTTGTCTGTCGGGTTTTCTGCGTGTCTGGTTGTCTGCGTGTCTGGTTGCCTGCGTGTCTGGTTGCCTGCGTGTCTGGTTGTCTCTGTGTCTGATTGTCTGGTTGTATGGTTTTCTGCGTTGGTTGCATGTGTGTCTGGTTGTCTGCCTGGTTACCTGCGTGTCTGGTTGTCTGCCTTGTATGCCTGTCTGATTGCCTGCGTGTCTTGTTGCCTACGTGTCTAGTTTTGTGCGTGCTTGCGTGTCTGATGGTCTCTCTGTCTGATTGTCTGCGTGTCTGGTTTCCTGCGTGTCTGATTTTTTGAATGTCTGATTGTCGGAATGTTGGCATGTCTGATTGTCTGAATATCTGCGTGACTGGTTGTCTGTCGGGTTATCTGCTTGTCTGGTTGTATGTCTGCGTGTCTGGTTGCCTGTGTGCCTGATTGTCTGCGTGTCTGACTGGCTGGTTGCCTGCGTGTTTGGTTACCTGCATGTCTGGTTTTCTGCGTGTCTGATTTTTGCGTGTCTAATTGTCGGAATGTCTGGTTGCCTGCGTGTCTGGTTGCCTGCGTGTCTGCGTGTCTGGTTTTCTGTCTGGTTGTCTGTCTGGTTGTCTAATTGTTTGAATTTCTGATTGTCTGTGTATCTGATTGTCTGCTTGTCTGATTGTCTGCGTGTCTAATTGTCTGCGTGTCTGATTGTCTGTGTGTCTAATTGTCTGCGTGTCTGATCGTCTGTGTGTCTAATTGTCTTCGTGTCTGATTGTCTTTGTGTATAATTCTATGCGTGTGTGGGTTTCTGCGAGTCTGATTGTCTGGGTGTCTGGTTGTCTGCGTGTCTGATTGTCTGTGTGTCTAATTGTCTGCGTGTCTGATCGTCTGTGTGTCTAATTGTCTTCGTGTCTGATTGTCTTTGTGTATAATTCTATGCGTGTGTTGTTTTCTGCGAGTCTGATTGTCTGATTGTCTGGTTGCCTGCGTGTTTGGTTGTCTGCGTGTCTGATTGGCTGGTTGCCTGCGAGTTTGGTTGCCTACGTGTCTAGTTTTGTGCGAGTCCGATTGTCTGCGTGTTTGGTTTTCTGCGTTGTCTGGTTTTCTGCGTGTCTGGTTTTCTGCGTGTCTGGTTGCCTGCGTGTCTGGTTGCCTGTGTTTGGTTGCCTGCGTGTCTGGTTCTGTTTTTTGCGTATCTGGCTTTCTGCGTGTCTGATAGTCGGAATCTCTGATTCTCTGATTGTCGAAATGTCTGATTGTCTGTCTGGTTGTTTAATTGTTTGAGTTTCTGATTGTATGTGTGTCTGATTGTCTGCGTGTCTGATTGCCTGCGTGTCTAATTGTCTGCGTGTTTGATTGTCTGTGTGTCTAATTGTCTGCGTGTCTGATCGTCTGTGTGTCTAAATGTCTGCGTGACTGATTGTCTTTGTGTATAATTCTATTGGTGTGTGGGTTTCTGCGAGTCTGATTGTCGGGGTGTCTGGTTGTCTGCGTGTCTGATTGTCTGTGTGTCTAATTGTCTGCGTGTCTTCGTGTCTGTGTGTCTAATTGTCTTTGTGTCTGATTGTCTTTGTGTATAATTCTATGCGTGTGTGGTTTTCTGCGATTCTGATTGTCTGATTGTCTGGTTGCCTGCGTGTTTGGTTGTCTGCGTGTCTGATTGGCTGGTTGTCTGCGTGTTTGGTTGCCTACGTGTCTGGTTGCCTCCGCGTCTAGTTTTGTGCGAGTCCGATAGTCAGCGTATTTGGTTTTCTGCGTTGTCTGGTTGCCTGCGTGTCTGGTTGCCTGTGTTTGGTTGCCTGCGTGTCTGGTTGTCTGGTTTTTTGCGTATATGGTTTTTTGCGTATCTGGCTTTCTGCGTGTCTGATAGTCGGAATGTCTGATTGTCTGATTGTCGAAATGTCTGATTATCGGAATGTCTGAATGTATGCATGTCTGGTTGTCTGCGTGTCAAATTGTCTGCGTGTCTGATTGTCTGTGTATCTGATTCTAGGCGTGTCTGGTTTTATGCGATACTGATTGTCTGGGTGTCTGGGTGTCTGGTTGTCTGCGTGTCTGATTGTAGGAATGTTGGAATGTCTGATTTTCTGAATGTTTGCGTGACTGGTTGTCTGTCGGGTTTTCTGCGTGTCTGGTTGTCTGCGTGTCTGGTTGCCTGCGTGTCTGGTTGCCTGCGTGTCTGGTTGTCTCTGTGTCTGATTGTCTGGTTGTATGGTTTTCTGCGTTGGTTGCATGTGTGTCTGGTTGTCTGCCTGGTTACCTGCGTGTCTGGTTGTCTGCCTTGTATGCCTGTCTGATTGCGTGTTTGGTTACCTGCATGTCTGGTTTTCTGCGTGTCTGATTTTTGCGTGTCTAATTGTCGGAATGTCTGGTTGCCTGCGTGTCTGGTTGCCTGCGTGTCTGCTTGCCTGCGTGTCTGCGTGTCTGGTTTTCTGTCTGGTTGTCTGTCTGGTTGTCTAATTGTTTGAATTTCTGATTGTCTGTGTATCTGATTGTCTGCGTGTCTGATTGTCTGCGTGTCTAATTGTCTGCGTGTCTGATTGTCTGTGTGTCTAACTGTCTGCGTGTCTGATCGTCTGTGTGTCTAATTGTCTTCGTGTCTGATTGTCTTTGTGTATAATTCTATGCGTGTGTGGGTTTCTGCGAGTCTGATTGTCTGGGTGTCTGGTTGTCTGCGTGTCTGATTGTCTGTGTGTCTAATTGTCTGCGTGTCTGATCGTCTGTGTGTCTAAATGTCTTCGTGTCTGATTGTTTTTGTGTATAATTCTATGCGTGTGTGATTTTCTGCGAGTCTGATTGTCTGAGTGTCTGGTTGTCTGCGCGTCTGATTGTCGGAATGTTGGAATGTCTGATTGTCTGGTTGCCTGCGTGTTTGGTTGTCTACGTGTCTGGTTGTCTGCGAAACTCCGTCTGGTTGTCTGCGTGTCTTGTTGTCTGTCTGGTTGTCTGCGTGTATGGATGTCTGGTTGTCTGGATGCCTGGTTGCCGGCGTGTCTGATTGCCTGTGTGTCTGATTGCCTGCCTGTCTGTTTTCTTGCGTGTCTGACTGCCTGATTCTGTGCGTGTCTGATTCTGTGCGTGTCTGATTCTGTGCGTGTCTGATTGTTTCCGTGTCTGATTTTCTCCGTGTCTGATTTTCTCCGTGTCTGATTGTCTGCGTGTCTGATGCTCTGCGTGTCTGATTCTCTGCGTGTCTGATTCTCTGCGTGTCTGATTCTCTGCGTGTTGGTTTTTCTTCGTGTCGGGTTGTCTGCGTGTCTGGTTGTCTGTCCAGTAGTCTGCAAGTCTTGTTGTCTGTCTTGTTTTCTGCGTGTCTGGTTGTCTGTCTTGTTCACTGCGCGACTGGTTGCCTGCGTGTCTGTTTGCCTGCGTGTTTGATTGCCTGATTCTCTAGTGTCTAATTCTGTACGTGTCTGATTCTTTGCGTGTCTGATTGTTTGATTATCTGCGTGTCTGCTTGTGTGTGTGTCTGATTGTCTCCGAGTCTGATTGTCTCCGAGTCTGATTGTCTGCGTGTCTGATTGTCTGCATGTCTGATTGTCTTGTCTGATTGTCTTGTTGTCTTATTGTCTTGTTGTCTGATTGTCTGATTATAAGCGTGTCTCGTTGTCTGGTTGTCTGCGTGTCTGATTGTCTGCGTGTCTGATTGTCTGAACGTCTGCGTGACTAATTGTCTGTCGGGTTGTCTATTTGTCTGGTTGCGTGTGTGGTTGTCTGCATGTTTGGTCGTCTGTCTGTCCGAGTGTCCACCTGTCCGAATGTCCTATTGTTGTCTGCGTGTCTGGTTGCCTGCGTGGGTGTTTGCCTGCGTATCTGGTTATCTGCGCGTCTGGTTGTTTGCGTGTCTCGTTGCATGCGTGTCTGGTTACCTGTGAGACTGGATGCCCGTCTGGTTGTCTTCCTTGTATGCCTGTCTGGTTGTCTGACTGGTTGTCGGCTCGTCTGGTTGACAGTGCGTCTTGTTGTTGGCGAGTCTGGTTGTCGGTGCGTCTGGTTTTCGGTGAGATTGGTTGTTGGCGAGTGTGTTTGCCTGCGCGTCTGGTTGTCTGCGCGTCTGTTTGTCTGCGCGTCTGGTTTCCTAATTGCTGCCTTTCTAAGTGTCTGGTTGGCTGGTTGTCTGATTGCCTGAGTGTCTGATTCTAATGGTGTCGGGTTTTCAGCGTGTCTGCATGTCTGATTGTTTGCGCGTCTGTTTGTCTGCGCGACTGGTTTGCTGCTTGCTGATTGTTTGCGTGTCTGGTTGTCTGCGTGTCTAGTTGTCTGCGTGTCTGGTTGTCTGCGTGTCTTTTTGTTTGGTTGTCTGGTTTTCTGAGTGTCGGATTGTCCAAATGTCTGATTTTATGTATGTCTGCATGTCTGGTTGTCTGGTTGTCTGCGTGTCTGCGACTCTGGTTGTCTGTCCTGTTTTCTGGTTGTATGTTTGGTTGCCTGGTTGTCTGTCTGGTTGCATGCATGTCTGGATGCCTGCGTGTCTGGTTGCCTGCGTGTCTGGTTGCCTGTCTGGTTGTCTGCCTTGTATGCCTGTCTGGTTGTCTGACTGATTTTCGGCGCGTCTGATTGACGGTGCGTCTAGTTGTTGGCGAGTGTGGCTGTCGGTGCTGTCTGGTAATCTGTGCATCTGTTCCTCTGCGCGGCTGGTTCCCAGATTGTCTGATTGTCTGCGTGTCTGGTTGCCTGAGTGTCTGGTTGCCTGATTGTCTGATTATCTGATTCTCTTGGTGTCTGGTTGCATGATTGTCTGATTGTCTAGGTGTCGGTTTTTTTTGGCGTGTCTGATTATCTGCGTGTCTGGTTGTCACCGTGTGTGGTTGTATGTCTGGTTGCCTGCGTGTCTGTTTGTATGTCTGTCTGGTTGTCAGTCTGCGTGTCTGCGACAATGGTTGTCTGTTCCGTAGTCTGGTTGTATGTCTGGTTGTCTGCGTGTTTGGTTGTCTGCGTGTTTGGTTGTCTGCGTGTCTGGCTGTCTGCGTGTCTGGCTGTCGGCGTGTCTGGCTGTCTGCGTGTCTGGCTGTTGGCGTGTCTGACTGTCGGCGTGGTCCGGGTGGTTGTCGGTGGTGCAGGTGATGCCGGTAGTCCGGATGGCCCTGGTGGTTGTCGGATGGATTGGGTTGTCCGGGTTGTCTGGGTGGTTGCCCATGGTCTAGGGGTTGCCGGTGGTCCGGTTGGTCTGGGTGGGGTGGTTGTCGGTGGTTGCCGGTGGTCTGGGTGGTTGTCGGAGATTCGGGTGGTGGTCTGGGGGTTGCCGGTGGTCTGGGTGGTCCGGGTGGCTATGGGGTTTCGGTGGTCCGGGTGGTTGTTGGTTGTCCGGGTGGTTGTCGGTGGTACGGATCGTCGGTGTGGTCTGGGTGGTCTGGGGATTACGGGGTTCCGGCGGTCCGGGTGGTCTGGGTGGGGGTGGTTGCCGGTGGCCTGGGTGGTTGTTGGAAATTCGGGTGGTGGCCTGGGGGTTGTCGGGGGTCTGGGTGGTCCGGGTGGCTATCGGCGTCCGGGTAGTCTTGGTGGTTGGTGGTGGTCTGGGTGGTTGTCGGTGGTCCAGGTCGTCGGGGTGGTTGTCTCTGGTTCGGGGTATTTGTCGGTCCGGATGGTCTGGGTGGTTGCCGGTGGTCCTGTTGGTATGGGTGGTTGCCGGTGGTTCCAGTGGTCCGAGTGGTTGTCGGGGGTCTGGGTGGTTGGCGGGGCTCTGGGTGGTTGGCGGTGGTGCGTGGTTTTTCGGTGGTTCGGGTGGTTCGGGTGGTTGTCGGTGGTCCGGGTCGTCGTGGTGGTTGTCTCTGGTTCGGGGTATTTGTCGGTCCGGATGGTCTGGGTGGTTGCCGGTGGTCTGGGTGGTTGCCGATGGTCCTGTTGGTATGGGTGGTTGCCGGTGGTTCCAGTGGTCCGAGTTGTTGTCGGGGGTCTGGGTGGTTGGCGGGGGTCTGGGTGGTCTCGTTGTTGGTGGGCTCGGTTGTTGTTGGTGGGCTGGATGGTCCGGTTGGTTGTTGGTGGTCTGGGTGATTTCCGGTGGTCCGGGTGAGTGTGGGTGGTTCGGGGGTTTTCGATGGTCCGGGTGGTCTGGGTGTTTGTTGATGGTTGGTTGTGGGTGGTTATCGGTGTTCTGGATGCTGTGGGTGGTTTTCGATGGTCCGGGTCGTCTGGCTGCTGTCTGCGTGTCTGGTTGTCTGCGTGCCTGGTTGTCTGCGTTTTTGGTTGTGGGTGTGTCTGATTGTCTGCGTGTCTGTTTGCGTGTCTGTCTGTCTGCGTGTATGCGTGTCTGGTTGTTTGTTGCGTGTATGGCTGTCTGTCTGAGTGTCTGTCTGTCTATCTGCCTGTCTGTTTGTAGCGTATCTGGTTGTCTGTTTGTCTGGTTGTGTGTCTGGTTTTCATCATGATTGATCATGAGGGATCATGATGGATCATGAGCTATCATGATGGATCATTAAAAGTATAAATTGTTAAATTTGAATGAGGTACGTAGGAGTGTAACACCAGATGTGTTACCTATTTAGAAAGTATCAATGGAACTAACTCCTCGCCATGTCCTACGGGACGAAAAGAGGGCATGGGCAGGGCCTCGGGGGGCAGTTCCCCAGGCGCTCAACCATGATTTTGTTCATTTGCCATTCAAAATCAACCATGTGAGAATGGAACTAAGTGCACACGTGTACAATTTGGCGGTTACATGTACAGTTGTTTGAAGAAACAACATGGTAATCATTTTTAAATAGTCCCAGTTGTTAATTAGTGAATATGGTGCACTGTGTCTGTTTTTTCTCCTTGTTTAACTTTGCTTTCCAGATTTTAATATATCCATTCGCAATATCTGCATGACATATTTAAGCTAGTCATTGCTGTGAGGCGGTTTAATGTACATTGCAAAATTGGGAATTTCCGGAAGACAATACAAACTGACTAAACAAAGCAAACAACCGTGTCATTGTTGAGATCTGCATACTGAATGAAAAAAGGACGAATCATTTTATGTCTTCTTTTTCGAATGTAGACTAAAGCTTCCTATAACTTAAACAAGAATGAAGGTTTGAAGGAATGAAACAATAGCCTCAACTTTGGATTGTTTACCACTCTGGGTTTATTAAAATGTATTCCAAGAACTTCATTGGCATTATCAGATTAACAATTCCTCATCTCTCTCTTTCACTGGTCCTAAGCGGTCCTGATACATTACAACATTAACAAAATAAAATTTAAGTCAACGTTCAGTCAACTGAACCACACTACTGTTCAGAGGTATTTGCTTTTAGCGGAACAATACGTACCGAAGCTCCCTGTGTAGCTTCCAAGCGTTATCTCGTATTTTGATGCCTCGGAGCTAATTCGAAACAGGTTGTAATGAAGATATGCACTGTCATCATTGGTATTGTTGAACCAAATATCAATTTTCAGTTGATGATCTCTCTGAGCTGATATGACGTGTAATTTCTCATTTCCAAGCCAGAAACTAGAGTTAAGATCACCGAATCCATCTCTGTAGCTATCCCAAGTATCAAAAAATGAAACAGATCCACCAACCCGCTTCTGAAACAGCTGTATAAAAATAACCGCTAATTTCATAGAACTATACACAAGTTGAATTTTCTATAAGATCTACATTTTAAAATTAGGGTAACAAGAGTTGCGTCTGGAAGAGATCATATAATTGCTCAACTTAAGATGTATTTGTCCGACGATAAATACCTTCCTTGAGAAGACTTCCAAAATGATAATTAAGAAAGACCGATGATGTTACTATGATGTTATTTATCTACTTCGAGAAACGTTGTTTTTCATCCATTTCCTACATGATCGTTTAATTAGATGGTATATCTCATGTAGCCCTACAAGGTTTGAATTCATTACTCAAGTTACGAATCGTATGGTATCACTGGTGAAAAGATGACA
Organism: Apostichopus japonicus; assembly: GCF_037975245.1. Taxonomy (NCBI): domain Eukaryota; kingdom Metazoa; phylum Echinodermata; class Holothuroidea; order Aspidochirotida; family Stichopodidae; genus Apostichopus; species Apostichopus japonicus. The sequence goes on from NC_092569.1 coordinate 14,153,547, forward strand.
ATGGGCTTGATATTATGAGACATTTACTCATTTTAATTTTCGATTATTGAATAGGTGTATTTTTTATTTCGTATTTGCAGTTCTGCGAAAATGTGAAATGAATAGTATGCTGGTTTCCAAAAGAAAACTTACCATCCAACCATCTTTGCAATAAACTTGGAATGGTTCATGTGCCCAAGAAGGTGGACTTATCGAATAAATGCCTTCTTCGGTGGATAAACCATCATAAACATCCTGACAGTTTGTGATTACTTGACAAGTCGTACCATTTCCCCAGTAGCTCTCTTTACACTCGCAATATGAACTTTGACCTTGGTTCTGGCATGTTGCATCATTACTGCAAGAGTATTCTTCACAGTGGAGAACATCATTTTCACATGTGCAACGTCTTGTGCAGTTTAAGTTAACATGCAATGATCCGTTCTGTGCAGAAATGTTCAAGAATACGAGCATGAACGTTAACTGTGCTAAAGCAAGACTCATTCAACTGTTAATATTAAATAATACATAAGTGGAAAATGTGTTTTCATATTAATGGTCTTTTGCAATGTAAACGGTGAGAAAATAGAATGGTAATCCTCTCATACCTCCTAAATAACTAAATACCGGAAAATTAATCATTCTACCCCACCTGAAGAAATCATCAGTGATATCCAAATCTGACTAATAACAACTACTCACCTTCAAGGTACGTTTCAAAAGAACTTCGTCTTCTTATAGCTATATCGTAAAAGGTTAAAGGAAGGGGATTTCTTCAACGCAGTATATAAAGCCACAAGCTCAACAAAAAATGTTTAAAAAATTTAATTTCTTTACACTGTCTATAACACATTTTCGCAGTTAAGAAATGCGGAACATGCGAAAATGCAAACATGCGAGTTATTTGAAAATACCTAAATGACTCCTGTGGGCGAGTGGTAACACCCGCATTCATTCAACGGTATGCATGCTCCATCTTTGATTAGGAATCCATCTGGACAGACGCACGTAAAACCTGGTTCATCATCACAGCTCTTAAAACATCCATGGAGTCCTTCTGGATCATAGCACGTAGTTTGGCATGAACAGTTCATCCATATCATGTTGTTTGGGCAGGATTCTGAAGTATAATGAGATTTTCGGCAGTCGCAACAATTGCTATTAAGCATTGATTCAACAACGTGACGGTTTTTTATCAAATGCTCACCTGGCAAAATGTTTAAAACCTTACAAATTCCAAATAGAGATAAAGTTTTTTAGAAGAAGTCCCTATAAAGCTGTTAGAATTATTTTTAGTATCAATATAGTGCCTTGTAATTTCATCATTTTGAGTTGGATTTTCAGGGTGTTTCTAACATGTGTGAGTTTAATTAAACCGAGAGTAATGCAGAATATTACAAAGAATACGTGTCGTGAGCAGAAATTTGATTCGCTTTTGGAGATATTCTGATAATGAAATGAAAATAACCTATTTAATATTTCAAAAAGCTACTGTAAATGTTAAGTTTTGTGATTATATATAGAATTTTACCGTTTACACATTATTTTATAAATATAAATAAGAAACGTTAGACGGCCCGGCGGTAGGCAATTCACATATGTCTTTCTATTCTTACACATGTATCTCCAATTGTGAACTGAAGGAATTTTACGCTGAATGGTGTACGGCTTTAAATCACCTGTTGTAGGCATCCGTGTTGTTGATAACCCAATTGTACTTGTAGTTGTTGTTTTCGTTGACGTGTCAACGGTTGACGCAAATAATCGCATTTCATCCGTAGACGGCATCCATGTTGAGTTTATTCCTTCCAATTCTATTTCCAGTTCAATTATCTCACCTGTCAAAGGAAATGATGGCTGTCAGTTGTAGTTCAATAAACTGTCTTTTGACTCTCTGAAGCATTTATATTGAAAACACACTACTTGATTTACCTCAATAAACAGTAATAATTATTTATTTTGTAAAGCGTAAAATCCACAAAAGTGCTCTCAAACGCTATGTAACAGAAAGAAATAAAAAAAATAAATGACACAAATATGTAGTCAAAATGCAGAATAAAGTACCATATAAATGAGTATGAAAAATAAAAAGCATGCACGTTTGAGTTTGTTGGAGTATTGCACATGAAAAGAATTTAATACACAGTTTAAATATTGCAGTAATGCTGTCTAAAAAGGAAGGTTTTCAGCTTTGACTTGAATGTCGTAAGACTAGAAACAGTTCTGAGTTCAGCTGGCAGCTCATTCCAGAGGCGTGGCCCAGCCACGCAAAACGCTTTGTTCCCATAGCTGTTTGTCTTGGTGATCTGCACCTCCAGACGACTATGACCAGCAGAACGTAGGGCTCTTGTTGGCTGATAAGAACGGATGAGATCTTGCAGGTATGGAGGTGCCATGTTGTTCTGGCACTTGAACACAAGAAGAAGGACTTTGAACCTAATCCGCTGAGACACTGGCAGCCAATGAAGATCATGCAATACTGGGGTAATATGACTAGATGTTCTCGTTAGTGTAACAATCCTTGCAGCTAGGTTTTGGAGCCTTTGCAGTCGTTTTATTTGTTTAACTGGCAGTCCACAGAAAAGTGCATTGCAGTAATCCAGTTTACATGTTATGAAAGCATGGATTAACTGCTCTGTGGCTTCTCTGGTGAGGTATTTTCGTATTCTTCCATGTTGTAGAGATGGTACTGAGCAGACCGACACACAGATGTCATATGGTCTTCCATAGAGGCATGTTTGTCCATTATGACACCGATGCTCTTTGCCACATCACTAGGCTCCACCTGATGGTCACCAATCATGATGCTTGGTCACTCTATCTTTCTGGCCAGATGCTTTGATGATATTAGAAGCACCTCAGTCTTTGAGTCATTCATTTTCAGGCATTTATGTGACATCCATTGCCGAACTGTGGTTATGCACTTCTCTAGACGATGCACAGTGATACTAAAAAACCTACACAATCTGATAGATTAATCGAAATCAACTGACATTATATTTTTAATCTATTTATTCAGTGTTATTTTCATATCTAGAAAACAACATTTACTTCTCTCATCTGTAACAATATGTACAGTGTCAGTTGTTGTTCAATCGATTTTAATACATGCTAACTCTTTAAACTATCTAAACTAAGATAAACATACCTAAACTTTGTTAACTTTGAAAAAGTGTATACAGACTAATGAACTAAAACTATCATTTGTTAGTTGCTTAGACGAACATTCCAAAACTATCACCTTGTGAAGAAGCATGCAAACTAAAGTTTAAGACGAAACAACTGTATTTGTAAATTAAATTGGATATAATTTCATCTAATAAACATTAAAGCACTAGTCAAGACATAGCGAGAATGGAGCTCCATGAACCTACCACGTTACATGTTGAGACAATCCATGTTTTTGAAATTCATTTTTGTTGATGGTTGTAATTTTATCGGTTAACCGAAGCAATTTTGTTTCACCTGTCGAGTTCATGGTTGTAATAAGTACTTTACTCGGTGTTGCTAACTTTTTCATTGAATATATTGCTTGAATGACAAAATATCACATTTGTTGATTTGTTCTAAAAGAACACTAAGCTTTAAGTGGTCACATCATAATTTATTTTAGTCCCGTAATAAGGCAAAACTAGACACAGGATTGAACGTTACCAAACGTATGTAAAATATTTACCTCACAATGAAAATAACAACGTTCTTAATTTTTTAATTAGTCCCAGCAGCTTTGGACCAACTACTTATTGACGTTTACTTTGAAAATAAGAATATCATTCTGGATTATGAGTATCAATCTGTTTTCTGACGGAGTCAAATACTGAGTAAAATACATCATATGTTATCACGTTACCTGATGTAGGCATCACTGTTGCTGACAACAAATTATTGGATCGTGTCGTCATTTCATCAGATGACGGTAACATTCGCATCCCATCTGTTGAGTACAATGTAGTTGTTGATCGGTCACTTGTATCTGTATTTGTAACAACGAAGATGAGGGGTCACTCAGTAACACTAACGTTATGTATTTTTATTCTCTGATGTATTTATATTCAAAACACATAACTTGATTTGTCTCAATAAACCCTATGCAATCTGATAGAATAATCGAAATCAACTGACATTATTGTTTTAATCTATTTATTAAGTAATATTTTCATATCCAGAAAACGACTTTTACTTCTCTCGTCTGTTAACGAAATGTTCAGTGTCAGGTGTTGTTGAATCGATTACAATACATTTTTGCTCCTTAAGCTATCTAAACTAAGATAAATCTATATAAACTCTGTTAACTTTGAAAAAGTGTATACAGACTAATGAACTAAAACTGTCATTTGTTAGTTGCTTAGACGACATTGAAAATGTATCGGCTATAATTGTATATAATACACATTAAAGCACTAGTCAAGACATAGCGTGAACAGAGCCCCAAGAAACAATCACGTTATCTGTTGAGAACATCAATTAAAATTCGTTTTGGTTAATGGTTGTCATTTTATTGGTTAACCGAAGCAAAGTTGTTTAATCTCTTGAGTGCATGGTTGTAATATAATATTTTACTTTGTGTTGTTGCTAGCTTTTTCATTGAATATATTGCTTGAATGATAACATATCACATGTGTTTTTTTCAATCATAATCTCTCTGAATGAATCCTACACAATCTGATAGAAGAATCAAAGTTAACTGACATTATTTTTCTAAGCTATTTAATCAGTAATATTTTCATATCCAGTAACCAGTAAGGCATCACCTTGTGAAGAAGCATGCAAACTAAAGTTTCAGACGAAACAAATGTATTTGTAAATTAAATTGGATATGATTTCATATAATAAACATTAAAGCACTAGTCAAAACATAGCAAGAATAGAGCTCCATTAACCTACCACGTTACATGTTGAGACTATCCATGTTTTTGAAATTCATTTTTGTTGATGGTTGTCATTTTATCGGTTAACCGAAGCAATTTTTTCATCTGTCGAGTGCAGGTTTGTAATTAGTACTTTACTCGGTGTTGCTGCTAACTTTTTCATTGAGTATATTGCTTGAATGATAAAATATCACATTTGTTGAATTCTTCTAATAATAACACTAAGCTTTAAGTGGTCACATCATATGTTGGTCCCGTAATAAGGCAAAACTATAGACACATAATTGAATGTTAGCAAATGTTAGCAAATGTATGTGAAATATTTACCACACAACGTTCTTAAGTTTTTAATTATTCCCAGCAGCTTTGGACCAACTTCTTATTGACATTCACTTTGAAAATAAGAATATCATTCTGGTTTATGAATATCAATCTGTTTTCTGACGGAGTCAAATACTGAGTAAAATACATCAAATGTTATCACGTTACCTGTTGTAGACATCACTGTTGTTGACAACAAATTATTGGATCGTGTTGTAAATTCATCAGTTGACGGTAATATTCGCATCCAATCTGTTGAGTACACTGTATTTGTTGATCGGTCACTTGTATCTGTATTTGTAACAACGAAGATGGGGGGGGGGGGGGGGGGGTCACTCAGTAGAACTAACGTTCTGTATTTTTATTCTCTGATGTATTTAGATGGAAAACACATTACTTGATTATTGGGCCCCATTGAAATATGCGCGTGGCAGGGTTTCTAATAGGCCTAAAGTAAATAACGTTTGAAAGATTGATGCTTTTATACCGCATTATTTTATATATATATATATATATATATATATATATATATATATATATATATATATATATATATATATATATATATATATATATATATATATATTTACCTGGATTGTACATTACATAGACATTACGTGTGTAAAAACGCAACATAAGATGGACAGTTACTTTAGCCGGACAATATTTTGTCCTCCTTAACTTCCGACCCTCGGTTCTGATCAGGGCGGCACTTTCTGAGCAAAGGAATAGTACTGGATAATAGGTAAAGGACCCCTCTTTAACGCATCTTTTTCGGGGCAGGATCTTTGATTTCCCTGTATGTTTTTTTATACATACAAAACAGGGTACTGTAAAAGCATTATATCATGCGTAGTAAAAAAAAGAACATTAAAGGAACTTCCCTATTTGTTATGATTTCACTAATAAACACAATGCATATCTGTATTGCATTTGTGGTTTTAAAATTCTCTTCATTAACCTAAAAAGATTTGTTGGTAAACTTAGGGATTGCTTCCCGAGTTTCGAATATACAAGAGATATACTAAAAATCTTGTTTCAAAATGAATTAAAAATTATTTACTCTTGACACACTAGATCGCATGCGCAAAGATACGCAAGCCGGCGCGCCAAGACGTATGCCCGCCAGTGATATGTGTTATTTCTATGGTTGGGTACGGTTCGTGTATTATATCGAGCGCGACGTTTGATCGTGATCTTCTTTGCAAAAAAATGGTGAGTGAAGTATATTATTATGGTAATATTTTTGTAACGACTGTGGCTTATTTCACTTTCTTTATGACCGCAGAGTAGAAGGATGTCTAACGATAGTCTAGGCCGTTGACTTATAGTTATACGTAGGCTAACCTAGTAACAAGTTAGGCATAGCCTAACGTTAGGCCTTAAGAAGTGCTAGCCTAGGCTAAGTTAGATTTAGCTGTTAAGGATTTAAGAAGGGCTAGCCTAATTTGCAGAATACCTGTCAACTCAACCAACACCACAGTCCACGATGTAGCTGGCTACACCGTCATACATTGCCATTATATGTACAGATAAAAGGCTAAACGGTCATGCCAAAACGGTGCCATCTTTGTTGAAGTTGTTGGATTGCTTTGAGGCGTTGTTACACTACTTCCTGACGAAAATATTTTTAAAATATACGATGAGGTACTGTACAGTATATGGATGCAAATGAATACATTAACCGCCTCCAGCAGAACTATTATTAAATTGCAAGGAAGGATTTTAGCGATTGGATATAATATCAATTGTCTAAATGGTTCATACATTTATATCTGTTTACCGAACCTCAATGGTCATCTACAAGTATTATTAATTGTGAGGTAAACCAGTCTTTCTTACATTGAAGCTAATTGGGCACCCAATATAAATATACTTGAAGGGTCCTGTTTTTTCGAAGCGAATAGTATATTATTTAAATTGCTGATATTTACACTGGTGTACGTCCACATCTTTTAAATTGATTGACTGATGCCAAATGTTCATTCAGCAGTTACAACAAACCAGATTGGCTCAAGTAGACCACAGGTAGCCAAATATTGTAATAAGGCAACAGACTCTAACTGTAGGTTAAAATTTATCTCTCCTTTTCTTACCTGGCATCAAAAACAGGGTAAGGGCTTGGCTCTAAATTTTCTGAGTTCCATTCCAGCCTTTTGTACCCCTTAAACTTTTAAAATGCTGAGTCCATCTTAAATTTTAAGGGGTCTAGGCCTAGGTATTTTTTAGGCTAGAATCACTGAATCACTAGTGTTTTTTTGTCTCAAGTGGGTTATTACTTGGGACTTGGTTGTTGCTTGCACTCGGCTCGAACTAGGCCTCTCGGATCAAGCGGACTCGACTACAGCTCTGCTACATTTCTAGGAACTTAGGAAGCTATTTCAGATACCTCTATGTGAAATGCTTTAAAAAAACTTGTTGTGCAAAGTAGTGCAAGTCAAGTAGGTAAATTCCTTCCTCCCTTTCTTTTTAAAATGCAGAGACCAAAGAGACACCAGTCCTCACCATTTCAAGATGCAGTGCAACACTGCCGATCTGGCCAAGACAGAGATGGATTTGCTGTTAAATTTATTGATAATAACATAGGTGAGTTGCTGTAACAATATTTATAAAAAGAAGAGTATTTGAATTTAATTAAATTGATTAGGTAATGTTTATTGACACATGAACAGTGTCTTTTAAGTAATTAAACAGTATATATCTTGTTCTCCGATTTAGTCACTTTTTATGACAAGCAGGCAATATAGTATAGTGGGCCTATATACCACCCACAGCCTGCAGGGGGTTGCAGTGTTCACCATTTATAATGAGGATTATTCAGCAATCATTGAGTCAGGTTTAATAAAGGTGCATCGCAATGTAGGTAGATCTATTGATGTTAATTCTTCCTGTTTTATTTCATAAGGTTATTGTTGGGTGGCTCCTATCTGTATGGGAAAACAGAAGGGTGGCCTGGGAGGGGTGGAAGTGGGCCTACCTTCTGTATGTTGGGGAAGGGGGTGTCCGTGATGTTGGGGAATGAGTCAGGCTAGTGTAGGTGCTGCCTAGCCCCCATGTATGGCATGTTCAGTTTCTACCTGTGTAGGCCATATTGAAGTCAATTATTACTATGAGTGAGCTAGTAAAGGGCTAAATAAGTAAGTTGCTTTTTTCCAGACTGCTGGAGGCACTGTTTTCACAGGGATGTAAGTCTTCCGTATTTTTACGGAAATCCGTTTTTTTTTTAAAATTCCAGTAAAGTTTCCACAAAATTTTACGAATATCAAAGACACAACGCGGCAAAAATGCCTGGCCCGATGCAGCAAGCTAACTTCAATTTTCACTCATTGATCAACCAAAATACCATTTCCTGTTACACATCGCATTGCACTGTACAACATTGTGCCATGTGAACATCGTTGCGTACGTGCGAACTTCAAATCGCCATAGCTCATTTCTGTCGTTGAAAAACCTTGCCTAATTCACATCTTCTTAACTGCTGGTGCTCGACATAAGTTTTGGAATTAACGCTTGTGATGTTTGTGAGCGGCGGAATCTACGAGATACGCATATGATAGTGACCCCTTCAGTTTTTACCTCACCCCAGCCACATATGGCTGATTCAAATAGCTACTCCTTCTACAGTGATTGCCAGTGGTAAATCATTATAACACTTAGTCGCAATGGTCACCAAGTGAAGGGGCATCCGGGGTGTTCAGGAAGTTGAGGTCAAAAGTCGTCTAGAGGTCATTTCCGGTTGACTGGTCGTTTATCCGGTTGACTGTCACAGTCTTACTCTGGTTTTGGGTAGTATTTAAGGGCTGGAATTATGGGGAAGTGGTCAGTGGCCATGGCCTTCATATTGTGGTCTTATTTCACAGTGTAATTTGACCTTATTTATACCCTACTTGTCCTAGCAGTTTTACAGTGAACAGGTAGTTTATTTATTCATTTAACCTTTCTTTCCAAGGTTCTGGAGTCTTCACTACAAAACCTTTTCCATGTGGGTCATTTCTGCTGGAATATTCAGGGGAACATGTCTCCCGAGAAGAAGGAGAAAGGCGGGAGGATTCCTACCCTGATAGCTATGGCAGTTTTCTTTTCTTTTATGGCAAGCACAAATGGTAAGTTCAACAAAGTAATTATATACATACAGTATATGAGTGTGTGTGTATGTACATACATTGAGTATGTCTTGTCCAGGAATAATAATGGTAACATGGATTGATCATTTGGTAGACAACTGAATAGAGAACAACCTGTTACTAGCTCTGCAAAATAAATATTAATACAGTTTGGGTTGGCACAATATTTTACAATTTTGCAACATCGTTTGTAAAATTAAGCTTTATCTTGCAGTACATTTGATGTGACTCTATTAGGTCATTCTGGTGAATTCAATGCCTCCACTGGAGCCAGTAGGAATGGCAGTGAGTCATGTTTTGGCCCTAATGGATCTGACAACCGTGCAATATGCTTTTGGTACAGAGTTTTTGCATAATAATGGGTAGGCAGTGCTAAAAGTGAATTTCAAACTGGGATAAGTTCTAGGATTGGTGAGTACTGTAGGTTGCCCATATAGTGCATTGATAAACTCTACTGTATTTGTGGATAGATAGGGCCTGCAGTAATCTCTGCCTGTCATAAGAGGTGACTAAAAGGGGACTGGTACTGTCTTACATTACATGTACCTTTGTGTACCTTTTAAAGTCTTGTGTGTCAAAGATGGTGACAAGTCAAAGTCAGGTCACTTGGGCAGCCATTATCTTGGATTGTAAATTTAAAACACAAAAACTTGATTCATATCTTAATATGCAGTTATAATTTTGGTGACTGATATATATACTGCACCTTTGGAGATCTCTGTGTTTAAATAATCATGTAATGTCAGGTTTGCACACCCTCTTGAAAACTTAATGTATAAAGTTAAGAGCTGGTATGTTGACATCATAAAGTGAAAACTGTGAAAAAGTGCAAAATAGTATTCATTATGATGTTCAAGGGGGGGGGGGGGGGAACGTATGCACAATACTGTATACTCTCTAATAAACGCCCAGGGGCATTGCATTTTCAATTTTAAGAAAGGGGACGTTTATTTGAGGGCAATTTTCTGAAAAAAATCAGTATTGGACTAGATACCGGTATTATCCCAAGTTAGAGCCTTTCTGGGCCAACAGCTATAGGGCCGACTTTGAGTCAAACCATGAAATATATCACTTGCAACTCGCACTTTGCAACACATGCTATCCCATATATTTCAATTGCCATGTCAACACTGGTATCACAACAGTATTACAAACTGTGCAACCACTATTCCCAGTTGTACAACATGTGGATACACTGCAGTTCTGCCCAGGCTGTCATTTCGGCCCCTTGTTTTGACTCTGTACGCAGCCCGATATTGCAAAAGTTGTTTCCAAAATGCCACAGATGTGCCGTACAGTATGTCAATTGATGGGGCTCAATGTGTTTGGACTGTGGAGATTTATGTGAAGTTCTCTGCAATGCCAATGTCAAGGAATCAAGTACTGTACAGACTGTCCTTAACGGATTATGCAGCCAACCGATTCTGCCATTATCAGCCAAACCCTAAACCTACTGCCACATTGTTAAAACTATTTTACATCCAAGGATGTTTAAAATCAGCTCATTAATCTCACATATATGTGTTGCAGTGTACAGTAGTGTAATATAGCCACTAGTACTACTGTACTTACAGTACTAGGTTTTGCTGTCCACCTAATATTGATTGTTGAAAAAGGACAGTATAATTATACAGTACATTATACTAGATCTTATAAATCACAACAGTGGCTGTCATTCACAGTATCTATGTTTATTGTTAGGTGAAGACATAATATGATATTATTCTATTTATATTGTTTGTACAGTGTGTGTGTGTGTGTGTTGTAGGCGGGAGTAAACAATTTATGTTTTTGGTCACTTAGTGACGACCCGAAGTGATAATGGAAATGTCAGGATTTTCACACCCTCTTAAAAACTTTCAGGCATTTAGGAAGTTTAGAACAGATCTATGTTTACATCATAAAATGCAAACTGCTAAAAAAAATCTACTTGTGTTACCATATACTATTTCCTAGAAAGGGGAGCCAGCTACAGTAGGCACAGGGGCAACATGATATTCATTATGATGTTTATGAGGAAGGACATATGCCCAATATGTTTGTATAGATGTTTGTCCAATGAACCTATTCCATTGATCCATTTTAAAATCAGCACATTAATATCACATATGTTGCAGTGTAGTGTAATGTTGCCACTAGTACTACTATACTTACAGTACTACAGTAGGTTTTGCTGTCCACCTAATGTTGATTTTTGAAAAAGGACAGTATAATTATACACTTATTATAATTATACTAGATCTTTCACAACAGTGGCTGTCATTCACAGTATCTATGTTTATTGTTAGGTGAAGACAAGATATGATATTATTCTATTTATATTGTTTGTACAGTGTGTGTGTGTTTGTGTTGTAGGTGGGAGTAAACAATTTATGTTTTTGGTCACATAGTGACGACCCGAAGTGATAATGGAAATGTCAGGATTTTCACACCCTCTTAAAAACTTTCAGGCATTTAGGAAGTTTAGAACAGGTATGTTGACATCATAAAATGCAAACTGCTAAAAAAAAATCTAGTTGTGTTACCATATACTATTTCCTGGAAAGGGGAGCCAGCTAGGCACAGGGGCAACATGATATTCATTATGATGTTTATGAGGAAGGACATATGCCCAATATGTTTGTAAGATGTTTGTCCAATGAACCTATTCCATTGATCCATTTTTAAAATCAGCACATTAATATCACATATGTTGCAGTGTAGTGTAATGTTGCCACTAGTACTACTGTACTTACAGTACTACAGTAGGTTTTGCTGTCCACCTAATGTTGATTGTTGAAAAAGGACAGTATTATTATACACTTACTATAATTATACTAGATCTTTCACAACAGTGGCCGTCATTCACAGTATCTATGTTTATTGTTAGGTGAAGACATGATATGATATTATTTCCTTTAAATTACATTTCTATGTATGTTGTTTGTACAGTGTGTATGTGTGGTGTGTGTGTTGTAGGTGGGAGTAAACAATTTATGTTTTTGGTCACTTAGTGTCATTAGTGACAACCCAAAGTGATAATGATGTAATATGTCAGGGTTTCCACACCCTCTTAAAAACCTTCAGGCATTTGAGAGGTTTAGAGCAGGTATGTTGACATCATAAAATGCAAACTGCGGAAAAAACTCTAGTTGTGATACCATATACTATTTCCTGGAAAGGGGAGCCAGCTAGGCACAGGGGCAACATGACATTCATTATGATGTTTATGAGAAAGGACGTATGCACAATATGTTTGTATAGATGTTTGTCCAATGAAGCTATTCCATTGATCCATTTTTAAAATCAGCACATTAATATCACATATGTTGCAGTGTAGTGTAACGTTGCCACTAGTACTACTGTACTTACAGTACTACAGTAGGTTTTGCTGTCCACCTAATGTTGATTGTTGAAAAAGGACAGTATAATTATACACTTACTATAATTATACTAGATCTTTCACAACAGTGGCTGTCATTCACAGTATATATCTATGTTTATTGAAGACATGATATGATATTATTTCCTTTAAATTACATTTCTATGTATATATTGTTTGTACAGTGTGTATGCGTGGTATGTGTGTGTTGTAGGTTGGAGTAAACAATTTATGTTTTTGGTCTCTTAGTGAAGACCCGAAGTGATAATGATGTAATGTCAGAATTTTCACACCCTCATAAAAACTTTCAGGCTTTTGGGAAGTTTAGAGCAGGTATGTTGACCTTATAAAATGCAAACTGCGAAAAAAATCTAGTTGTTATGTCCCATATACTATTTCCTGGAAAGGGGAGCCACCTAGGCACAGGGGCACCATCATCATTATGTTTATGAGGAAGGACATATGCCCAATATGTTTGTATAGATGTTTGTCCAATGAACCACTTTTGTTGATGCATTTTTAAAATCAGCACATTAATCTCACATACTGTATGTTGCAGTGTAGTGTAATATTGCCACTATAGTACTACTTACAAGTACTAGGTTTAGCTGTCCACCTAATGTTGATTGTTGAAAAAGGACAGTTTATATAATTATACAGTATTATAATTATACTAGATCTTTTCACAACAGTGGCTGTTATTCATGTATGTTTATTGTTAGGTGAAGACATGATATGATATTATTTTCTTTATAAATGTCTATGTATTGTTTGTACAATGTGTACATACTGTACATGTGTGGTGTGTGTTTGTGTTGTAGGTGGGAGTAAACAATTTATGTTTTAGGTCACTTAGTGACAACACAAAGTGATAGTGATGTAATTTAAGGATCTTCACACCCTCTTAAAAACTTTCAGGCATTTGGGAAGTTTAGAGCAGGTATGTTGACTTCATAAAATGCAAACTGCAAAAAAACTCTAGAACTGTGATACCATATACTATTTCCTGGAAAGGGGAGCCAGCTAGGCACAGGGGCAACATGACATTCATTATGATGTTTATGAGAAAGGACGTATGCACAATATGTTTGTATAGATGTTTGTCCAATGAAGCTATTCCATTGATGCATTTATAAAATCAGCACATTAATATAACATATGTTGCAGTGTAGTGTAATGTTGTCACTAGTACTAGTAACAGTACTAGGATTTGCTGTCCACCTAATGTTGATTGTTGAAAAAGGACAGTATAATTATACAGTACTATATTTATACTAGATCTTTCAAAACAGTGGCTGTCATTCACAGTATATATGTTTATTGTTAGGTGAAGACATGATATGATATTATTTCCTTTAAATTACATTTCTATGTACAGTATATATTGTTTGTACAGTGTGTATGTTTGGTGTGTGTGTGTTGAAGGTGGAAGTAAACAATTGCATTTTGTGGTCACTTGGTAACAACCCGTAGTGAAAATGATGTAATGTCAGAATTTTCACACCCTCTTAAAAACTTTTGGGAAGTTTAGAGCAGGTATGTTGACTTCATAAAATGCAAACTGCGAAAAAAAATCTAGTTGTGATACCATATACTATTTCCTGGAAAGGGGAGCCAGCTAGGCACAGGGGCAACATGATATTCATTATGATGTTTACAGTATGAGGAAGGACGTATGCACAATATGTATGTATAGATGTTTGTCAAATGAACCTATTCCATTGATGCATTTTTAAAATCAGCACATTAATATCACATGTATATGTTGCAGTGTAGTGTAATATTGTCACTAGTATTAGTAACAGTACTAGGATTTGCTGTCCACCTAATGTTGATTGTTGAGAAAGGACAGTATAATTATACTATTATTATACTAGATCTTGTCACAACAATGGCTGTCATTCACAGTATCTTTGTTTATTGTTAGGTGATGACATGATATGATATTATTTCCTTATACATTCATATATATTGTTTGTACAGTGTGTATGTGTGGCATGTGTGTGTGTATGGGACACAGTTCTCTCTTTGTGATTACCATGCATACTGTCAATTTTCCCTACTTGGAAAGTGGATAATGTCAGAGCTAAATACTAAAAACAAAATCACAATAACACAGGACCGGAAATGTAGTGGGGATGTTATTTTTAAGAATGTAACGACCGTGTTACATCCCGGGTACATTGACAATACTCTCAGGCTTTGCGGGGTGACATTTTAACACACGTCCCTGCTTAAATCAATGCAAAGTCCCCACATAGCCTGGCAACAGTTTCATGAACATTCCCCGGCTAACTTGATACTAACTCGAGGAACATTCCCACTACATTTTTGTCAAGTGACCTGATATCCCCAGGTATGGGGGTTGGGGGGCATGGGTACAATTGACATTAATTGACAAAGTGCATTACAGGTATTGTGTTTGCAGCAAGAAATTGCAAAAGTCCATCATATTCCTAATGTTGATGACCTCGACCTAATCTTAGAACAAATGTAACAAGGAAATATCATGCAATTTTTATGGACTAGCTTGCCACAAGATCATATCTCATATTTAAATGTTCAGTAGTACTAGCTGGATTGTTATAGCTCTACTGTATTTCTTCATATCTTTGCAGCATTGATGCAACATTCTCAACGAATTTTGGGAGAATGGTAAATGACGCAGAGCCAAAGAAGGCCAATTGTGTAATGCGCCCAATTTTTGTCGATGGAACAATAAGACTCTGCTTGTTTTCAAATAAACTTCTAAATGAAAATGAGGAGCTGCGATATGACTATGGTTTGCGGGACCTACCTTGGCGCAAGAAGATGGCCTATGTGTCAACCACATCTGACAAACAGCACATGGGCAAGTCAACGCCTGAAGCTCCTAAGGCAAAGCACAATGAAAGTGGGCAATGGGGTCCTCTGGAAGGAGAAACAGCTGGACTTGAAAGCAGGTCATCCGTGCAAGAGAAAGAAGGTCAAGGTTCGACCATAGTGGACACATCTGACAAACAAAGCACAGGCAAGTCTGCAACACGAGAAGCTCCAACAGCCATTGCTACTCTGGATTTAAACCAAAAACGAAACATTGAAGCTAACTTCAGCGACGTTGAAAGTGGGTGTTTGGGTCCTCTGGAAGGAGAAACAGCTGGACTTGAAAGCAGGTCATCCGAGCAAGAGAAAAAAGGTCAAAGTTCGACCATAGCGGACACATCTGACAAACAAAGCACAGGCAAGTCTGCAACACGAGAAGCTCCAACAGCCATTGCTACTCTGGATTTAAACCAAAAACAAAACATTGAAGCTAACTTCAGCGACGTTGAAAGTGGGTGTTGGGGTCCTCTGGAAGGAGAAACAGCTGGACTTGAAAGCAGGTCATCCGTGCAAGAGAAAGAAGGTCATGGGTTGACCATAGCGGACACATCTGACAAACAAAGCACAGGCAAGTCTGCAACACGAGAAGCTCCAACAGCCATTGCTACTCTGGATTTAAACCAAAAACCAAACATTGAAGCTAACTTCAGGGACGTTGAAAGTGGGTGTTGGGGTCCTTCAGAGAGAGAAACAGGTGGACTTGAAAGCAGGTCATCCGTGCAAGAGAAAGAAGGTCAAGGTTCGACCATAGTGGACACATCTGACAAACAAAGCACAGGCAAGTCTGCAACACGAGAAGCTCCAACAGCCATTGCTACTCTGGATTTAAACCAAAGACAAAACATTGAAGCTAACTTCAGCGACGTTGAAAGTGGGTGTTGGGGTCCTCTGGAAGGAGAAACAGCTGGACTTGAAAGCAGGTCATCCGAGCAAGAGAAAGAAGGTCAAGGTTCGACCATAGTGGACACATCTGACAAACAAAGCACAGGCAAGTCTGCAACACGAGAAGCTCCAACAGCCATTGCTACTCTGGATTTAAACCAAAAACAAAACATTGAAGCTAACTTCAGCGACGTTGAAAGTGGGTGTTGGGGTCCTTCAGAGAGAGAAACAGCTGGACTTGAAAGCAGGTCATCCGAGCAAGAGAGAAAAAGTCATTGGTCGTCCATAGTTGACACATCTGACAAACAAAGCAAGTCCTCAACAAGAGCAGCATGTCCATCACTTGTAGCAGATTATGGAAGCACAGACGATGAGAGTGTTTCTGATGGTGGAATTACTGAGGCCCCCTTTCTGTGCTACCACCAGAAAGAGCTCTCTGATTCTGGTTCAGAATGTTGGGACTCTGATAGTGACGTGCGAGATCCAGATTATCGATACACTGGCAATCAATCAGAAAGTGATTCAGATGAGAGTATAGTTATTCCAGTTTTTCATTTTCATCCTTACTGCGGTAAGGCTAAAGACTGTAAATCTGCAGAAGCTGATACACCATCCACGAGTGAAGCCGATGAGCCCACCTGTAGTAGGACAGCTGATCATCCTTCCAATGTAACAGGACCTTCCTCTAGTTTGATGCATGAAAGTCGCAAGTACAGTGCACCTAAGAGACGGTGCCCGTTCTGTGATAAATATCAAACAAAGCTGTCAAGACATATCCGTGTTAAACACAAAGATCAGGCAAAAGTAACTGAAGCATTAGATGCACCGAAACCAGACCGCTTAGCTATGTTCAATGGATTCAAGAAAGATGGCATCCTTAAAGCCAATAAGGAGGAAGCAAAGAAAGTGAACCCAGTTTACCAGAAAGAAAGAGCTTTCCGGACTGGGAGTGGAAAGATTGTAATGTGTCCAAACTGCAGTGGATTTTTCAGTCGAAGGTTCATTGGTAGGCACACCAAAATCTGTTGTAAAGAGTCAGGCCAGGAAAAGGCCTTTGTCCCCATAAGCCTGCTTGAACAACTAGACAGCAAAGATGAAAGCTTCATTCTTGACATTCTTGCAAAACTGAGAGATGATGAGGTTGGCCTGATGTGCCGAAATGATTCAGTAATTACGACAGTGGGTAAGAGACTTTGGCAACAGAACAAACTCAAAGCAGACAAGAAGACAGAAGTGCGAAAAAGTGTTATGACTTCTATGAGACGTTTGTCGAGTCTCTACCTGCTCTTTCTCAAGCAGAGGGAAGAACTAGGTCCCATACAGCAGATTGATAAAAATGCTGCAGACATGATTCTTAGATCCAACTTCAATCACTTAGAGAGTGCCATAGCAGTCTACAGCACAAAGGGGGATAGGGATAGTACTGATGATTTGAAGCATGGCTTAAAAGCTGCCTTATATTACTTGATAAAGAAGGCAGGCAAGATCCTAAAGGGAACATATCTTATCAATGACCAAGATGCAAGAGCAGATGCCGTAGACAAGTTCATGCATGTGTTTGAGATGAATCACAACTTCATATTTGGGGATGCCAGCTATGCCATGCAGAAAAACAGAAATGAAAAACTGAGAAGGCCAGAGACTTTGCCACTTGAGGAAGACGTAGCAGCTGTTCGGCAGTATGCTATTGAAAGAATGGCATCAATTGTTGAGGCACCTTTCTTGGTTTTCGACAGCCATGCATACATTGAATTGAGAGATCTTCTGGTGTGTAGGCTTACTCTTTTTAACGCCAGAAGGGGAGGGGAACCTTGCCGGTTGCGCCTAAAAGAATGGAGTGATGCTGACAACAATGTATGGATAAACCAAAAAGATGTAGAAAAACTTGACAAGCTTGACAAAGCAGTAGCAAACAACCTGAAAGTTGCCTACCAAACAGGCAAGGGAAATAAGCATCTAGTGCCAATCCTGCTCCCATCCGATACTATCGAACCGATGAGAAAGATTGCACTTAAAGAGAACAGAGCAACGGCTGGCATCAGCAATGGCAATCCGTACGTTTTTGCAAGCACGCAGAATTCTATCAGTCATGTGTCAGGCTGGCATGCTGTTAATGCAGTCTGCACGAAGCTGAATGTTCAGAGAATAGATCTTCTGACAGCAACCAAAAACCGTCATCGTGTCAGCACCATGTATGCCGCATTAGAGATACCAGAAAATGAAAGGAGGTTCTTCTACAGTCATATGGGGCACTCTAAGGAAACAAACCAAGACATATATCAGGCACCACTGGCTCTGATGGAGATCATCAAAGTTGGAAGAACTCTACACCAGATTGATGGTGAGTGAACATTTACATATTAGAATTAATCTTTAGCAGTTTTGAAGCATGAAGTTTCTATGTAAATGGAACTGTCACTTTTTCATATGAACAAAGTCTATGACAAAATGGAATTACCATATTTAATGCAGGGTAAAATGGAATTCAAGATTTTTTAATATAGAAAAACCCTTTTTTTGAAACTGAAAATCAGTGCCCCTATGACAGCCAGCCAGCACCATGCACAAAGTTGTCCAGGGATCATAAAAAAGGCAAGGCCTTTCATATTATTTTCTACAGGTGGTGCAGATCTGCCTGACACAACGACAGACAACACCTGTGAAGCTAGTCAAAGTCGACCATCTACTGGTAAGTAGAAGGGCCACCATTTATTACCTTCTCAAGCTGAAAGAGGGTGATAATTTTGGCCTGTAGTATTCCCCACCTGTCAGAAGAGGTGAATAATGGGGAGGCCTAGGAGCACTTATTCTTCATTTGGATATAAGAGGAAACAAGGGAATTTGCCGAATTTGGCGGTGGGACAGAATAATTGAGGTGGAAAGAAGATTATTATTCCTGGACCACGTTGTTTGTCAACAATAACACTAACAGAGCAAAAAAAAAAGGCTTAACAAGAGAACCGTCTTACTCCGGCCAAGTCGTCAAAATATGAATTTATCTGACAGCTTTCCCATATGCAACGACATGACTGTCTATATAGGCCCACTTAGTATAAGTGGGCCTCCTTCTCCCTCCTTATCACACCCCTGACTGTGAGCATTATGCAACTCATCACACAAAACACTACTTCTTTTGTTATTTTGGTCACGTGTGTATACAGCAATATATTTGACCCATTCCCCAGCTCGGTCCCTGGACTCTAGATGGTCCTTCGCTCAGTTAATCCTTTACGTTTGACCCCTAGCTCTTTTGAATAGTCCTGGCTATGCCACTGGCTATTCTGTGTTGCTGTTGGACATATATCACCTCTCCCCGGTTGTTGCTTCCCACCCAGTTTCTAATTGGGGGCATGTAAAACAACTTTGGGGGGCACGCTTCGGAGACTGACCATATGTCGACAAGATAGGGCAGGAGGTAGGAGTGACATAGGGAAGTCAATACTAAGGGGGGGGGGGTTGTAATCAGGCGAGCACCAGGAACAAGGATGCAACTACTGAGGAAAGGGGGGAGTCACACCCTCCTCGTCTCGGGGACTTTGCACCCAAGCCTAAACCAAACCAACCAAAGGTATGGAATCAGATGGCAAACTGTCCCTTTTTTTTTTGCTCTTTCCACAGGTTTGTCTGAAGGAAGAAGTGAATGTGGCAGTCAATCCCGATCACGTAAACGTAAGAATTGTACACTTTATTAGCTCATACTTTGTGTGAATTTATATCAAAGTGCAGTTCTAGCCATCAATTCATCTATCTGCCATTGTTGTTGAATAATAATAATTGTCGGCAAGGATTGTTCCTGACCAGTCATAGGGTGTGCAAGATAACCTAGGGTTCATGTTGGCCTGTGTGATCAAGTGGCTAGAGAAACCAAGCAGTAGCCAAGAAGTCCTGGATTAAACTCAGGGTCCGTCATACCAAAGACAAATAATAGGTTCCATAGTTTTCACCTCGCACCTGGCTTATGCATGCTACTCATACTTTATCATTTGACCTACTGTATAGTGTTTGATAAGTTAATGCCAGATGAGGCTGATTGCACCAGGACCGTACTTATAGTGTTTAGTTTTTACACCTGTTTATATGTTGAACTGATCATTACATTGAGATACTGGCCTCTGGAAATTACAGCATTTAGGCATACAAGTTACACAACCGAGAAAGAAGGACAGAAGTAGTAACAGCGCAGCATCAGTCACATGCAACTAAGTCTTTGCAGCAGCAGCAGCAACAGCTGAGATACAGTTAACATGTGAAGACACAATACCTAACCTGTCACTTTTTGGCAATGCCTTTATATTTTAGGTTCCAAGTGCACTGATGGGAGATCACAGAAAGAAACCACCACACAAAAGAAACGTAAGTCTGAAATGATTTGAATGGTATGTTTCAGTATTATGACCTTCAGCACAACTGATAAACTTCACTACATCACCTACTATAAATCTATCCCTGCCCTTTTCAGACATCAGGCATACTGTAAGTTTTAGTGTGTAGAAACGTGAGTTCAGATTAATTTTTTTTTAAATTTTTTTTGCATGAGAACCTCAGTGCTGTTGAAGAATTTGCACAGTAATTTCATCCACAACTTTTCCAGAGATGGCCAGCATTGGACCTTATGAAGGTCCAATGAACATCATCAGACATTTATTAGAGGGTGCCTCTATGATACCTGCATCTTTTCTGATTACAAAATATCCTTCATTAGTGGATAATCTGAGAGCAGCAGTGTCTATTATCCTAGCTCCCTCACAACAAAATAAAGTCTTAGAAGAAAGCCTTTTACTGTCACATCTTGAAGCCTCCCTTTCTGCAGGGGATGATAGAAAAAGCCCACAGTATTTCCCGCCTGTGGTAGGAGGCAATTATATCTACACGTATGTGTTGATGTGTCATTAAACATTATCTAACCAGTATCAGTCACATCTTGAAGCACTGAGGAGGCGGGCAGCAGGGTTAGTTATATCTGTCTCAAATAAATCTACAGCCGCTTTATTGAGTAAGAGCCCCCCACAGTCTAAATTGGTTTTTGTTCTGCTAGCTGCAAACAGATCAATGCATATTTTAGAACAAATTTCCTGTCAAATATTGTTACTAAGATGAATTAAGTTTGATTTGTTTAAAACATGTTCTGGCATGATTTTGAGAGTGCCTTAGCCTAATTGAATAGAAATTTCAGCTAGCAATCCAGGGGTGGAGTTTGAGCACACGTTGTATTCTTGAGCGGTACCTGACCTCCACGCTCAAAGAGGGGTTGGCAACTTCCATGTTGCCGTCTGGGTATTACCCCGGCCTTCACACTGATATCACACCACAAAGGCGCTACCTTCTTCCTTGTCATGGTGAAGGTTTGCAGGCAACATAAAATAGTTCATGGAAAACACTACTGAACACCCATGTGTTGATATGTCGTTAAACTCTACCTACCTACCTTCATAGAAAAAAAAAAGAAAAAACACATGTCTGTTAACTTAGAGAATTGCATTTGCGAGAACTTTACTGTATTTGTAATCTTAACCATTCTGCTAATTTTCAGAAAGAAAATATGTCCAGTGGAAGCCCAAAGAAGAAAAGGATTTGAAAAACCACTTTGCAGCCTATATTAATGGGACAGCTCACCATAAACTGCCTGGTATGTATAATTGACTAATAGTTGAAGAAGCAAAAGTCCAAAGCCTCTGTGAGTCGGTGGAGAGGCACCTAGCAACAGAAGCCTCACAGCCTGTGTACAAGGCGTTCGGAAACTGGTGTTGCTTTCCTAGCGGCTGAACCACCTATAAATTGTGTCATGCCCACTATTGAGGAAACTCAAGTGGCATTGGAGCAATTAACAGACTGGCAGGATATAGACTCTGAATTTAGGCAACATTAAAAGTGTACTACTGACCTTGAATCTAGTCACTTAAGATAAACTTAAGTCAATATATTTCTGTTCCTTGTACTAAAAGCGCATGATGAGTTCCTTTGACAATATGGGGAAGACAACAAGAGGGCTGGGGTTCTGGGTTAGAAAATGTTACAAATCACCCTCCTACAGTATTTACCCCTCAATTTTTTTATTTTATCATACTCCCACAGACAGGCAGCAAATTGAATCCTATCTGGAGAGGTCCAGCAAAGTTAACCATGACTGGAAAACTGTTAGGACCAAAGTATTTAATGAGGCAGCAAAAGTGAAGAAAATTGCAAAGAACAGAGAGACAGAGCTGCAGATCTTCACAGATGAATAATCGTGAACTTCATGGTCACCCAAGGATGCCCCAAACCCATCAGTTTGCTGTATTACCTGTAATGAGGCAGCGAAAGCGAAGAAAATAGCAAAGAACAGAAAGAGGGAGTTGCAGATCTTTACAGATGAATAACTAAAATATCTGTTAACTTCATGGTAACCCAAACCCATCAGCCTGCTGCACTACTTTTTATCTGGCTGATCACCCAATGCCCATTGACTTCAGTGGCTATTGGTGAAATTTTTATAACTTAGTAACATGTTCTAAAGCCTACTAAAATAGGTACAAAAGGTCATTTAGGGGTCAATTTTGGCTGTTTGGTAAACATTTACAAAATGCTTCTCATACAGATCATGTTGACTTTTATTGATAGGTGGTCAGTATTAGCATTGATCAGTGGTGTTCAGGGATTCAAATAAAATGTCATCAGGGGTCAGTTGACCCCAAATGGTACTTTCTCAATGTTTGCATACTCGAACTGTATCTGGTGTGTTCAAAAGTATGAAGAAGGCCCAAAACATAAGTATTAATGAAGGCTAGGAACCTGGGTCGCACTGTGGCACTAAACAAAAACATGAACATGCAAGCCACAGCAACTGAATAACCTCAAACCAATCTGTGTATGGTTGTTTATATAATTAAAATTATGCATGGCTTCACTGATGCCTTTTCACTAAACTGCCACTGCATTAAATTACACTCAGCCACCATGCATTGAGACTGATGAAGACTGACTAGCCCCAAATTAGTTGGTATGGCATCAATCAAAGCTGTGGGGTAAGGAGAATGGGATTCTGCCCCAAAAAAGACATGTTCATTTGGTATTTCAGAGATCAACAGTCCTGATTCTGTGGAGTTAACTGTGTTTAAACCTTGTCATAGTCATGTTTATTTGTTCTGTTCATTTGTCATAGTCATGTTTAGAGTCATGTTTGTTTAGCCATAAATAACCAACCTTAATAATGCACTTAAATCTGTTTAAGAACATGTTTTAATAGTTCTATGTGCTCACCATGAAGTTCATACTGTAGAAAGATAGCTGCAAACTGCTGCTTCATAGTTTAAAAACGGTCAGTGAATTTGAGGTTCTTTTTATAAAACACTGGCCAAAAGCTTTTTAAATTTTTTCCATTCATTTGTTCTGTTCTCTTTAAATTTCTAACTAGGAAGCTGCCCCAGAGGTGGATGACATTACAGAATGCTAAAAGCATTTCCTTCTATTTCTAACTTGATAAAGTTCATTGCATCTTCCGTTCATTTGTTCTGTTCTCTTTAAATTTCTAACTAGGAAGCTGCCCCAGAGGTGGATGACATTACAGAATGCTAAAAGCATTTCCTTCTATTTCTAACTTGATAAAGTTCATTGCATTTTCCATTCATTTGTTCTGTTCTCTTTAAATTTCTAACTAGGAAGCTGCCCCAGAGGTGGATGATATTACAGAATGCTAAAAGCATTTCCTTCTATTTCTAACTTGATAAAGTTCATTGCATCTTCCGTTCATTTGTTCTGTTCTCTTTAAATTTCTAACTAGGAAGCTGCCCCGGAGGTGGATGATATTACAGAATGCTAAAAGCATTTCCTTCTATTTCTAACTTGATAAAGTTCATTGCATCTTCCGTTCATTTGTTCTGTAAGTTTAATGCATTTTAAAATTTGAAGCGCTTTTATTGTTGTGCAGGGTCTTATTGCACCAATACAACTGGCTTCTGCTAGGTTGTTTTGCTAAATGCACACACAACTTGTTAAATGTGAAGCGTGCACAGAAAGCTTTGCTTCAAATAATGTGTATATGTTGTCATTATGACTAATGGTACGTATGGGGTCATCAGGGATTTGAGTCGAAGGTCAAATGGACTAATCGCTTCTTCTCCCACAGAATAAATATGATCATGATAGTTGGTCAGTATTATCATTGACAAATAGTACGTACAGGATGTTCAGGGATTTGAGGTCAAAGGTCATCTAGGGGTCATTTTGACCAAAAAGGTCATTTTGAGGTCAACTGAACAAAACGCTTCTTCTACAGATTGAATTGGATGATCATAAAAGTTGTTCAGTATTATCGGTGACCAATGGTTCGTATGGGTTGTTCAGGGATTTAAGGTGATGGTTGTTTATGGGTCATTTTGGCCACAAAAAAAGCATTTTGGTGATCAAATAGACAGAATGCTTCCCCTCCCACAGATTTATTTAGATGATCATGATTGTTGGTCAGTATTATCATTAATCAATAATAACTACCAATTTGCCATTTTTTGAAAACATGCAAAATGTATCTCCTCCTGCAGTGAAAGCATGTGGATGTTTTGTAGTTATCAAAGTTTAAACTTTTGTGTTTTGTTGTTGCAAAACATTTCATCTCAGTACTTCAAAGTAGGGCTTTTGCCGATGGATTGCCAACCTGAGCAAGGATTCACTTTTGTTAGATATTACAGGGACATTGTATCTGAGCTTGTTCATGTATTTGCTTGCATAATTGGCATATCTAATGTCTCCTACTCCTTTATTGTTGTTGGTAGGCCTATACTTGTTGTGGTCTATAATGAATTTTTTCAAAGAATAGCAACATGTTATGCGACAATGATGAAGGCATTTTGCACCACAAGTCTCTTCCTGCAACTTGTAGATCTGCTGTATTGGCCCAAATATAATGTTGTCATGTATGATTCATTGTAGTTTACTTTTATAAAGCCTCTGCATTGTTCACAATGGATAAAAAGAACAAGGGAGATGTGATGTTAACATGTGAAGTCTACTCTGTAAATATGATAAATACTCTAAAGGAGCTGCATTACATGAAAATACATGTGAACTGGAACAACAATTTATACATTGTTTGTTGTCTATTTGTACATTGTTTATTGTCTATTTGTGCATTGTATACTGTCTATGCTGCAGTAAATGTCATTATTCTTTGCATCTGTATAGGTCAACATCGTGAAGCTCAAACCATCAGCCAATTCTGAAGAGTTTTTTTTTATATCCTACTGAGCTTAAAATTTTGTCATCAGAATGCCAGATTAAGTTTTGAGGCTTCACTTCAACCAGAATTTTGAGACAATTTTCAAAATTCTTGAAAAGTCCAAAATGGCATATAATAGTAGAAATAGAAATGTTATACTAAAGACTTTAAAACTGGAACCTACTACCACTGTGTGTTCTCCATCTAAGATGCGAAGTAGCGGAAACCAAGTTCCCACAACTGGAGGAGAAGGCCGCTGAAGAAAGTGTAGGCGTAATCCTTAGACACAGTTAAAAATAATTGCTCAACATGGGGTAAAATGTAACACCTCTATGGTGTAAAAAGGGAACATGGTCAATGGATGTGTAAACTTTACACATTAATGATTTGGCAAAGTTTTACCTTACTGTGGGGGTAAAATGTTACCATGCAATGTGTAATTTATTTTACCAAATTAGCGTTGTGTAAAATTTGCACAACAATGACCATGTTCCCTTTTGTACCCCACTTTGTGTAAATTTTACCCAAGTCAAGCAGGGCACTGGTTTTACCCCACAGTTGTGTAGTTTTTTTGCAAAACAGTTGTGTAATATTAGCACTCCTTTTTGGTTACTTTTTATTTGCAAAACAGTTGTGTAATATTAGCACACCTTTTGGGGTTACTTTTACACACACACTTGTGTAAATAATATAATTTTATGTATACTGTGAATGTTTCAAAATATTGTCAAAAACATATCCCTTTGAACAATTTGATATAGCTTCCATATTTGCATATGCTTGCGTGTTAAGTAAGGTTGCAATACTTTTAAGATTTGGTATATATGACCCAACATGGGAACAAACATTGGCTCTTTGGCAAGGAAGCTATGATCTCAGTGCAAGAAAATAAAACACTTGTAACATCAAAATGAACTGTTAAAATTTATTAAGACTTCTGTAAATAACTTTCAGCTCTCTTGCATAAAACAGAACATGAAAAGCATTACAGTATTAGCGGCAACGCAGCCACATAGGCTAATACTATTTTTTACAGTAGGCTAAAATATGTTTTACAAATTGAAAAAATGGAAATTTCTCTCTTGCATAAAACAGAACATGAAAATCATAGAAGTGAATAGGATTACAATATAAGCAGCATTGCAGCCACATATATAGGTAAATAATATTTTTCACAGTAGGCTAAAATATTTTGCAGGGGAGCCATTGCATAATGAAATGTACTATTCTTTTTTTTTTATTCTAACCAGGTTCGTGTGGGTGTGGGGGGGGGCTTTGTCATGACCCCACTGGCTATGGGCTTGCATATAATATCAACCCAAGTTTAGGTGAAAGACGAGTTTAGCTACATATCAAAGTAAAACATACACATGACGTTTAAATCCTTGTGACTTTCATGATATTTTATTCCTGGGTATTTCCTGGATATCAATCTCACATAGCAATTATATAGACAACAAAATCTACATTTTTCAAGTTGTTTGTGCCTAAATGTTGACCTCATCAACGAGTCATTCAGAAAGTTTTCCAACGTTCAGGCAGTATTATTTAGAATTAATGTAAAGTATATCTATCAAACTTTTAGGTCTTCCTTGTTGTCGTTTTGTGGTGGTTAACATTAGAAGGACATATATGCTGTCCTGCTAATGTGCAGTTTATGTGTTGTCCCACTAAGGTATTGTTTTTATATAAAACACACAAAGTGGACACGATTTTGGCCCAAAAAAATGTATATCTTACAGCTTATATTGGAACATCAGATCTGACTTAAACTATAGTGTTATGATCCCCAGAGGACTGAATGACGGATGAATCTTGCAACTGCGTGTTTTTTTGTGAACCCTATTACTAATATACTAAATTGTACAATGTACACTTTTAGACGATGTCCGTCTAAGGTGCGATTAAGTGTTATATATATATATATATATATATATATATATATATATATATATATATATATATATATATATATATATATATATATATATATATATAAATAATGTGGCCTAAAAGGGCATATATATGCGGCATATATATATATATATATGTATATATATATATATATGTATGTATATATATATATATATATATATATATATATATATATATATATATATATATAAATATATAGAAACATTATTAGACTGACCACACGATTGAGTTCAAATGCGGCTGTATTTCTAGTTCAATGTGACCTTTCTGTTGGATTTAATGACGTACGGAACAAGGAAACCGTTTATGTCTGACTCAACAGTAGTGCATACAAGCGCTTCTACTTTGTTGTTGCTACTTTCGTAAAACAAAAATTGTATGTACGTGGTGAGGTTCTCAAGAAACTCTATAACATTAACGATTTATTTAAGTCTGAACATTACGCCAGAATATTATACTAAAATAACAGTTATGCTGACACGAAATGCAGGCACAGCTCCGCATTGAACAGCGTTAGACTTAATACTTATTGACGTCCACTTTGAAAACAATATCATTCTGGTTTATGAATATCAATCTGTTTTCTGACGGAGTCAAATACTGATCAATAGTGCAGTATTTGTTATCACGTTACCTGTTGTAGGCATCCCTGTTAAAGTCAACAAATTCTTGGATGGTGTTGTCATTTCATCAGCTGACGGTGATATTCTCATCCCATCTGTTGAGTACACTGTAGTTGCTGATTGGTCACTCATATCCGTTCCCAATGTACTTATTGTATCTATAAACGAAACATCGAAGATGAGCGGTCACAGTATGCACTAAAGCACTGTATATTTATTCTCTAATTCATTTAGATGGAAAAAACATTATTTGATTTGTCTCAATGAAACATACACAATCTGATGGAAGAATCGAGATCAACTGATATGATTGTTTTAATCAATTTTATCAGTTTTATTTTCATATCCAGTAAACAACTTTTTATTTCTCTCATCTGTAAACGAAATGTTCAGTGTCAGTTGTTGTTCAATCGATGTCAATGCATGTTAAATCTTTAAACTATCTGAACTAAGATAAATTTATATAAACTTTGTTAACTTTGAAAAGTGTAAACAGACTAAAGAACTTAAGCTGTCGTTTGTTAGTTGCTCAGACAAACATTCAAAATGTATCGGCTATAATTTTATCTCATACACATGAAAGCACTAGTCAAGACATAGCGAGAACAGAGCCCCAAGAATCTATTACGTTATCTGTTGAGACTATCAATAGTTTTGAAAATTAATTTCGGTTTATGGTTGTCATTTCATTGGTTAACCGAGGCAATGTTGTTTTCATCTTTTGAGTACATGGTTTTAATTTAATAATTAACCTTGTGTTGTTGCTAGCTTTTTCATTAAGTATATTGCTCGAATGATAAACAATCACATGTGTTGATTTTTTTCAATAATAATCTCTCTGAATGAATCCTACACAATCTGATAGAAGAATCGAAATTAACTGACATTATTTTATTAGCTATTTAATCAGTATTAAAGCTGGTGATTGTGTACGCTATTATTATGTCTTATACTTTGTTGATGGTTAAGTTCTACCTAAAATTTTGCCGTTACCTAAAGCTCTACTGTAACCTTTACCTTTAGCTTGGTGGCACGGTCCTCCACAATGGTTCTTTTCCATAAAATCCTGAAATTCGCATAGACCTGAGAAAAGCAAATAAAACATAGTTATCAAATTTTTTTTTTTAATTTCATGAGCTGATAGAGATAATAATATAGACCAGGAAAAATTGATAATATATAAAACGTATATGGTGTCAAAACTCTGATTGCAACAAAGTAATGTCAGAGGTATCATATAGGACTTTCGTCCACAGAAGCCATTTGCAAAGAAAGGTTTTATCATTTTGTATATTTGCTGTGATGTACTATTTGCTATCGTGACTGATATTGTTGGTTTAAGTCAGGGTTGGGTTTTGACCGGTCAAAACCTGTTTTGACCACAAAGCGGTTTAAACCTGGTTTAAACCGGTCAAAAAGGTGGTCAAAACTCAAAAATAATTCGGAAGCTCCCGACAAAGTTCTGCAGATGGTCTTGGGTAGTGTGGGGTGTAATGCATACCATTGGAGTGTTCATAATATCTGTTCTAAGGTATTCTCTCATTTGGTTGCTTATCTTCCCAAGAATCAGTATGAAATTATATACCAAAATGTGAAGCTGATGAAGATGTCACATGTATGTTCTGACTAGGCTGTGCTTCAACTTTAATGTTCCTATGAGGTACACTGTACTAGGCCAGGCCTAAAGTACTACTCTAGATATTTGTTCTCTCAAACACAGACGGACTGCAATCAATTATCCTCATCATACAATTATCAGCATGGTTGCAATTGCAAGAAATCACCTTTATATATATATATATATATATATATATATATATATATATATATATATATATATATATATATATATATATATATATATATATATATATATATATATATATATATATATATATATGTTTAGTGTCGGACGTACATTTTTTCGGTGTCGGACGTACCCGTGCAAAATATTTGAACACCAACTAACGAATGTAGCGGGAATATGCAAAATGTAATTTACATGTTGATAATTAGTATCAGACATATTAGTTGTAACTTTTCACTAATTGAATGATGCAAGTTAAGGAACTCAATTGGGAACAAGTGTTGAGAAAATTTTGAAAATGTTTTAAAGTTGGCATTTTTTTGGAGATGTACTGTACATCCGACACCAATTGTACTTTTTGACCAAATTTCAATTTTTTTTGCCAATAGGGGGTTTATACCTATTAACAGAATTGCCCTGTACTGATAAATCAACAGAAGTCTTGACATGCCTATTTTGAGCTGTAGTAAATTAGTTGTTATAAGTTCAATTACAGTTTAACTTTAGACTGTAAATTGTAGTTACGGTAGGAAGTTTCATGGAAATAAAAGTTCTTCAATTTATGTGTCTTTTTAATTTAATTTTAATAATACTGTATATCTCTATTCCACATGTGTCCTTTGAACATTGCTTGATAGGGGCCTACATGGTTTAGATACTTGCTGTAGATGAAAATCTCTTATTGGGTTGACAAACATGTCAGTTTATGCACAAAATTAGTTTTGACCAGTTTTGACCACTTTTAGGTGTTCAAAACCCCCCCCCCCCCCCGGTTTAAACCAGGTTTAAACCGGGTTAAACCGAGCGGTTTAAACCGCCCGTTTAAAACCGGCCAACCCTGTATATAGTGGACTGTATCGTGTTGTTGGGGGATAAAAAAAGGTTGATGTTTTCCGATTAAAAACCATGCAAGGAATATAAAATGATATCTATCATGTCTCTCTTATTAGTTTTATTTTGAATATGTGTTGAAATGAGAAACCAATATGGTTGAATAATACCTGGGTTTAATATATCTAAAGATGTTCTCCAATGTCACATATATTTGCTATTAAGAACCGCTATGACTTTCTACATGATCAACAAATGATGACTGTGATTACCAAATACACACGTACGATTTAATATGAGGAAATATCGTCATGTTAAGCAACCGCATAAAATAAAGTATGTCGGAGAAAAACCATAACTTGCCCTGGAACCATTGCTATCTAATATTTGGTATATAAATGTTAATAAAATGATAATTTCGCTTCGTTTACTTACCCATCGCTCTGACAAAATTGATGTTCTGCCTAATCAGAAATCCAAAGATTAAGATGTACGTCCAAGTAACATAGCGATAAGCCATCTTCAAGTCGTAAAAAATACTTTCTTTTAAGCTAAATTTAAGCTAAAATTGCGAAAATATTACCTCGTTTTGTGAGTAGAGTAACCATATAGGACAGTTTATGTTGAAGTAAATGCCACCCTCATTGAAGTAATAAAATATATCATAAAAGCAATTAGGGTATACTCTGCAGAATTCGATATTGCAGCCAGTTGTTTTGATTTCTCTGATGTATTTGCTTAAACATATAGGTCAGATCAAACACTATACTTTACAGATACATTTTGCAACAGGATATTAGCCAATTAAGCAGAGAATAAGCAGTATCAGCTAAATAGCACAGCTTTGTTCAAGAAAGGAGGGTAGTCTTCTTAATTATACAAATTCGATACACTTTTGAAATTACGTTACGAAATTACGTTACGAAATTAACTGTTTTCAATACTTAGTAATATTATTGAAGCTCTAACGATCAATAATTTGGAACAATAGTTGAGTAGGTCCAGCTTCTTTCTAGCCTATTTCGCTCCACTGCAGGAGGAAGGCCTCTTCATCGATTTTCCAATTTCATCTGTCCTGTGCTCTCCTTTGCCATAGAACACCTGTAAATTCTCTGAGTTCATCTGTCCATCTTCTACTCTGCCTGCCTCTCCTTCTGACACAATTTCTTGGGGTCCAGTTGGTAATTTTCTTTGTCCATCTGTTATCATGTTGCCTGGCCAAATGGCCGGCCCAACGCCATTTCTTGACTTTGATTTCCTTTATGATGTCATGGACATTGGTTTTCTCTCTTAAGTTTTGGTTGGTTACTCTGTCTCTCCTTGTGACTCCAATCATGATTCTTTCCATCGCCCTCTCTGTCACTCTCAACTTCTTTTCCAGTTTTTTCGTTGTTGTCCAGGTCTCCGCACCATATGATAGTACAGGAATTATGCACTGGTTGAAAACTTGTTTCTTCAGTGATGTTGGAAGGTCCTGGTCACGGAAAATGAAGATTAGTTTGCCAAATTTGACCAGCTAACAACATGTAATTGCTTTCTCTGAACCTTCCGTCAAGGAAACATATTGGCAAGTGGGGAAAATTACTTCTCAGTTATTAAATATTGCACTAGAAACATTTCTTTTAATGTGAAATATCATCTTCGGTACATCATCATCAGTATAACTATCAACATCAGAAAATCATCCATGACTAGCCAGATACACCTTGTATGTTTTCCATTAAACTTTGGTTATTCGTTTAAGTCGTTAACATCACCCACCACCCCCCACCACCCCCCCCCCCCTCCCCCGTCTAACCCACCCCACGCACCAAAACAACTGTTTTTGGAGATTTTCTTCTCATTCCTTACTACTTAATTAGCGTTATGAGATGAGAAAGATCTAGACGGATATTATTTGAATCTCTTTTTGCTACAGCGTAGAGAATGGAACTCTTTCAAGTGTGTACTACTATAAAGAATTTATTGATTTGAGTATAGGTTAATCTCCCCTTTTCCATCGTTCATGTTAAATCTAAAAACAAACGGTTTTGGGTTGAAGAAATTGCCATATTGACTAAAATGTGTAGTAGCTCAATAACTACTTGGATTCCATGTCTTTAAAAACCAAATAGGCAATCGATGGACTTGCAGGTTTCATCCCATATTTGGGTATAGGACCAGTGTTATCGTCACCGATAACTTATTTTTTTTTTAAAAGGAGCGTCTTTACGTAATTTGTTTGTATGTGTCCTCTAATGCATCATTTTACAAAGCTTTATATTATGTCTTTCGGTCTTTGGGTTGTTATTGTTACAATAGCTTTGTAATGTGTTATTTGTTATTGACTTAAATTTGTTCATTTCTCCTACTTTCACAGTACTTTTATGGCACGAGTGCGAAATAAAAGGAACAAATCGGTCCCGTCAAACGAATCCTAGCTCGTTATTTAGAGACACATACAGTGAGAACCAGTATTGAGGTCATCACTTTGACTCATAAAGTTTAAACTACATCAGCCTTGAATTTGAATGCCATCTATTCCTTTGATATTTTATGTCAGTATGCATCAAGCTTTCATAGAAACAGCTCATTCAAACAGTCATGTCTTCATACCTGGTATGACACTTTCAGATATGTTATCATCTTGGCATATGCATTATAACTGGAATAACAACTTATTTTTTTATCAAAGTAAAATTTGCAGCAATTTTGTTCATTTTGTACTGTAGTCTTACAACAATACCATTGCGTTCCGCAAGACAATATAGACTGTTAATTGCGAGTAATAATGTCGATTCAGTACACCGGACCATCAAACTAGAGGATACCATCAAGGGGTCTGAACTGTAGCGCCTGACCTAGTGTTAGTAAGAAACATATACATATATAGTAACATAAATATATATATATATATATATATTCATAAATATATATATATATGTATATATATATATATATATATATATATATATATATATGTATATATATATATGTATATATATATATTTATATATATATATATATATATATATATATATATATATATATATATATATATATATATATATATATATATATATATATATATATATATATATGATAAAAATGAAAAAGTACACAAAGATGACTAATATAAATACTTATTTATAAATACTTATACTTATAATTATTTTTTAATCATATTTACTGAAAATTTAACAGCCTACTACTAATTTACAAAGCTATGTGATGCTATCAGAATAAACTGAGAAAACCTTTTTGTTCGATTTTGAGATGATTTCATAACAGTGAAGGTAATCAGCTTTAATCAAAGAGTTTTAATCCACACTATGAGGTGGAAGCTTTTCCCTTTGAAATTGTGTACTTTGCTTTCTTACATATGATTACTGAAACCAAAAACGAGTCCGCGCAACAAAATCGATAATTCAAATACATTATTTACATTCTCTGTATCCTCTTTTTGTGAATAGGAGGAGGTAGTAGCCTTTTCAACTACAACTTTTTATTTATATAATTATAATCTGCTGGTCTGGAGAAACAAGACTCAACCCACTTTGATACGATAATGTGATATATAACTGAGCCCTGAGTAATAACCCTTACATTTTAGTTCTTCGTATTCTTAGCTTCAAGTACGTCGTACATCATATAACCTGAATATAATCGAATTAAGTACATTACTCTTCTGTAAGCAAAGCCGTCGTAATCCTCTCCCTTCGCCATTTATTACCCCTAGCGATTAAAATTAGACATCCATCAAATATGGCAATTTTTTATAGATCCGTGGATACACGACTTCACAGAAGAAATGGTCGCGAACATCTGATAGTCGAGCCTCACAACGGCTTAATTTTCATATCCACTGCTACAACAGAACAGTTTTTTCACGTGTTATCCTCTGATATAAACAGATACCTGTATCCCAAGTGTCACCGTAGATTCCATTCAACATAACACTATAGCAAGCCTTGAACCACCAGCCGCCGGGATGATAAGCAGAATGAGCACAATTTTGGCTGGCTAAGTCATTGTCCTGATCGAAAGTTGAAAATTTCATATCTCGATGGTAATCCATGTAGTCATAACCTGTTAAATGTATAAACAAGAGAGTTTGTCATAATAAGCTTCAGACATAATTTTTTTTGGAGGCAGTCTAAGGCTTCCTGCAACCTTAACAAAAATGTAGGTGAATAAAATTGACCTAAACCTAGGATTGTGTCAATAGATTTTTAGATGTTTTCCAAGAACTCAGCATTTTCAGATTGATAATGCTCCTTCTCTCTCAATATTTCACTAGTCTTAAGCGGTCCTGATACATATACTACGACATTCATACAAACAACTTTACATCTTACATGCAGTCAACAAAACCAGACTAAATTAAACTCGTTCAGAGGTATTTCCTATTCGTGTAAAAATACGTACCGAAGCTCCCTGTGTAACTTCCAAGTGTTAGCTCGTATTTTGTTGCCTCGGAACTTATTCGAAACAGATTGTATTGAAGATATGCACTGTCATCGTTGGTATTGTTGAACCAAACATCAATTCTTAGTTGATGATCTCTCTGAGCTGATATGACGTGTAATTTCTCATTTCCAAGCCAGAAACTAGAATTGAGATCACCAAATCCATCTTTGTAGTTATTCCAAGTTTCATAAAATGAAACAGAACCATCAACCCGCTTCTGAAACAGCTGTGTAAATAGTAATGACTTATTTCATAGAAGTATGCACTAGAGAATATTTCTATAAGATCTAGAGTTTTTATGAAGATAACTACAGTTGCGTTAGGTTAATATGTTATAACTGCTCAACTTTAGATGAAATTGTGCAACGAACGAAAACCTTCCTTGAGAAGACTTCAAATATGATAATTAAGAAAAGACCGATGATGCTACTATTATGTGATTTATCCACTTCAAGAAAGAAAAGAGCGTTGTGCGAAAATGTGAAATGGACAGTATACTGGTTTACTGAAGAAAACTTACCATCCAACCATCTTTGCAATAAACTTGGAATGGTTCATGTGCCCAAGAAGGTGGACGTATCGAATAAATGCCTTCTTTGGTGGATAAACCATCATAAATATCCTGACAGTTTGTGATTACTTGACAAGTCGTACCATTTCCCCAGTAGCTCTCTTTACACTCACAAGATGAACTTTGACCTTTGTTATGGCATGTTGCATCATTACTGCAAGAGTATTCTTCACAGTGGAGAACATCATTTTCACATGTGCAATGTCTTGTGCAGTTTAAGTTAACATGCGATGATCCGTTCTGTGCAGAAATGTTCAAGAATACGAGCAAGTCGAGAGAAATTATTAACTGTTCGCAAATAAGACTTCATTTAACGGGTAATAATATAGAATACATTAGTGGAAAATGTAATGTTATATTCATTGTCTTTTGTAATCTGAAAATAATTGCCCCAACAAAATCTGCATATCGGCACGTTGGGACTACTGCATTTTCTGAAGGGTTGATATAATAACCTCAAACGAACCTTCAAATCAATGTTTCTGCCCCGTCGAAAATGTCATAAGTGATATCCGAATCTGACTTATATTAACCTATAACCTTTAAATGACGTTCCGAAAAACTTTATCTTATTATAGCTATATCGTAAAAGGTTAAAGAAATTGATATTTTTCAACGGAGTAGGTAGTAAGAATAGTATGAATATGGGCACAAGCAAAGTACATGCTCGTTTATTTTTTTTTGCATTGATGCTATTTACAATCTCTATATCACATCTTCGAAAAACGTGACAAATGCGAAAAATGACGAATGTCGAGTTTTGTGAAAATACCGAAATTACTCCTGTGGGCGAGTGGTAACATCCGCATTCATTCAACGGTATGCATGCTCCATCTCTGATTAAGAAGCCATCTGGACAGACACACGTATAACCTGGTTCATCATCACAGCTCTTAAAACATCCATGGAGTCCGTCGGGATCATCGCACGTAGTTTGGCATGAACAGTTCATCCATATCATGTTGTTTGGGCAGGATTCTGAAGTAAAATGTCATATTCAAATCGGCGGTCTTAATAATTGCCTTTGAACTATGCATTCAACAACATGGCGGTTCTTTCAAATGCTCACCTGGCAAAATGTTTAAAAAAATTAGAAATTCCGAATGGAGATATAATTTCTCAGAAGAAGTCTCTATAAGTATTATACAATACGAATTATTTAAACTATCATTATGAGAGGTAACAATCAGAATATCGTTACTTGTAGCTTCACCGCTTCAGTTTGTTTCTGACATGTAAAAGGTCAATTGACCGAGGTTAGTTCAGCATATTACAATGTCTGTTGTGAGTGGTAATGTTATTGGTTGGCTATTATAACATATTATGATTGAGAGATCAAACTAAGCTATCAAATATGTAAAATTGTTCACTTTTCAATCTAGTTTTGTAAGTTACTATAGTGTCTTACCGTTAACACGTTATGTAAAAGAGATACGTTTGAAAGCCAGGCGGTAGGGAATTCACGTATGTCTATCTATTTCTTACAATTGTATCTCCAATTATGAACTAAAGTAATTGCAGACTAAATGGTAAACATTTTAAATCACCTGTTGTAGGCATCCGTGTTGTTGATAGCTCAATTGAACTTGTAGCTGTAGTTGTCGATGGCGTTTCAACGGTTGACGTTAATAATCGTATTTCATCCGTAGATGGCATCGATGTTGATTTGATTCCACCCACTGTTATTTCCTGATTAATTCTCGCACCTTTAAAGAGAAATAATCAGTGTTAGTTGCTATTCAATCGTTTTTAATACATTTCAGTTCTTTAAACCATCGAAAATAAGATAAATCTATATAAACTTTAATATATTGAACAAGTATTTACAGACTAAAGAAGTAATATTGCTGTATGTTAGTTGCTCAGACGAACATTAATAATGTATCAGCTGACGAAGATATATGAGAACTAAAGTTTTAGACGAAAAGAATGTAGTTGTAGTTAAATTTGATGTTGATTTTATCACTTATACATTTACGTTCTAAACAAAATCAAAAGCAATCACGTTACCTGTTGAGACCATCGATGTTGTTAAAAAATCATTTTTGTTGATGGTTGTCATTTTATCGGTTGACCGAAGTAATTTTGTTTCATCTGTTGAGTGCATGGTTGTAATTAGTAATTTACTCGGTTTTGTGGCTAGTTTATTGATTGAATATAATGATTGAATAATTAAATATCACATTTGTTGATATTTACAATCATAACAATAGGTTTTAAATGGTCCCGAGTTAAATCAAAAATAGACATATGAATGGACGTTAGCATACGATTGTAAAATATTTACCTAACAATATTAATACACAAAATTCTTAATGTTTAATTAGTCCAAGCCGTGTTAAACCAAATTCTTCTTGACGTTCAGATTGTCAACATAATATGATGAATACCAATCTGTTTTATGACTGAGTGAAATACTTTAAAAAAATGCACCACATGCTGCATCGTTACCTGTTGTAGGTATCACTGTTGTTGACAACAAACTTTTGGATCGTGTTGTCATTTCATCAGTTGACGGTAATCTTCGCACCCCATTTGTTGAGTGCACCGGAGTTGTTGATCGGTCACTCATATCCGTCCTCAACGTACCTTTTGTTGATGTTGACGTTTCACCGGTTGACATAAATGATCGCATTTCATCAGTAGATGGCATCCATGTTGATTTGGATCCACCCAGTGTTGTTTCCGTTTTCATTCTCTTATCTGTAAGCAAAAATGATAAGTGTCAGATAGTTTTATATCTTTTCTAATGTATGCTAACACTTTAAATCCTATACATTTATTATCTTATCATCAAAGAAAAAAATGTAACCTCCCTCGTCAATCTGTCAGAGATATAGAATTAGAGTTTTTTGCCAAAAAATATTCGAAAGGATGTTTCGATAGCAAAGTACATATTTTTAATACTATATTATATAGTCATTATCATAAATAAATTTGTTAAAATCAGTCTTCGATGCATGCAATGATGATATACAACCTAAAAAAATATTTCAAGCATTTCGTTTGACTCATCACCATTTTATTAACATAACGAATTACGGAAGCAAATAGTGTTGTCCATATTATTCTTCAAACATTTCATGTAGGACGTAAAGATGA
Source organism: Apostichopus japonicus (assembly GCF_037975245.1). Taxonomy (NCBI): domain Eukaryota; kingdom Metazoa; phylum Echinodermata; class Holothuroidea; order Aspidochirotida; family Stichopodidae; genus Apostichopus; species Apostichopus japonicus. Next base: position 14,192,449 of record NC_092569.1, read on the forward strand.
ACTCAATTTTATGTCAGTGACTCTGCTTAGAAGAATTAAACTTAATATATTACTTACACTTAGTATTCGCATACAATGCTCTTCATATACAACCCGGCAACGAGAACTCATATCAGGCATTTCGTTTGACGTATTACCATTTGTTAACATATATTACAACACTATACGGAAGTAAATACAGTTTCTTTACACAATAGTATATAAAAGTGAGTTTTATATCAGTGACTGTGTTTAAAAAAAAGATGACAGAACATCCACTGCCATCAAAAAAAATAACTGGCTTGTTTGAACCGAAAATATGCATATATATATATATATATATATATATATATATATATATATATATATATATATATATATATATATATATATATATATATATATATATATATATATATATATATATATATATATATATATATATATATATATATATATATATATATATATATATGTATATGTATATATATATATATATATATATATATATATATATATATATATATATATATATATATATATATATATATATATATATATATATATGTATATATATCTATACATTTAGAATTATATTTGATTTGATATATATACATTTAGAATTATATTTGATGTCTTGGTGCTTTTTCTTTCATTCCCTTTGGACCAGTACTTATAGGGTTGCATGCCAAATAAAGTTTATATTTAGAGAGGATGGTTGTAAATATATCATCACTATAAAGTTCTATGAATAGGCAAAGCGTTTAACTAAGATTCAGTCATTTCAGGATTCTCTAGCTATTTTCCAAACAGTTCATGTTAATTACTATTATGCATATGACATTTACGTTTGAATATCATATGTCAATAAAGCTTTAAATGAAATCACTGTTCCTTTTGCAGTGAAAAAAGTCAGTTTCTACTACGCTACATTTATTACTTGTCTACATTTATTACATCTTAAATTACTAAAATAGCAGCTGTTACTTACCGGTACTCGGTATTCGCTCCATTTGAGTGCTACACTTACCACTACAAGGCATACCGGCATCTTTATACGAGTGTGGTTTTGTGCACTTGAAAAACGCTGAAACCATAAGAACCGTTAGGTAAAAGAGTAACATTCAAGCAGTGGCATTACGAATATTTGCTACTAGTATAATAACTGATCCATGTTTGCTAATACATGTTTTGTCTTAAAATTCACAACGTCAAAGTAATGAGATGAATAGTTAGAACTTCTTTCCGTTTTTTTCTACTTACCAACGCTTTCCGCCATCGTAGAATGAATGCAAATACCAAGAAGGAAACAATGGATGATAGACGAAAACTGAATTTCATTCATCTTTTCTCAATGTTTAATACTACGCATTTATGCAGTTCTAAGTTTTCTGAATAATTCCTTGTTAAGTTCATCAAAGTACTAAGTAACTTTTAACATCTTCGTGTAGCTACACAGACATATCGTGTGAAGGAACAACTCACATGATTAACGTTCAGCGTTTTTGTTAAGAGTCGATTCTCCAAAAACGAGAAAGAAAATGAAAAAGCGTTATTGATCGGAAAAAAATTGATGTTGTTTTCGTATACACAATTGAAGCCTTCTTCTATAGAATTATACGCACAAACACAATATTAGCAATCTTTATATAATATAAAATCAATAAATAGACCTATTTCTTTTCAATTGGAAAAATTTGATATTTATTAATTTTTAAACTTGTGGTTAGTGAAATTTTAGCATGAAATCAAAAGCCATTACACTAGAGCATCAGGTTCCTGCCACTCAAACCATATCCCCTTGTGGAAATTTTGCATCAGAACGAAAAGCAGTGCAGTGTCGCGTGGTTCGTTCTCTCTCTTTTAGTGACTCTGTCCCTGCCTCATTCCTCCGGGCGTATGACAAGCCATTTCATTTTTTATTCGATATTTGATGATATCAACAATTTTTTCATGCTATCAGCAACCATTTGCTAATCGAGAAGCAGTTTGGCCGATGTTTTGTTCAAAGTAGATAAAAGACTATACAAATAAGATTGTTTCCTCTGAACCAGCGATGTATCAATGTCCTAACTTTGCAAATACCTCAGAGCTTGGCGAGGTTTGGAATCCCTGTTATTGTTCAATATATATTTCAAAATGCATTTTTTTTTTCAGGCTGACTGATATTACCACCCCACCCTGGAAATTTAAGATCCGTGTAATTCATCCTCACATTCATCCTCACCATTCAACAGTCTTCCCTCCCAAAATCCAGCAGCCGTTTGGCCAATGTTTAGTTCAAACTAGATAAAAGGCTATAGAAATTAGATTGTGTTTTCGAACCCGATATCACTTTACATTGAATGGCCATTAATTTGCTTGTCAGGGCCACATAGACCCTTACCGAACAGTGGCCCATAGATCACAAAGGTCCCCTAGAATCTTGGGTTTTGTTTTTCTGTTCGCTTCGCTCACAGTTAAATGTTGTACGCTTCTTAGCTAATATCATCTGGAATTATTGTTCTCAAATTTTGAACCTTGAACCTTGGCTGCTTGGGCGCCGCTAAGTTTCACCTGCCACGTACCACCTGATAAAAGTTGCCCCCTACCATTCGATTGATCCCTTTGAATCCCCCCCCCCTCCTTAATACTAACCATTTCTTTAGATTTCTTGCTTGTCAACACGTAGGAAATGCGATTTAACCACACGATGTGAAGAGAATGAGGAGACATACTAGAATATTCTTTTTGGGATGTTGAGGGTTGAAAGGACAATGTAGGTCAGAGGCGAAATTAACACAAATGTAATGCCTTGCATGAAACAACAGTGGTTCGGTAAAATCGTTTTTCTCTAAACCTTAATATAAACTATACGCAATTTAGAGCAAAATGTTATTTCTAAGAACAGACGATCGTCACACGTTGTTTTTTCCTGCACTAGGTCTTGAGTCCGACTATTTTTGTATTAAAAAAACTCCATAAACTTTGCGCATGCGTTAAAGATAACTATTTTTATAATGTTGTATTTTAAGAGAACAACATTAAATGTTTCCTTGTTTCAAAGTAGCAACTTTCAGGGAAGTTTTCGTCACCAACAAAATATTACAAATTCTAATACAGAAAGTCAGATAATAATTCCTGTGCTGCGCTGTTCCTCAAAGGTACTCTGTCCAGTTTTAACCAACTACATGTGAGCATATAAAAGGGTTTTTACTAGAATGTTACATTGATTTTCATGTAACAAAAACCAGCAATGAAACAACCCTTGAGCCCATTCAATGTGTCTATCATATACATTTCTTCTCCTTGTGTATTGCTATGTATTTATTTTAGTAGCACCTAGGGAAAGAATGTTTTTCAGGTCAGACGGATGTAATACTTGTTAATTACACTAACAATGGTTAATAGTTTGAAACTCGATGATAATGATAATAATGATTGACTTTTGACAGTGTTTGTTCAATTCAAGATGGGCTTATTAAAGCGAGGAGGAGGGAAGTCCAGCTGCATAGAAACAACATCGTGGAAGATCTTTTGAACCTATAAATATACCAAGACCCATAGTTATCTTTGAGAAACCTAAAGGTGACATTTGAAGGTGAAGAGGGGGAGGGCACGGGGCCTCACCAAGGAATGATGACAAGGTTATGAAAGGAAGTCATCAAAGAATACTTACTAGGGGAGCATGTTTTTGTTCCAAACTTTCCCCTCCATCGTTGTAGAAGGGAGAGAGCAAATTTGACAGCAACTGGCAGAGTACTACTGACCCATTCGGCAGCACTAACAGAAACACTGCCATGCCGTGTTGCGATCATTTCGATGATGTTGGAAGAGGTTGACACAGATTACATCTTGGAGTATTTCCTCCTAATTGTATGTCGGAGGGAAAAAAATGTTTAAAGCTCTATAGGCCTTTCAGTTACTGTCTAATGCAGAATTAGAGATTCTTGAAACATTTGTTTGTGATACAAGACCTCATCTATTTAAAGGCAGAAATGAGAAGCGATGGATTGCACACCACCATCAGTATTATAAAAGGCCGTGCATGCCTTATGAAAGGCCATGCATTCCATATTTATTGTGTTTAATGATCTAATGAAAATAAAGTACCCAGATACTCTGGCTGTTGAACACGAAAGACCGTCCCCGGTATACTCTATAGCATGTTATTATTGGATTCTCCCGGGTCTTTGTACACCTTTTCTAAGATAAACAAACAAAGGCGTGCCGGCATACGGATGATGACGCATCGAGTCGAAAGTACAAAAGCAAATTCATATGCTACACAACGTAATATGTACAAAGCGTGTAACATGGAATATGTCATGTATATGCATGTATATCTCTCTCTTGGATCCTATTTTATTTCCTCGTAACTGAAAGGATGTCAACGGCTGATGTCGACAAAGAAACTCGACCTCTCTTACAGGTTTGAATCATTACGTTATTTCGTTATTAAAAATGATATTGATCTGTTGATGAAACTTTAAACACCATTTCTTCTCTCATAATTTTCCTGTTGAAGTGGTATGGTTTCATAATGCACATAAAACTATATGGCTTTCACCTACGTTTGATCACCATGCTATGATACATTTGTATTTTAGTTAGTATTTTAGTTTGTATTTTAGTTAGTAATAGTTGACTCAAGTATGGTAGTGAATCTTCTGTAAAAACATTTACTATGACGCCAGGCAGACCGTAATAAAGAATAGACTTTTCGATTAGCAACCCGTTTGTATTATGTGTGCCGTTGACACGGATGTTTCAACAATGTGTTAAGCTTATAGTGTACGTCTGAAATATAAACTTCTTATTAATGTGTCGTTAACAATATAACAAATCCATTAACATCAGTTTACTTGGCGATTGGCACGTATTGGAATTGAATTTTGATTTCATTTTATTCTGATATACAATCAAAATATTAATATTTATCATATCATTGTCACATCAATATACATTTTACACTTATATATCATTGCGTCAAAAAGACATTTCATAACTGGATAATAAATTACGCTGATGACTGCATCAACACGTACATGTCTAATGAATCTTCGCCTGTATTATTAACGACGATGCTAGCGCCGTTGATTATTCAATATTAATAACCAAAATAAGCTAAAATAAATATTAAGAAGACATTAACATTGCCATGGAAAACAAGTTGTAGAGCCTGAAAACCAGTTGTTTCAAGTTAAGTCCACGGTTTAAACTTTCGGGTATATCGCATAATCATGCAGATAGATATGTTGTCTGTACACAAGGGAGTGACACATCAAATTCATATGTCACCGTTGCACTGCTCATTTCATCATCATTAATTACTGTTTTTGATGAGAGTACTGTACTTTGTCCCTCTTTGTTAATGATTTGTGTGTTTTAATTGCATTAAATAATGACATGCAGTAGATTACAAACACCGTAGAAGTATGTGGTTTATGCGTAGATACACATTATTGCTTGTAGATACTGTATGAGGTTTAAAATCGCAAGATATCTGAAAAGGGGCACACACGATGTCAAGATAAAAGTTTGGATGATCTGAAAACATGGTGAAGTATCAACATAAACATTGAAGTTGAGCTCCATTCGTGGTATGTGGACACTGCTTTTGGTCAAATTCAATAAGGTTCAAACTATTCGAACCCTGTGTAAGATGTTTGTTTTTGATTTTTTTTTTGTGGAAATGTTAAAGTGGTCACAGTCTGGAAACCGCTAAACATAAGGGTTAATCTAACCTTGAAACTGTTATAAACGTACGTTTGTTATTTATATCCACCTTATAGCAATCCCCTCCTTTTAAGTCTTATTTGGTCACTTGATGTTAGTAGAGGCAGGGACGTAGCCAGGGGGGGGGGGGCAACTGCTCCCCTCCTTCAGTGTCGAAAACATATTAAAAACTGTTTTTTTTTTCATTTCATTATATATTTGATCCAATCAAAAAGCAGTATACAACAACAAAGTACGAAACACAAAGCGGATCAGGATAAACAAAAGGAAACCAAATTCCTGTAGCCCGAAGGCCTGTGCACCCTTACAATAAGAGACTTAGAACTAAAATAAATATATAATATTCACAAATAAACCATAAGAAATATAAGAATTTAAAATGACAAATTACACATGTGATAAAGATAAGAAATGTTCCTTAATATTGCACACAAATGACTGGTAAGAACCACAAGAGCAAATACCTGGTCTCAGGGGGAAGTTCATTCCAAATCCTAGGAAATTGGTTCAAAACATTCATTGTTAAAACATTTGTTCTTGCAAAAGCATAATTAAAAAGTAAATTACGAGTGTGACGGGAATTTACAGTGACGTTGATGTAACAGGCTCAGTGGCGACTATCGTTCGACAGTTCTTCCTGTTTTGTCGTTGTTTTATTGGGATTTGACTATCCGTCTTGTGATATTTGTCTAACATGTTTCAAGCAAAACATGCTGAGTGTCGTTTTACGTGGTTATTTCTTGTGTTTCTGTTGTTTCTACTTTTTTATGGATGTGTCGGTAGTGATGATCGTGTAACTAGGCCCATCGTCTATTCACGAACTGCACTGTATCAGTTACGCCACAATGGCCTAGGCCCAAAGCCGGCTGACTATTAGCAATACCCTGGGGAGATAAAGGGACGTAGGCGAGGTAGAAGTGGTGGAGTACGTAAGAGGAACAGGCGTAGGAGGCACAAAACGTCACTACCAACAGTAATATTTGGGAACGTAAGATCTATTCAAAATAAAGTGGACGAGCTGAAGGTATGTACTCGATACTTCAACGAATACCGGGAGGCCAGCTTTATGTGTTTTACGGAAACATGGCTCTCAGAAAGTGTGCCTGACAGAATCGTTGACATCCCATATTATACACTTGTTCGTGGAGACCGTACTACCGAATCAGGAAAATCAAGAGGAGGGGGTCTGTGTTTTTTTCATTAATGATAGCTGGTGTAAGAACTTGTCTGTAAAACAGAAAATATGCACCCCTGACATTGAAAGTTTGACTATCGGTCTTCGGCCATTTTATCTACCAAGGGAATTCACACAGATCTTAGTTACGGCTGTGTATATCCACCCGAAAGCGAATGCTGACAATGCTCGTAATCAATTGAAAGCAACGATTAATCGCATTGAAAATTCCCACCCCGATGCTGTTAATATGATAATGGGGGACTTTAATCACTGCAAGATTGACGATCTACTGCCTACTTATACACAATATATTGATCTGCCTACAAGGAATAACACTACACTGGATTTGTGCTATGGTAATGTTAATGGAGGTAATTACAAAGTAAAAACTTTAGCTCAGCTTGGTGAACAAGGAAGCTGTTGACCAATTGCGTGGGTGTTTTGAGTGCACGGACTGGAATGTATTTGATGATCCAAACTTACAGGACACTGCAACAACTGTTACTGAATATATTAATTTCTGTGCTGATCTGATAATCCCAAAGAAATCGTTTCGCATTTTCCCAAATAGCAAACCGTGGCTATCCAAAGAGTTGAAATCCCTAGTGTATGAAAAGAAAGCTGCATTCTCAAACGGGGATTTTGATCTTGTAAAGGCAAAACAGCGGGAGATAAAAAAGGAAGTTAAGAGATGTAAAAAAGAGTACGGAAAGAAATTGGAAGATAAATTTGAGGGGGGTAATTCGAAAGCAGCCTGGCAAGTGATGCAAAGTATAACTGGTTATAAAGGAAAACATAAAAGTGGACCGATTAGAGATGGACAAAAACTGGTTAATGACTTGAATGATTTTTATTGTAGGTTTGATGTGAGTAGCGATACATTGGTTAATGCAGGAATTGATACAAAATTGAGGAATAGTCTCAATTGTGCTAACACTGGTAGTGACAGAGTTATTGTAAATGAAAATGTTGTCAGGAAATATTTTTCTAGTGTTAAGATAAATAAAGCCACAGGCCCAGACGGGGTCCAAAATATGTTAATAAAAACATGTAGCTCTCAGCTAGCGCCAGTGTTCACTCCGATTTTCCAAAGAACACTTGATGAGGGCGTTATTCCTGAGATCTGGAAAACCTCAATCATAATCCCGGTTCCTAAAACAAAAGTGGTCTCATGTTTAAATGACTACCGTCCGATATCACTCACGTCATATATCATGAAATGTCTGGAAAGGGTGGTACTAAAACTTCTTCTAGCTGAAAAAGGTGTTTTTATAGATGAAAATCAGTTTGCCTACCAAAGCAAAAGAGGTGTAGATGACGCAATACTTGTTTACCTGCATGGGGTCTTGAAGCACTTAGACCAACCAAAAACGTCTGTGAGGTCAATCTTCATTGACTTCTCGAGTGCATTTAACACTATTAAGCCCTATATATTAGTACAAAAACTGTTAGACATGCAAGTGAACTATAACATCGTTCTTTGGGTCCTCAATTATATGCGTTGTAGACCTCAGATGGTTAGAATGGGTGATTTCAGATCTGACCAGTGTGTCATTAGTACGGGTGCCCCCCAGGGATGTGTGCTTTCACCAGTGCTGTTCTGCTTATACACAAATGATTGTAAAATATCGAGTGACCAATGCAATATTATCAAATATGCTGATGATACCGTGCTGACTGGTCTTCTTTATAATAATGACAGCTCTGCCTTTGTTAGTGAAGTACAGAAGTTTGTTGGTTGGTGTAAAAGTAACAGTCTGATGTAAAATATAAATAAAACTAAGGAACTAGTGTTTGATTTTAGGAAAGGAAATATTGTCCACGATCATGCCATAATTGATGGCAAAATAGTTGAGAGGGTAGAAAGCTACAAGTACCTGGGAACGTATATTGACAATAACTTAATTGGAATGTTCACACAAAGGCTGTTAAGGGTAAAGCCTGCCAACGACTTTATTTCCTTAGAAAATTAAAACAATGCAGAGTTAATTATACCATCATGAAATTATTATACCAGTCAATCATCCAAAGTGTCATGATGGCCAGTATTATATGTTTCTTTGGCAGTATGCCGAAGAAGTACAGGGCAGAGCTGGAACGTGTTCGGAAGTTAGCTGAACGTTGCATTGGTTCAAGTCTTCCGTCACTCTCAACTATATATGAAGAGAGTCTGTTAAAGAAACTAAAAAAATATAAAAGAAGATCACACACATCCATTTCATAGTCATATCATTTTCAACAGATCCGGGATACGATTACAGGTGCCCAATGCTAAAACGTCCAGGTTCCGTAATTCTTTCTTACCTGAGGCAATACACTTATTTAACTCGCGTGCAAAGCGACTTGGCCACAGTGTGTGATTTGTCACTTGCAGCCCTCTGTGCTGCCTCCGTTACTGTTCTGGTTCTGCTTATTTAGTTTTAACCTCGTAGCTGTTCACTTATAGTTTACTTATTGTATGATTGTGTTTGTATTCACTAATCTTTTATGTTTACTTTCGACGGGAAATAATTTCCGTTTTCTGTTTTCTGAAATGGACAATTTATTTTCTATCTATCTATGTTTACAATAGCAGGACAAGAAAATTTACCAAAAACGCACCCTGTAACAAAAACAACCAAGAGAAGTTTATATCGATAAGTAAAAGAATACCAACCAGGAATACTTAAACGAGTGCTATACTCCATTTTTTGTCTCCTTTGTCCTAAAATAAAACGAGTTGCACTCCTCTGGACCCCCTCCAGTCTACCTTCATGAGTCTGATTCTGGGGTCCCCAGGCAGGTAAACCATAATCTAAAACAGGGACCACCAAGGATTTAAAAAGCATAAGACGAACCGTGCTGCTCAGACCAGCTGAAACAGAACAAAGGAACCCAATAAGTTTACGGGCTTTAGAAGAAACAATAATCAATGTTACCATTCCAATTTAGTTGACTATCAAAAATAATTCCAAGATATTTGTGAGAATGAACTTTGTCCAGCAGACTTCCGTTAAGGACATAGTATAAATAAGTTTTACACTGCTAATACACTGCGATAACGATATTTGTTTTTAGGACACTGTATATATGGCTGTCTTACAAAATATGAAAGTTGATATTGTCCATCAGTTAAGTTCGTCAAATGTATTTAAGTCCAGACATTGGACAATAAACAAGAATCACCCTACTGGAAAATTGTAAAAGAGCACTTTGTTTGTCTTTCTGATATAATATGTAAGAAAAAAACATGTAAAATACTTCACGCAGGAAACAAAATTTGCTGAAAATATGATATCATATGATCACGATAAAACTTACAAAACATTGCACCAGATCATATGTAAGGAACTTAAAATGTTCAAAAATATCTCGAACGGGGGGTGCACCCCTCCCCCATATCAACCGCAAGATTCCACTCCCCTTCAAATTCCAGACTACGTCGCTGAGTAGAGGTAAACTCTGAAGCCTTGTAAATACAATTAAGAAATAAAGTAATCGACCACTATCTAAGCTCCTTTTGTACTATGAATTCAGTGTATTTCCCGGTATAAAGGATATATGTTATTACCAAAGATCATTGATTGTAGTACATTATAACTTAACTCCATTGCCTTTAAACTAGTAATTAACAGATACAACTACTGAACAGTAGTGGCGGTAGGTTACATGAGCTCTTGTTATTTCGTATTTCATTCATTTTTTTTTCATTCTTATTAAACAGTGACTAGACTTGCAAATATACTTTCATCATTTACCAGGATTCCTCAACAACGTCTGAGCAGTCCGGCATATCAAGACAACTAAATAATGCGTCTCAATCAACAAAAACAGAAGTATCTCTCCACGCTGTTGTCAGTAAAGTTACTATTGAGGTAACTGATTGATTGGTTCCTTGTTGAATTGAAAGAGAGAGTATCATAGATCATGAGCTAACCTATAACTGTTCTTTACTGATAATATGAATAAGGTAACTATAACATCCTTGGGCGTTAATTGTAAGAGTCACATATATAGCGCTACCTTACATTAGTCAACGCTGATATTATTCAGGTAACTTTCTTATCTTGGCAAATTAGATGCTATAGCTACGAAAATTACCGTCCTTGGAATATGTTGTCACATATGATCTAACTATTCGTTTCTGACATTCAGTGAAGAGCTAACAACTTTTATCGAACTTATTACACATGTCATTATGTGTCGTCACATGAATCAAGAAAGATACATCATTTTTTTTAACAAGAACAACACCAAGAAATCTGCGATGTTATAAATATAAATTTCATCACACTTAATACAACAATGTTTATTAATGACTGCAAGTCAGAACGAGACTGCAATGTTGTATTTTACTGATTGTCTTTTAATTTCTCTGAATTTCTCTGTGCAATAAAGCTATTCTATGACACTTTCCCTCAGCTTTTGTCTAAAGAAATTACGAAAAAGTGGCGGGAAATTGGCAGAAAGCTCGAATTTAGTGACGCAGACCTGGACAGAATTAAATCAGATACGACTGAGGGACACAAAGAACAAGTTTATCAGATGCTAAAGAAATGGAAGGAACAAAAAGGAAAGAACGCAACTTACAAGAGACTGGGAGAGGCGCTAATGAAATGTGATCGCACAGATCTGCAACAATGGCTGGAACGAGAAGGTATTTCGTGAATTGGATGGTGGAAAAACTACCAATATAGCTATTTAAGTTAATGAGAATAGAATTAGCAACAGTTTATTGACTACTGGTACGTAGAAGTGCATAAACAAGGACATATTTCATTACAATCGTATTTTTTTTGACGACATTCACTGAATTATTATATTTCTTGTTTGTTAATTAAATGTTTGTTCGCTTCCCTGAGTTCTGAGCGAACTGCAGATATAAAAATGTGGTTGTTGATATAACATCAGTCACTAAATATAGATACCATTTTCTTCTAATGGTTTATTTGGCCTCATTCAGAGGCCTTTCATGCGTAAACAAACATATTACAGAAATTGTTGTAAACAGACAAGTTTTCCAACTTTCTAACTGAGAATTGAGTATAACGTTACTTTGTATTTAATGATTATCAAAACTAAGCTATAGATCAACTACTATATGCTCCTCTGTGTTTGCACGTAAAAAACATTCCTCAAACACGGACTAATTGTATTCAATTTGCAGGCCAATTTCCTTCTTCGTCCCTTATTGCTTCCGTTGTACAAATCCGGTCAATTAAGTTTACCTCCAAATTTTTATGATCGGTATTACTCTTGCTATATACTTGTATGTTAACTTATTCGTCATTGTCTTGTAATATCTCGATAAGAGTCCCCGAAACCTAGTTTTTTTTTTAATTAAGTCTTCCCCTTGAACTTACTATTTAATTCACCTCTTACTGTAACTTTGTCACAAAACACTATTTTTTCAGTTTAGTGAAGCTTATCGCAATCATGGTTGATATAAAAAGACCTTACAAGAACCACTAATGACAAATCAATCTCTAACACTAAGGAAATTACATACATAACACCTAGTATATCAAAACTAGACGTGTAGGTTTAGCATTATCCCTCCGATATGTCCAATACAGTTTCTGGTCTTCCAAAAGCTGCCAGTAGTACCTACATCTTTCCGAGGGTCCTACACATAATTCAAGTCCCTCAGAATCCCAAAAATTTGATAATCCTTGTTGGTATATGTGAGAAAAAAAAATCACCTTTTCTATGTTCTTGTCTTATGTCTGAATCATCAAAGAATGCTTTCTGTCATTTCATGGTATTCCATTATGCGGAACTTCAACTTACTACACAACTCAAGTTAATACGCCTTATTATGAAGAGCGGATTCGTCAAACAATGCTAGCTTAAAATTATGAAACAAACATATTTGTGGTGTGCTCATGGCAAGATAACTAACAAGACTGGCGATATGGACTGAATAATGGCAAACAATTAATTGAAAAAAAAAAAAATAACGGGTATGAGAGGGGTGGGAGAGGGGTGGGAGATGGGAGGGAGATGGTTGGAAGAGGGTGGGAGAGGGGCGAAAAAGGACAACACCCAGCAATATAGGGAGGAGAGTGACATACGAAGTGAATACAAAACAGTTAATACATATTGTGCAATTTTTTTAATGACTGTGCTGGATAGGGTGTATTGTGAAAGACGGTAGGAATCCGCAACCGAACGATTACTCATTAGTATGCGTATTATTTACAGCACTCCCTTCTGCTCAATCTACTACAAAGCTTCAGTGTCCCTTACTTTGAATACGAGCTCCCTTCATGCACTTTGTCTAAAAGTCACCGAAATCCATTATCATCATCAAATATAGTTACATTAACGCACCTCAGCGTCCACTTCCCCCAAAACCATAACCTGTGTAGAAACTTTTCAAATGAAATATCCCCGTATTCCGTTTGGCACCTTACACCGAGGGAGAACACTATGACGGAGGAATATGATGCCATCATTAACAAGATCTGCGTTGATCTTTTGCAATAAAAATAAATTGGTGTGGCATTCTAGTCACTATGGACATCCACATCGAATGCCTTGTCGTATGTTGCGTGTGAAATATATCTTATTATGCCAATTACAGGCAGTCTACGTTACATTATGATTTGTATTTATTAATTCCTGTTTCATATTCCTTAATTATCAGCTGAAGCGTTAAACAAAGGATCGACAGTACCAACAAATCAATCAGGTAGGTATATTTAAAGCCCACGATTGTCAATTATTTGTCGTAAAAGGTTTGATGACGGGGGTTGCAAACTGTATCTGTCAGCATTTAGTTACATCAAGTTACAAAGGTTAGATATTTGGAAACGGCAGATCGGGTTTTATTTGGCAATATTTTTTCAGTAGTTGGCAGGTTGGTGGAGGCTTTTCTGTATACAAAGAAATTGCGACGTCATAGGTTTGTGTCTTTTGTCTTTTCTGAGGCTTTTACAGTGCTCCAGCAGTGCTGGTTACTCTGCTAAATTAGTTATACTGGTTAAATTATAAACGGCACTATTGAGGGAACGACAGAACAGGCGTTATTAGTTTAAAGGTCTAGTGACGAAACAGGGCATTTTAGCCGTAGCCTTTAACTTTTACATCAGTAACTGACAACAATAAGTAGGAATATTACTTTCATCATCATATAAACAAGGTTATGAGAATGTACTAGGAATAGTTCATTGGTAGAACACCAGCGCTGTCACCTTCGGAGCCTATTTATCCGTTTGAAGATTAGCACTCCTGGTACATCACTCTGTGAAGGTGACTTAGTAGGGAAAAATCACCTTATGCAGAATATTTCTGTCTAGATTAGTTTGCTCTGAGGTCTCTGGACTTGGGACCAGACTTTGGTGGGTTAAACCTGGTGTTATGAGCGCTCGACCATCCCACTTCCCTCAGAGCAAATTGCTGGAGTTGTTTGTAGCTCCATCTGTCTGAATGCCTTTGAGTTTCTGCATAGCCAGATGATGTAGCTCGCTCTGAGTGTGATATTGGCTGCTGTATCGGTTATAGCCTTCTTCTTTCCTTTAGGGATGCCCAAGGATGCAAGACATTTGTTGACTGATGTGTTGCAAAAGCCTCTGCTTCCTACTTCTATCGTAAAGTAGTATGTAGACCATCCTCTGCTCTCGCAGTCAGCCACTAGGTCTTGGTATTTACACTTCTTTCTAGCATATGCATTTGCCAGATTCTCCTCCATAGGAACTGTAAGCTCTATGATGATAATATTCTTTGTTTTCTTAGAGAAGATGGTGATAGCTGGTCTCTTAGCGGTCTCAGTAATTTCTGGAGGGAACACTATTTGCTTGTGTTCCTCATCCATCAAGAATATCCAGTCATTGGCCTTCTTCAGGATGTTGGTTGGCTCTGTCTTTGGAAGTGGCAGGACTGGATTTCGGTATGTTTTGTCATCAGCTGTACGAAAGGCTATTGTAGAGGTGAAGTCCAGAGTCTCAGATGTATTGAATTTCTTCTGGTTTGCCTCTACGATGTACGGTGCCAGACCTGATGCAATTGCCCTCAGTGTTTGGTCATGGCGCCAGTTATACCTTCCACTTTGTATTGAGTAGCTGCAACCATTTAGGATGTGGAACAGTGTGCAATGACGATGATGACATAGTTGGCAGAGTCCTAGATTGGTCTTGCCCCACAGCTTCAGATTGGCAGGAGAAGGAAGTTGATCATGAATTGCATTGATGTGGAAGGACAGCAATTCTGGTGTCCAGATATACAGAAGTTTCTTCCAGGAGGTGTCGACCTGCATGGCAGACTCCCACTTCAACCACTGTCCTTGTTTCGCACATCCGTAAAGGTAGACCAACATGTCCTCCTCGTCTACATCTTTCACTAGCCCGGTGAGGCATTTCCTGTGTTCTTGGTGACTCATGTCTCTGATCAGCTTCTGGTTTCTTTTGTAACCGAGACCTGCTCTGTCGGTCTGGCCCCTAGCCATCTCATTCAGGATTAGGTGGCGTTCTTTCTGTTCTAATTCTTTCATACCATTCCAGCTGGCTTTGCTTTTCTTACTTTCGATGCATTTCCAATGCATTTTCCATGCATTTTATACAAAATAAAACAACAACTAAGAAATGTGCCCCACCCCTTTAACCAAACTACACTACACATATCCCAGCCTCTGACCTCTTTCTAGGTTACCTGTGAGGCTCCCGCCTCCCCCATGAAATTGCATTGCGTTAGTATTCAAATCTTTTTCAGAACACAATAATATCTTCTGCGCAAGTTTTTAAATATAGGTATATGCAGCAAACTTTTTCACACCTAATAATCACGTTAATGAGAAAAAAATCATACTCAATCTCAATGTAATAAGCGACTGGTAACTGTGTTCTTTAGTTCGATTGCAAAACACCATTATTTAGGCGTAGTTCAAATGCGACACAATTTTTATTTTGTATATATGAACCTTGTCATTTCAAGCATATCTGATGTACAAAACGCAGCAACAATCATGCATGAAGATGACAATGCATTCCACAATCACTGTCCTATCCATGAACAACAATAAATGTTTGATTGGTAGTTTAAATATTTACACTCATTATTGTAAGTCTATCCTTTCCACACTGGTGGTGTAAATATGTTTGTCCAACCACAGTAAGTTGCTGACCTAGTCTTTCTTGTCGCACCGAACTACACGAGTACTCTTGTAAATATTACTTATCGACGTTAGGTGAATTATGCCACAAGGTAAATAAAAGCTGTGGCCATATTTCTTCCTTACAGATAGTTACTGAAGATTATGATGTTGATATAATTATACTGAATTGTTTTATGCATTTTTTGTGTATACAGATTGCACGAATGAGGCCGGTGAAGAGGAAATACAGTTCATTGATATGCAGAAGAAGAAAACATTGAATTACATAATTCTAGTCTCGTGTATAATTCTTTTGATGTTCGCACTTATCCTAACCGTGTTTTTTGTAAGGCGGGTAAGTTAACTTCATCGTCTTTAGTATCTGCCATCGCTCAACCACACAGCTCCGACTGACATAGTCAAATTGGTTTAACTTACCAACCGGTAGGATAATGTATATGCATGTATTCAACTTGCTCGTCGCTGTACCGATGGCACAATGTCTCAGAAGTTAAAAGTGAAGAAACCTCTGATAAAAGAGTATATATATTCAAGCATGAGCTTAACGAGGTCAGCACTTTAATCACCTCTAAGAGAATAAAAAGTCGAATAACTTGTGGTGTGTTGTCTCATAGCATTTTAACTGCAACAAAATTAGCAGCGTTAAAATTTTCTCTGCAAGTCGAATATTGCGTTTAATTATTGTTATGACACCGTTAACTTGCACGCTAAAACGAAGCAACGCCTGCAATGCTAATACAGAATTGTGTCATCTTTATTGACGTGGCTGTGTAAATTTCCGTCAACAAACCCATCTCGGCTTGGTAACTGTTATCAATACAATATTTGCATAGAGTCCCTATTAGGCGATTTACTGCAGTAATAAAACAAGGGCAGCAACGCTGCAGAAGCTCAGCTGAACTTCTATTTGAGAAATTTGTTTTGATTGGCAATATTTCTGAGCAGTTTATCCATATAGTTTTGTGCGAAAAATATAAGACACAAGTTGGATAACGGTATCAGTTCCTTTCCTCCGATATCTTTTCCCCCTTGCCTGATGCTCCTATTCAGCAGACATACTTTGTTACAACGTTAGAATGTTTTAAACATTTGTTTTGAAAACAAACCATAAAGATAAATGAGTTTATTTAATTTTTATTGAAACGAACAAGTTTGAAAGAAATTTGAAAAAATCAAAACGCTGTAATTACCGCTAAGTTGTGTTCTTGAATACCTTAATGCAGGACAGCCTTTGTAGTATGTTTAAACCAGAATGCAAAACTTTATTGAGGTTTGATGGATGAGTTCAGGGTATGACAGGGTATGATCCAATGTTATCCTTGTAAGATATCATGTTAAAGTTTTGTTTAAATAGGTTTCTAAATTTCGAGGGGACTAGATATTGACATGAAGTTTTCAAATATAGCTGTGTTGAATATTTTTCTCTTCAATATAAGTTTTGCATTGTTTGTCACTAGGAAATCCATTTATTGAATTTCTACATGTTGGCAGTAATCTAATGCGCAACACGCGGGATGCATCACTCACATTACTCCCTCACTTAGCTGTCCCAATTCAATTTATGGTTTGACCTAGACAAAATTGCAACAGAAATTATTTTTTTTGTAATTGTTTCTTGAATCACTTCAAAATAACATATCGAAAAGGTAAAAAAATATATATATGGGGAAATTTGCTAATTTGCATCAAAACAAAATGGACGCTTTCCCGTATATTTTCACTAATATATGTGGGTACACACCCTGATATTAGAAGTTATTACGCACTTATCACATATTATATTGAAACAAAAACAACTGTATTCATTATTTTATATTGTTTGAATCAACCTCTGCGGAGCTTAGTCTACGTCTTGCGACATGTAATTGACCTGCCCCTTGAAGCACATCAGATAAATTTGATGTTCGCCTCCCCAAAGTCCAAATACCAGAGACAGAAGAGCAAGCAAACATATCAAGTCAACAGGGGCTGACATTGGTGAAAGCATTCAAGACAATGGTACGCCACAAGTAGAACCTAGAGCAAGTACTAGTGAGAGAACATGTTCACAAATTGGTGCTTCTTCAAACTTCGAGGATATTCCAGACGACCTCCATTAGTCCATTCTATTATATGACAAACTTATGACTGATGAAATATCTGCGGATACAGTATGTTCAAACCGAATTCTTGAGACAGTTCAACAAAAACTCCTGAATCATATCAGTACAATGAGTGGATATGCAACTGCACTCATTGTACTGATATGTTGCAGGGATCATATATGTATATATATATATATATATATATATATATATATATATATATATATATATATATATATATATATATATATATATATATATATACATATATGATCCCTGCAACATATCAGTACAATGAGAGCAGTTGCATATCCACTCATTGTACTGATATGATTCAGGAGTTTTTGTTGAAAAAAGTATATATATATATATATATATATATATATATAAAATATGTGATATAATATGTGTATAATATGTGATACGTGCATAATATAAACTTATATTAGCGTGTGAACCCACTTATATTATTGAAAATAGCCGTAAAGACGGCCACTTTTATTTAGGCAAATTAGCCAATTTCACCTGCTTATTTTGTTCTACCACTTTAATATGTTTCAGTATGGTTTCTAGCGACATTTACAACAGAAACCGTTTCTAGACTGCAATTTAGTCTAGGTCAAGCCATTATTTTGTACAGATTGGGTAGACTATATACCGTGTATATAGCACATAGTAACTTTACACCAATGCTCTTTCACGGTTAACAGCGACTCATCTTTATCCCACACGAAACTTGGATGAGAATCCATATATGAAATTGATTTCTCTTGTGAAAACAGTGTGCGAAAGTCCATCCGGGATTTTTGCTCCTTCTCTAGCATCCATGTTAGACTTGGACTTTGTCTGGCTTTCTTACCCTCCCGCCAAAGAACGTCTTCCCGTGAGTAAAGCTACTACGTGTTATGTCACGTTTATTTCAATTTGATACAGAATATACACTACAACGCGACTACTAAATTAATGATGAAACAAGCCTTAACGTTAAGTTGCAGAAACTACGACATTGCCGTGTCTAATGCCTTAAAAGATACCTAAACATGAAATGCATCCGTTCTTCGGATAAAGAGTTTTATGCATATTCAATTTGATTATTGTAATAGCTAGCAAAAAGACACTCGGCAATTGGTGGTCTACACGTACTAACATTTCATCCATGATGTTCATCGGAACTTCAAAATGAGTGCACAAAGAGGTGCTTAAGTATATTTTTATTCTAATGTAGAATGTTTATTGCAATCATGTAATGTTTCATTACAAGCTGAAGCCTTCATTTGATCTGATATCACCTGATATAGCCTACTAACATCATGAATTTTTGAGCTGCAGATTAAGACAGCAGATGGACGTAACGAAAACAACGCCGCCGACAGCATCCAAGTAGCAAAAATTACCACAACAACAAAACACTTCTTACATTGAACACTCTTGATTTCTGTTATCAGAAGCTTCACTGTTTTATTGTATATGATTGATAGAGGTAAAACATGTGCAAGTGAAAAATTACTTTAGAGTGCTGCACTTACTCATAGACCAAATAGAGCGATAAGTTCATATACTAACAGCCTAGCTGTTGAAATACTGTTGACGTTTTTTTATATCATTGCAAGTTCAGGACCTTCTGTTTTAACAATTTTATATGTAATTAATCAAACTGAAATGATGATTATTTTTAGGCGAGTACAACAGCAAATATAAATCCTGCAATAAAGACTACAACGCCATCAACAACATCCATGGTAAGTCCTCTAGTAAACATTGCATTTACCAATCGCCCAGTTTTTACATAAAATGTGTCGTTTTTATCTTTAGAGTCACTGTTACAGTATTATTCTGGATGAGGTAACAGCTTGTAGAAAGGAGATACCATATCGCTTTATGGCACTCATGAGCCATTGGCCTGTGATATTTATATTGAATCACTAAATGTAAAGCATTTCATTAAACTTTAACGTCTGAAACAATGCAAGATCATCTGATACACTCATTCCAAATCCTATTGAAGCTAAATTTAATCAAAGCAATGCATTGATTTTTTGCTTCTGTTATCATTCAAATAGAAACAAAATCTTCGTTTCTTAATGTTTGAGTTATATATTAGTAGAGCAAAACAAACATATTGGTTGCCGTAGAAGTACATTTTCGATAATGTTTCTTGTTCTGATTAAACTTTAGCAACCAGTTTAGTCTTGCTATGATACGAATCTTTTTAAACATAAGTTATTTATCACTAAGTTTATGCAGTTATGTATCTCCAAAGGTTGCATCTACGTATGTTAAAGCATAGTTTGTTAACTTACACTGTAATTACTTTCTTTGCCTCAAGAGAAAGTTTAGCTTGGCTTTACGGAAATATCAATTAAAAGTACAAGTTGCCACCTTGTTGTGGTTTAAGTCACATTCATCATTCCTATAAAAGGCTTAATGCAGACATTTTGCTACCTGTTAACTTGTTATAACTATAGTATATGCTTTCCTGGAATCGCAGGGTACCGCAACTAAGATAACAGATTGTACGTTACGAAAACAACGCCGCCAACAGCATACAAGTAGCGAACATTACAAAATAAGTTTTTTAACCTTGAACACTTTTGATTTTGTTATCAGATTCTTCCCAGCTTTATTGTATGTGATCGAAAGAGGTAAAACTTGTGCAAGGGAAATATAACTCTATAGTGCGGCACTTACTCATAGACCAAATCGAGCTTTAAGTTCATTTAGTAATAGCCTAGCTGTTGAGCCTTAAGTTCATTCACTAACAGCCTAGCTGTTGAAAACTGTTCAAGTTTCTTCTTATCATTGCAAGTACAGGAACTTCCATTTTAACAATTTTATATGTAACTAATCATACTGAAATTGTGATTATTTCTAGACGAGTACAACAGCAGATAGAAATCCTGCAACAACGAATACAACGTCATCAACAACATCCATGGTAAGTCATCTAGTAAACATTGCATTTACCAATCGCCCAGGTTTTACATAAAATGTGTCGTTTTCATCTTTTAGCATCACTGTTACAGTATTATTGTGGATGAGGTAACAGCTTTTAGAAAGGATATACCATATACGTTATGGTACTCATGAGCCATTGGCTCAAATAACATTGCAGCCTAGCTGCTAAAATACCATTATAATACTTATGACCAGAATTTGATTTAGAATGAAGGAGTAATTGGTGCATTTCGTAAAACCAATTACCTTTAGCGGTTGTAAACAAATTTCAATGTATTAAATAAATAATCGCAACAGAGAAAGGGCGTAAAATACGTTAATTAGCCGGTGACATTTCTACTGAATCACTAAATGTTAAGCCTTTTATAAAAAATTAATGTCTGAAGCAGTGCAAGATCATCTGATACACTCCTCCCAAATCGTATTGAAGGGAAATTTAAGCAAAGCAATGCATTTATATTTGACGTCCGTTATCATTCGAATGGAAAAAGTATTCGTTTATAAATGTTTGGGTTATATATTAGTAGAGCCAAACAAACAAATTGGTTGCCGCATAAGTACATTTTCTTGTTCTGGTTAAACTTTAGCAACCAGTTTAGTCTTGCTAGAAATATTAAGCTTTTAAAACATACGTTTTTTTAGCTCTAACTGTATGCGATTATGTATCTCCAATAGGTAACATCTACGTATGATAAAGAATAACATGTTAACTAACACTATAATTAATTTCTTTTGCCACAAGAGTCAGTTTACCTTGGTTTTACGGAAATATCAATGAAAAGCAAAAGTTGCCGCCCTGTTGTGGTTAAATCACATTATTCATTCCTATAAAAGGCTTAATGCAGACATATTGCTACGTGTTAACTTGTATTAACCAACATGATATGCTTTCCATAATTGCAGGGTACCACAACTATAAAGTATCCCTACTATGTTAAAATCCAAAATTACGCAGACGAGCCAGGGAGACACAATCTAATTTTGGGTAGTAATAGTCCAGGGGATTTCGTTCTGTACACAAGCAGCCATAAGGTACATGGCACGCTGTTTGTAGTGACACAGTACACCTTTCAGTACAGCAAAAGGCCTACTGAAACAATCTCTGGCGTACTAGTACGGGATAAGTGGGACGATGACACTGGCGGATATCCCGAACTGATGGCAGGTGGTCCAGGAAAAGGCTATGTTGTAGTAAAAATATCCTCTCAGACACATCGGGGTTTCGATTTTTCCTTTTCTGTCTATGGTCGAAACACTTGAAGCATGTTCAGGCTGTAAAATAAATTGGTTCAAATAATCAATAAAAACCAGGTTAGCTAGTATTAAATTAATCATTTACAAAATATATTGTATAACAACTTAGGATTACTTAATCTAACAAATGTTTGAGATTAAATCGGTTTAATATCTGTAAAGTATTTCTTTCAAAATTTATGTCTCATGTCCATGGTTTATTAATTTGTATCTCACCAATCACAAATTTGCCATATTTATTGCTATTCAGGTAATACTGTTCACACACGAGGCTGATTTTAATCATTGGCATACTTTTAAGGGCTCAAGATGGACATGCGTTAAAATCATGAAAGTTCAATCATTGATTCAATGTCTTTTGGGTATCAAAATAACAATTGTCGAGACAAAGTGACAGAACTTGCTATATGTTTTGCTACGATTGCCATCGCAATAAGATGTATACGTTTACTGAAGCACTTTTTGTTTACAATGTATCAAATAGAGATTTTACACGATCCCACGTATGAGAACAGAACGGTTTAGGCGATCATTTTTAACTAGAAGTATTAAAACTTTGAATTGTATGATACATAGATAACTTTTTTAACCTATTTTTGAGATGCTGTAGTCCATTTTATTATATTGTCATTTTATGATGAATATCAATAAATTTTACTTTTCTTTACTTTACTTATATATATTTACCTCACATTTGTTAATCGTAATGTACTGATATAAGGAAAACAACATTGGATATTTTATCCAAGGAACAAAGAATCATCTCATAAAACCATAGAGACAAATACACGTTATAAATAGTAGAAGCAGCGGTTATGAAAACTCTATCAACGCTCTACGAGGATAAGATTCTTAACATGACTGTAGTAATTGCATGATTGTAATTGTTTAAAGGATTTTTGCCAGTTTAGTTTAAATCAACATTTAAAGTACAGTCGTTTAGCAATGTAGCTAGCACTATGATGGCACTATTATGCTAACTTATTATTTCATGCTTTCGTTGCTAGGATTACTATACAGTGTGTTTTGTCTGATTGTCTTGGCTCTACTCGTGATCTACTACGAATTCGAAGTTTTGGGAGGGACACAACCAATGTGATATGTAATGATATATTTTGCTAGGTTTGGAGATTATCCGTGGATGTCAGAATTGGCACGGCAATTGCTTAAATGGCTAGGACATTGATTAGTTTCGAAGATTTATTAACAGTTATATATAGAGTTGCTATTAGGCCTATGTCTAAGATTAATATATATTACCCAAGTGTTTGCAAAGTCATGTTCACATGCATGGGTGACCTATAGGACGACACTGAATATAAATATGTACTACAGATCGGACCATATTAAACAAAGCTTAGCAAGAAGCATCAACTCATAACTTTTAAAGACAATTTTTCATAGCTTTTTCGATAAACTGTACATGTATAAAGACAATATTGTTAATTCTCTCAGGATATTACAAGTTTTTTGACAATGGGCAGTATTACATACCAAATTGGTATGAGTGGCTGAACTGAAGTCTGCGAGTGATTACTGAATAAGAGGAACTAACATTTCATAAAGGTATCATGTACGTACAACAAGCATGCATACAGTTATTGCCGAAATTGCTGTGAACGCTCTTGTATAATTGTTTGTAAGCGCGCACAGGAGACCAAAGTTCAGACTATTTCTCTATATAGTTATACTAAGCTTATAGTACTTAATTGTGTCAAGCAAAAGACCGTGTTGGTTGCGCCCTTCATGTAGCAGTTAAAAGTTAGTGTACACAGCATCTCAGTAATGTAACTATTTTATGAAGTCTAAAAAATGAACCGAATTGCTATTAATGAACAGACTGACTTTAATGATCTCTCCAAAGTCAGAAACGATACTTGTTTTTTTTTCAATCACGGTTATTTTGGACCGATATTGGACTTTAAGTATCATTTATAACCATGCTTGATTGATTGGGGATACAAGTTATTCGACAGTATCCCAACACCATTAATGCTGGAAGAAGTTGTAGCTCTAGGCTTTTCTTTCCTTAAGTTTTAATTTTCGTCACAGAATTCTAACCATCACATCGGGTTCTTCTGTTTGTTTTGTTTTTTGGAGGGAGCGGGAATGTTAACAATTTGGTTGCCACTATTTTGCGCAACCATAATTTTGTTTTAGATATTAATACTAAAGCTTTTATACACATGTTCATAACATATCAGTATGCAAATTTAAGAAGCAAAATGTACTAATATAAAAAGGAGTATTAATCAATATATTTGCATTTTCATATTGGTTTTTTTTATTTCTTAATATTATTGTCTTCCCATAATACTCTCAATATATCATATAGTATTCAAATAGCGCCACCTAATCGCAATACGCATGCGCTTGTAGTGCAACTCTTTATATTATCGTACACAGTAAGCGCCATCTGCTCATCTGGAATGGCCAGTTTAAGTGATAGACGATGTAAGACTCATGGCCTGTTTCCTTCGAGTTGTTAGATAAACTCGTGAGATTACACAAAAGGAACATCGAATCTTAAAGGCGGATTAGTTGTAACAGTATACAAAGAAGTTCGTTTATGTGTTAAGAGAAACCGAGGAAAGTTTATTTTCTGTTCCGCGTTTCGGATGTCTCTTTCTTCAAAACGAGATTGAAGCGAATAACATTGTCACAGTTATGTGTTCTTTTCTTCTGTTCGAAAATAATTTGAAGCGATTTGAGATGAAGTCAGTTTGACATTTTACAAGTTACAAGAATCATCTTTCAGTGATAGTAGTATTGCCGTACTCTTGTTATACTTAGTTCTGCAAAAGAGAAAGAAAACCAAATGTCTATATCTTTCAACGGATTTTCTCCGATACCTCAAATGGGATTCTCGTTGTTTCTTCTTACTGAATAGAGAGCAGTTTGGTGTTATACTTGTGTACAACAGCAGTACAGAAGCGTTTGATGCTTAATTAATTGACGTTCACAGTCTCTGACATTTCATGGAATCTAATTGTTTTAATCGGCTTTTTAGAAGTGATCTGATCATAGTCAAATATCGTACCCTATCTATGAAATCAGTTACAGTATCGATCATTTAAAAGAAAATAATTATATCAAAATTGAGGCCTCAGTGTCAGATTTTATTGCAATTAATTTTGACGGTGATTTCCCAAATTAAAAAATCATTTTATATAGTTTTTCATTGTGCGAATCAGTCCGTGAAAAGCTTTCTAGTCACTTCGCCCAACAACCATTTCGCCCAACTGCCATTTCGCCCAACCAGCCTGGTCATTTCGCCCAACCAACCTGGTCATTTCGCCCAACCAGCATGGTCATTTTGCCCAACCATCATAGTCATTTCGCCCAACCAGCATGGTCATTTCGCCAAACCGTGTTGGTCATTTCGCCCAACCTTATTTTTACTAATATTCAGTCCGAATAATATTACTTTTTCTATTCTACTAGTTCAATTTGATTTATTTTGGGTTAGGTTACTTCGTAATAGGTAAATAAAAAAAGTGAGGTCCGCTCGATATCGATCA
Source organism: Apostichopus japonicus (assembly GCF_037975245.1). Taxonomy (NCBI): domain Eukaryota; kingdom Metazoa; phylum Echinodermata; class Holothuroidea; order Aspidochirotida; family Stichopodidae; genus Apostichopus; species Apostichopus japonicus. The sequence continues at coordinate 14,218,228 of NC_092569.1, forward strand.
AAGTCTGAGTAGTTATTTCAGGTATAATGGGAGGATTACACTACTTTAGGCGTTTACGCATACAATGGAAGTTATATTATTATTATACAAACACAGGGGAATCGGTCTTCATAAAAACCTATCAAACCTAACCAATAAAACACTGATCCATCCTACTGACTAACAATTCCCGAACGTTTCCTTATTAAATTGAAAAAAAAATATATATAAAACCCGTCCGTAATATTGAAGTACTATATTTAATCAATGTACCCACTTTATCAATGTAACCACATATGTTATGTAATTAATTTAACCACGACTTCAAGTTTCCTTGATACTCGGTTCGTATCCCGTAACGTTAACAATTCCCGAACGTTTACTATCAAACCTAACCCCTAAAACACTGATCCATCCTCAAGATTCCTTAATATTCGGTTCGTATCCTGTAACGTTACAAATTCCCGAACGTTTCCTTACTAAAGTTATACAAAGTAAAGGACTTCAAGTTTCCTTAATATTCCTTAATATTCGAACGTTTACTATCAAACCTAACCCCTAATACACTGATCGATCCTCAAGTTTCCTTAATATTCGGTTCGTATCCTGTAACGTTAACAATTCCCGAACGTTTCCTTTTGAAGTATCATATGTAATCAAGGTTAGGCGAAATGACCAGGCTGGTTGGGCGAAATGACCAGGCTGGTTGGGCAAAATGACCAGGCTGGTTGGGCGAAATGACCAGGCTGGTTGGGCGAAATGACCAGGCTGGTTGGGCGAAATGACCAGGCTGGTTGGGCGAAATGGTAAGGTTGGGCGAAATGGCAGTTGGGCGAAATGGTTGTTGGGCGAAGTGTCCTGCTTCCCGTGAAAATATGCCTGCAAAATGGTTCAGCACGTTTTATGACAGAATCCACAGAGGTCGTGAAGTTCCTACTGAAGCTGACGATGGGGACTTTTATAATAATAAGAACGGTAAACATCATGTAGAGAACGGCGATAATCTACATATGGGAGAGGTATGCAGCATATTCGAAAGTCCTTACCGCATACTTAGTTTAAGTGCTTTTCATATATGATATACAAAATATATAGTTATTGTACCAGAAATGCAGTGGAAACTGCGATAATAGACATATTGTGAGGTATGCATGAATTATCTTCGACAATAGTTAACGCAAGCTTATGACAAGTTTTTTTTTCGATAAGCAAATCAAAATATTCAAGAAATAGTAATAATTTCATTCTTATAAATATGTAAGAAATGTGAGCAAATCCACTCGGCACACAGTCCTACCTAAGAACCTGGCAAAATCATTACTTCCTTCACGTTAACAGTTACTAAGTTCACCTTGATATCTTAATCTTAGCTTATACATCAGAATTTGTTTATCATATCTGCAACCGACAGACCTATACTGGATATAAAGTAACTCGGTGTCATATGTACAGTATACCGAATACATTGTATAGTAACACATGTTACACATGTAACACATTTAACGACCATGTTTCTAAGGCACTGTCAGACTTTTGTTGTCAGACTTTTGTTGGTGTCTGCGAAATCTACATATTCACCATGGTATTTTACACAGATGTTGAACGAGTTATTCGGTCCGTCTGCATTTGCTCAGTATTTTTAAACATTGTGAACACCCTATGTATTCAATAAAATCATTCTTAAGTCAGTTGATGTCTATATGTTATAACACTAGTTCACTGCAGCTACGGCAAATCAATGTTTATAATTGAATTCCCATATGACCAACCTACATCTTTGGCACTGTATCCTATTTTAATATTCGCATTTATATGCTCATTAACACATGACCCTTCAACCCATTAATTTCTTTTATTATCTCATAGACACCGTATTGCGCTTTCAAAAACTAATTTAAGCTTATATCAGATCCGGTAAATCTACCCTTGGTAAAAGCCTGACAGTATCATGAAGGTATTCTATTACGCTGAAGTCATTGTCCATTCATAAAAATAAAGTTTTAATTAAGAGGCCTTTGACAGAAGACCGATACCGGATGCCTTGCTACAGTAAAGGTTTTAACTCATCAATCAAAGAAAGTTCATCGTAACTATCCATATGCTGATACATTAATGACAAAACACACATCTTTTCAGATCGCGATTGGTAATGGGTTGTAATTTTTTTGCAAAACAAAAGAATTTCAACCAAAGTTAAAACGTCCATTGGTTGAATCATTGCAAAGTCAATACCTATACAGCTCTTGTAAATGTATAGGTTCTTAGTATCATCGTGGAAGTTATCAGTATTAGGCCTACCGATGTGATTTTTATGGTTTCTTTTTTTTTTAAATTTATGAAGTTGTAATATATCTGACCAATATTTGACTTTCTATAGCCTATTTGGTAGCAGTACATTGCTGACATATAAATAAGCAATGTTTACGTATAAAACACTTTGTTGACTTATAAATAAGCAATACTAGTCCTCAGAGTGTACTTCGACCACATGATTAATGAAATTGCATGAAAAACAGGCCAATCCTTTTCGTAAACATTCAATTTATTACGTTGACTAGAGATTCTAGAATTTCTATGTTACGTTTATTTTATTGTCACGCTCGATTTGCCCCGTGGCTCTTTGATCGTCTCCTTATTTTCCAGAAAATTGAATCCGCTCAGCCTCGACACGATTCCCTCAGGGATATCATATCAAAAAAAAGTTAACACCTCCATTAGCTGATCTGTGAATGTCAATTAAGAAGCTTATCTAGCGTGACCTAGGAATGTGACTAGAATAACAATATGAAAAAATATACTTGTTTTTATTGATACGTTTTAATTTTTCCCTCCAACAAAGACTTAGGATCCATCAAATTGACAGTTTCACTTTGGTCTGTAACATAAATGCCGTAACATTTAGATACCATACGAGAATAATGTCACACTTTATCCTATGAAATAATTTATGGTTTGTCGTTAAGGGGGAGAAATATTTGCAGCGAGATTAAATCACCTATTTGCCTAAATTTGCACGGATTTAACTTCCATGTGTCCATCTGTTTCCTTAAACTTTGATTTAGACAAACGTTCTTGTATAAACTCTTCCCATTGTAAGTGAAAATTAATTTAAAAAAAAGCACTACCCTTATCTGTTTGGTTGCTAGCTTAAGGAGCAAACGGGGACAGACATATCAGAATATCTGCCAATCAATCATAGGCAGTATTAATGCCACGGAGACGAGCAGACGTTCAAGGCCTTATTTCCTAAGTCTCGAAGCGAAGTCCATTGGCAAATCCACTCTCGCACTATTCTCTGTGGCAGAATAACACAATTTTGGGCGTAATATGCATCGGTTAGCACTATTTCCGGAACGTGATTGGAAGATGGGAGTTGGGGGAAAGAATTGGTTTTGACGTAGGTGATGTTGATTAAGTCTATCAAGGGCGTTGAAAACCATTATATCCTTTCAGATCTTGCGTTAAATCATTAATTGGTCGGTTATCTGGCTATACAGCTATAAAACTATACAGGGAAGGCTCAAGGTGGATGTATTGTGACGTAGGGTGGCGAAGAACCGATAGAGGCAGATATTCCATTACAAAATAACCTCAAAAACATTCAAGGAAGTGAATGCTCTGATGTGCTGTTCGCAAATGATTAAGTATTTTATTGTGGTTGATGGATGGGGGGGGGGGGGGTGGGGATTAAAAGTGCACTTTTAGAGTGTTCATTTCTTAAAGAAAAAAACATAAACATGAAACGGCATGCAGTGCTTGGCAGCGACCAGCCAATGCAATCTGGGGAGAGGCACGAGGCGGAGGGCTATTTTGTGGGGGGAGGGGGATGAGGGGCAAACACTGATATTTGGCAGAGATATAAGGGGAAGGGTTTCGTCTTCAGTTTGGTAATATCTCTCCAAGTAAAGTGACTTAGACGCAAGATGGTGCTATACACCCGATACACGAAAAGAACACAGTTACTACTCTAAATCTTAAAGTTTTGTAACCAAGTAAAGACTGGATCGTGCTATGAATCGATAGCATTTGTTATTAGGATTACAGTAAGAACTTAGAACATGTGTAATTCCAACAAACCAGTTGTTGGGATTTTTGGTACAAATTTCCCCAGTTCTTATTGTATTACCAATAGCACATGCTACTGATGTATCAGATTTGTCAGCACAATCCAGTTTTTACTGTGGTACAAAGTTTTAAGATTTAGAGTAGTCAATGTAAATATCTGTGTGTATCGACTGTGCTATCATTTAACAATTTTTCACATTAATGCATTGCATTGCAAGCTGTTTCTTTTACAAATATTCAGCCTATTTCTATATATTTTGGATAAGTAGTAGATCTTATTGGTAGAAACTGGGGCGGGGAAATTTCCCAATCATGCGCCCCACCCCGTACTCTTCATTAATCACAAAAAAGACAGTTTCAGGTACATCTTGAAACATTACGAAGGCCATGTTTCCCCTGTGTTTACCATAGCCTCGCTGATAGTTTACACTGAAAAAATAAACTAGTCAATATTGCCACGGACTAAGGTTAAATTAGTCGTTAACGTTAGTCAATGCACCCGGACTAGCAAAAATCTTCGTTTCATCGCTGCTTCTTAGTTAGTTTACACTGACTAAGGAAAACATAATCGCAGCTTAGTCGGTGGCGACGGACTAAGGTATTTTAACCCATGGACTAAGAACGATACGGACACCCGATTTACGACATAATCGTAGCTTAGTCGGTGTCGACGGACTAATGTATTTTAACCCAATTCGATTCACTTCAATTTGGAAACCGAGAGGCAACGGCAGCTTGCTGGGCTTGGCATAGTTTCATACGATCACTCTAAGCAACTTTCAACCGTAAATCACCCAAGAAGGTCTTTAGAAGAATGGGGGTATTAACTGCATCATCGGCCTACCTGTTATTCCTTTAACTTGAAGGTAAAATTAAAGTTAATTGTTAGGCCACTGGCACTAGTACTGTATTATGGTTAGTGTAACGCTACCGTTGTCACGTTGGCGTTTCGCAATACACAAGTGCAATGACAGTGAGTAGCCTATAGGCTTCTACTGGGTACTGCAGTGCATTGTCAACACTAAAGTGTGCATTCTAAACACCAATTAACAATGTGTTATGTGTGTATTGGGCTAGATTGAACAGTGGCACATAATCTTCTAATTTATTCCCAAACAAATGCTGGAACTATAAGGCTCAATAGTTTATTTGAAGTCTACACTCATTTGGTAAAGATTTCCTGTAATTTCCCATGTGAATCTAAATGGGTAGGCTTTGTGATATTGAATAAGCAAGGCTAGACCTTCAAACGTACAGTCACAGTCGGCTGAACAAATTATGTTGGCTAGTCAACGGTAATTTGATTATATGTTGCGAGCAGTCAGGATGCACGCTTCGGTTCTATTTAACCTTTTCATTTATCATTTTTTAGTATTTAATTTCCGGTCACGCCCAGGAAACAATTGCGACATTCCTTCACGGTCGACTTGCTTACTGTAAGAAGTATTAACCGTTTTTTTTCTCAGGAAAGCTTGATAGTCTGAAGTTATTATAACATGTGCTTTTAGTATACTGCCAAAAGAGTAAGTTGTTGTATTTGTATTGATATTTTATGTAGAAGTAACGGAAAATTTAGTATGTTTAGTTTGGTCTAATTGCACGTTTTTTTACTGTCCAATGTAGTGCAGGGTTCACTTGCGCGAATTCAAATTATTCTGTTTATGTGTATGTATATGCATCGATTCTTAGATTATGATGTTTTTTTGACATTTATTTGTAATTCAAGCATATCTGTTTAGTAGCAAAGTTTAAAGGTTAAGATTAATTAGTTTTCTCTTTTTGATCCTAGATTGAATGAAACTCATTGGCGTAAATAATAGATCAGATGATACAGTTTAACGCAGTTGCTAAAACTCTGGGTATTCTCTAGTCTTCGCCGGTCCATTATATACTTTAGTACTACTAGTAAGACTAAATCAAAACGACCGTAGACAAACTTAGTGTAACAAAGTACTGATTCTCCTCTAGCCTAGGTCTAAACAGGCTTGTTATGTGAGCAAGCAAAATAACAACTAAAAACGATTAGGCCTATAAATAAGTTGGCTCAGTGCATTTCTGTTTCTAAAATTTTATATTTTTAAAGATCATAAAAACAAACAAAGATTTAGCCCATGTTTTATTATCTCTGTATTCTGGGCATTTGATTCTGGTTGCAATGGTGACTCGTTCAAATTTTCAGCTTTATACAGTCTGCTTCAAACTTTGGGATTATTTTTTGAGACTATAGTGGAAGCAAATCTCACATAACTTTGTGGTGACAACTTTATTTTATTTTATTTTTTTCAAATGATGAATACTTTGCTGTTTCTTTTTTCCAGCAGGAATTGAAAAGCCAAATATCTAAGTCAAGGGTGAGCTTTCCTGTGATGTACGACACCAGTGTGGAGGCAACAACAGAAGAGGAGAACTGTGTTATATATGGCATAAAGACATGTTTTAAGATGATATATTGGTACCCTTCGCAGAACAAAAGAGTTTATCCAAGAGTCCAAAAAGCAAAGGAACAAGTACCATAGAGAAAAAAGATGGAAGAGTGAGTTTAACTATTGTACCCAACTGTTTAATGATATTTAAGATACTTTTCATAACCTGTTTAAAAAAAACAGTCTAGTTTATCATTTACGTGCAAGCTTCATAAGTTTGGTCAAATTTTCACTAATCTGTAGAGCGGGAGTCCAGAGGGTTTGGTTAGCTGGGAAGGTAACCAATTGCCTGGTACATCACAATGTTCACAATGCATTCCTGTATATGAAACCTGACGACTGGCAAACCGACTGTGGTGGATGTGGCTGGGAGAGCAATTTTAAAGTCACCTAATAGCTAACCTAGAGCAGCTTTCATGGTTACCACATCAAAGTAAGAACAATGTGTCAGGTATGGCCCCAAGAGCAACAAATGGCCATTGCCAGTAATTATTGGTGGTGGGGTACCCCTGCCAGTGATCTATAATTGACCCCTCACGGCTGACCTAGGTCAGCTCATGAGGTAACCACTTGAAACTTACTGGAAAATGTTGGTTAGGACTTCAGATACAAGGGATGGGCATTGCCAGTAAGTTTTATTGGTGGGGTACCCCTGCCAGTAGACCCCCAATATGCCCATCCCCTCATTGACCTAGGTGAGCTCATGATTTGACCAGTTGAAACCTACAGGAAAATGATAGGTATCACTTCATATGTAAGGATGGGCATTTCCAGTATTTTATATTGGTGGGCCACCACTGCCAGAGTCCGCCCATCCCTTACATATAGAATCCTGTTAATAATTTTCCAGTAGTTTTCAACTGGTTAAATCATGAGCTGACCTAGATCAATGAGGGGGGGGGCTTTTTGGGGGTCTACTGGCAGGGGTACCCCACTAATATAAATTACTGGAAATGCCCATCCCTTACATATATATAGAGTCCTGCCAATCATTTTACAGTAGTTTTCAACTGGTTACCTCATGAGCTAATCTAGGTCAATGGGGGATGGGCATTTTGGGGGTCTACTGGCAGGGGTACCCCACCAATAAAAATTATTGGCAATGCCCATCAGTTGTATCTGAAGCCCTAACCAACATTTTCCAGTAGGTTTCAAGTGGTTACCTCATGAGCTGACCTAGGTCAGCCTTAAGGGGTCAATTATAGATCACTGGCAGGGGCACCCCACCACCAATAATTACTGGCAATGGCCATTTGTTGCTCTTGGGGCCATACCTGACATATTGTACTTACTTTGATGTGTTACCATGAAAACTGATCTAGGTTAGCTATCAGGTGACTTTAAAATTGCTCTCCCAGCCACACCAACCACAGTCGGTTTGCCAGTCGTCTGGTTTCATATACAGGAATGCACTGTGAACATTGTGATGTACAAGGCAATTGGTTACCTTCCCAGCTAACCAAACCCTCTGGGATCCCGGTCTATTGGGATCATTATTAACATGATTAACATAATTATTAAGCTTTGAGAAATAACTTGGTGTTATGCTGTGCAAAGCTAATAATAATTTGGTAAAGCTGCTATTCCTGGCTTATAATTTGAGGGACCTAGATTTAAATGTATACCTCCCAATATGTTATAAAGTTTTAATGTAAATGTATGTTTATGATAATGTGAGTTATCATGTGCTATATCTGTATCTGTGCTTACACGTTTATCATATTTTCTGTTCACAGGTCAATAATGGTGCAGATTTTGGCTTCCTGAAGACAAGTGGGAGGCCATTTGTAGTTAAGAGAAACACTCTTTGTTCGTGAAGACTTAACTGGTGTCGATTTGGGGTACCACTTTAAAAGGAAAGTCATGAGGAACCCTTGCCCAAGATTCAACTTTGCATTATTGTGCAGTGCTATACTTTTGCGATTCATGTTTGATCCATTAACTTGTCTTAACTTTGTTGGAAAAAAAATCAGATTTTCAGATTTTATTTACAGTGATTTCTTCTCTATCTGTCGAAAGTCAGCCTTTTGTAGACATCAGAAGTTTTATCAGAAATAAATACTGCCAACGTACACATTATTTGTGTTTCTTCTGCTCTCTTTTCTTTCAGTGATGCGGGTTTAATTCTTTCAGTGAATCTAGTCGGTGCAACTAGTCAGTCGATACCGACTAAGAAAGGTTAGTCGGGAGAGGCACCATCCTGACTAATGTAAAACCTGCTATAAACTAGTCGGTGGCTCATATAAATTAGTCGGTAAAGACCGACTAATGTCACCAACTAATGTAACTGACTAATATACATTTACCGACTAAGAAAGTGTTGATCGACTAAGCTGACGGACCAAGATGACCGACTAAGAAATCCAACTGACTAAGGAATAATTAGTCGGTATAGCAACTGACTAAGGCTATGTTAGTCGGGAGAGGCACCAGATGGACTAACGTTATGTTAGTCGGTGAACCAATTTAAGTTTTCAGTGTAAATTAACTTACACTGCAACCGAATTCCGCGACTCCAAATAATTAAATCTGTTTAACAACAATAATTGCATAAAGAACGTGCGATTTTAATCTCATACACTTGTTGGGATATTTGAACTTATTGATAGTTGATATTGCACAGATTTTCCCTTTATAATTAATGTGGCGTTAATGCGCATGTGGTCACAGTCGCCGCGTACTGGACACCTTGAAAACAAATGACAATAGCTTAAACTGGGTACTATATTTTCCATTTTTAGGACTGCTTAATTTGCACACATATAATTACATTCTTTGTCTCAAATACTCATGAAGATGATTAAGGTGGAAAAGAACGACACTGCAAAGCAGGAAATATTGTAATTAGTTGGTTATCACTAAAAATCTAATGCATCGAATGATAAGTATCATAAACAATTTTTTTGTTTAAACCTGCTAACAAAAGCTCGAACTCCATTATCTTTATGGTACCATTGCATGCTAACGAACAATGAATGGATTCACTTCACAGTCATTTACCTTGACTAATGGCTAAAAGCTATGAGATCATTTCCCCCTTACATCTAGTAATCAGCGAAATGAGCAGCTAATACTGTTATCCAGAATGATATATAATCCACATCCTGAAATATAAGTCGACATAATTATGAACGTTTATGTTACTCCTGTAAACGCGGTATATGTGCACGATGACACGTAACACGTTTTAAGCGTCAGTTACACAGTTTTTGTTGTTGTTTTTTTGTTTTAGAAATTCTAACTCGTTTGCATTTCATATCAACAAGAAGGCTGCCAAGCATACTTTCGTCCGTGACATTATGCAGTGTAAATATGTTACGATGTCAAATTGCAAAAGCCTGATATCGTCCTAATAAACTCCGTGTTGATTGTGAAATCTAACATGGAGTGCTCAGTGGTAAACTATAAGTTACACGGTCATTTTGGGTTACCGAACCTCCATTCTTCAAAGTTTACATATAGTAGTAACATTGCAACGCAACCTATTACATTATTATTTTTTTAAATGTATAATATGTGTTTAAGTTAGTTTTGTGTCTCATGTCTAGCAAACTCTTAAGCTAATAAGTAGCTTTCAAACGACTATAAAGTCACATGATTAAACCCATACTTACCGCCGGTATTAGTAAACCTTAAGGTAAACAACGCAAAACTAGTGCGTGTGATGTACGCTAACATAACGTGTGCGACTCTGATCATGCGCATTTCAATATTTTGTTAAACGTCGAAACAGAGTTGTTCTTCTTACACGTATAATTACTATAACACCGTATATTGGATATAATTTATAATGTCAAGACAAGACACGATACATACGGTAGGCGTATCCATGGCCAAATCTTACATAAAATGTTTAATAGTGTTTTACTGCAGTTCCCATGCGTATCATTTGCGACAACATGTTACGATACAAATCGAAACACATTGAAACACGTGGATTTAATCATCAGTGTTAGTATTAATTGTCCCACAGAACTACAAATAACATATGGTTAAAGTGTCTAACTTTACTTACCCTAATAGTATTGTTTGAAATGTCCATTTTCGATTTATGTAACCTAATAAACAATGTACGTCTTTTCTGACTTCATTTCATTGTATTAATACTATTATTTCTTTTTCCATACGTATATATTATGATATAAACAGCCGTTTCTTGCACATTTCACTACTATAGCTCAGTGATCGTTTATTAAGGTCCCCTAGGGGTTTTTTTCTGTTTGCTTCGCTCACAGTGTATTGTTGTGCGCTTCTAAGCTAATATCATCTGGAATTATTGTTCTCAAATTTTGAACCTTGAGCCTTAGCTGCTTGGGCGCCGCTAAGTTCCACCTGCCACGTACCACCTGATAAAGGTTGCCCCCTACCATTCGATTGATCCCTTTTGAATCTCCCCCCCCCCTTAACAATAAAGATTTCTTAATAAACGTTCTGCCCTTTGCATGAAACCAAGTCTGTCCACTGTACCTCATCATTACCGGCTTTGATTTAAAGTAAAACATTTAGGATAACCGTTCAATAATTTGTTTGCAACAAGGGCGCAAAAATTTTCAATTCAATAGGTCTAACGTCAAAGTTTAAAGATCGAAAAGCCTAAAAAGTTGGTGTTTAGCTTCTTTCTTTCTTTTTTTTTTGGCTTGTCAACATGTAGGAAATGTCATTTAACCACACGATATGTAGAGAATGAGGAGACAAATACTATAATATGCTTTTGGGATGTTGAGGGTTGAAAGGACAATGTAGGTCAGAGGTGAAATTAACACAAATGTAATGCCTTGCATGAAACAACAGTGGTTCGGTAACATCGTTTTTCTCTAAACCTTAATATTAACTATACGCAATTTAGAGCAAAATGTTGTTTCTAAGAACAGACGATCGTCACACGTTGTTTATTTCCTGTAGTAGGTCTTGAGTCCGACTATTTTAGTATTAAATAAAAACTCCATTAACTTTGCGCATGCGTTAAAGATAACTATTTTTATAATGTTGTATTAAATAAAAAACTCCATTAACTTTGCGCATGCGTTAAAGATAACTATTTTTATAATGTTGTATTTTAAAGAGTACACCATTAAATGTTTGCTTGTTTCAAAGTAGCAACTTAAACCATTTTTGTTAAGATATTGTAAATTAAATGTAAAAGTTTGACTCTCTCGCCACGGTAACTACAGTATATTTGAGCGTAGCTACATACACATAACGCAGTTCGCGAATGGGGCACCAACATATTGATTTTGTAGAAACTGATATGAGAAGAACAGGGGGAAATCAAATTTCCTGGCTTCTTATTCTTTTGTGGTTCTTTTATTATTGTTAAATGTAAAAGTAGGACAAATCTGACTAGAAAAATATTGAAAAGAAAACAAACAAAAAACGAGTTTCATTACACGAAGGTTCGAACAAATTATAAACATTCAACTTAAATTGAAGTGGATTCCCGATTATTATTATTCTTTTGTGCTTCGTTGTTTTTAAACTTTGATGTAGTTGAATGCAGTAACTGAAAACCTCATGATGAAAACGATTACTGAAAGTCGACTCCCCGATGTTTACTGTAAAGGCGTCATACATGTTACTACGTACATCATCAACAGAAAAAAAGTCCTCTCCCAAATCTTCCGATTCCGAGGAAATGGGCCTCATGTCTCAGAACATTCGTAAGCTTGGCGAAAATTATTTTCTTGAGGAAGAAGAGGTAAAATGTTTTTCGAGGGTTACGAAGATATCGGTGTTTTGCCTTATCAATTTGAGCCCCTTGCAGAAGAATTGTAAAACGATCCCGATGGCCGAGACGCGTTGCTGCCGATGGAAGTACCCGAGCAGAACGGTGAGAATATCCTGAACCGAAACTGGTTGGTTGAGCATAAACACAGCCACCGTTATTAAGGCTATTATATGATTTAAATGTACTCGAATGTCGATGATCCTGCTACTTAACTTCGTAGCAAAACTTCTAGAATTTTGTTACTCACAGTGCAAGGAAATTGTGATATTCTGTAAAGTACAAGTGCAACCCTATATTACTAGTAGGAGTAACATGGGTCTAGACCTACTCATAGACGTTGTATTACAAGCTAGCCTGTGTACGTTGTATCAGCCAACTGTTACCTATAAATCATAACACAACGCCAGTTTTACCACAAACGAAAAATTGCAGATCTAGTACTGATTGTTCTTAATCCAACTGGCTTTGGGTTTTGTGCAAAATACCAGGTAACCAATAAAAAATATCGTCATTTGCTGCTTCAAGGAGGCCTAGGCTGTGGTCACAACAAGTAGTTTGGCAATAGTGTAGGCTGACCATGCAGGCAAACATAACGTTGTCTATGTGTAATGTTTCGAAAGAAATATGTCCAAATTCTTCGATTTCTGTCGTCGTTCGGAAAAGCGTGCAGGTGAAATCCGTCTTTTCTTGTGTTGGAGCAATCTGCAACCAAATATCGGCTCAACTTATTTTGCCTAGTGAAAACAAAGGATGCAAAGAACAGTGGTATACCTCCATTGCTTTGTGGTCTTTGAGCATTGTACTATTTTACAGAGTCAGTGGATTGATACCTTTATGGAAGAACTATTACTCCACTTCTTTAATTTCTCAGGGGATGTCCAACTTTATGCAATATTCACATATGGATCTCCTGAAATGTTGCTGAGATCTGTAGAAAATTTGTAATTGATGATGTGAGGGGTCACTGAGACTAAGGAGTGTTGTATTTGATTGTTAACTATAACGTTGTATTGTTTACGTTTAGTTAGAAGATGTATTACACTTAAAAGAGAAATGAGTATGAGTGCTGGTGAAATAAGTGTCTGCAATAGCTGGAAAGACCCTTAACAACAATATTATGTCACAGAAGGGCAACACAGGTCGTAGATGGAAACCTGTCTTATCATACTTTGTTGTTATCATTATATTTGCCATCAATGTGAAAGCCATGACAATGTGTCTATTTATATTAGGTCGTTACAAGACCAACCAGGCGCGTATCCAGGGGGGGGGGCGTTGGGGGCGCGCCCCCCGGGTAAGAAAAAGAGGAGAGCAAAAAAGAGGGGAAAAAAGGAAAAAAGAGGGGAAAAAAGAGGAGGAGAGGAAGGAATTGAAAAGAAAAAGAAGAAGGAGGGAAAGGAGAAAAGGAGGGAGTAGAAGATCAACGCCAAGACACCGGGAAGAGACAGAGGAACAGTGACATCATTACAGCGCTAAACCCTATTATACACACATGGCCGGGTAGCCAGTTACGGATCGAGGATTTCGGAAGGGGCGTGCGCCTCACCATACCCCTTTCACCGACAACTCCAGTTTTGACGTTTCCATTTTTCCTCTCTCACTAATGTATCTATATATTTATACTATATATGGTCTATCATAACGCGTGTTTGTGTATGGACTCCTTAAGCAATTGTGCTATGAAACCAACTGTGGCTGGTCTCGAACTCGACCGAGTCGTCGGGGAACATGACGCATTTCGGGAATGGGGCGACCGCCCCTCCCCCTCCCCCCCCCCCCCGAGCATATTTTTTGTTTTTGATATCGCTAGTAAATTCGAGTAGAAAATGCTTAGATGCAACTTACAAGGCATGGGAAGTGTCATTTCCAGCGATCTGGGAGGCATTTTCGGCCAAAATTTTCTTGTACGCTTCGCGCCAACTCGTGGTGGCGCTACGCTTAGATAATTTGCCTACAGGCTTCGCCCTCCCTTGGCAAATTATTCGCTACGCGCCTGTTCGAATTTGTAAAGCAAACAACAGATATCACATCATGTCACTGAGCATGAAAATGGCGTTCCAGGATAAACAGCTTCAAAACTGTCTATGTGTAGTCAAAGACGAAGGAGCCCAATTTGATTTGGGGAGCTGTAACGATTTGCCCGAAAAATAAAACCAACATTTTCGCGCGCTCCGCGCGCGTTCAACATGTTAATGTCAATATCATATAAGCAAGCATCGGTTATTACATCGCATGCCATCATGTACCGTACGGTCACTGAAAAGTTGCGCAGTATACCATGGGATGCTCATATAAACAACGAATTGTCCTATGTTGATGGAGAAAAAAGCATGCAGGTCCAATTATGTCAAAACTCTCTTTTACATTAGTAATGGCGAATGAGTCGGCCGAGCTTAGAACTTTATTTTAATTACCAAGGAGATCATTTTTAAACTATTCATTTCCTTTAGCTACATCATTGCAATGTATTTTTCTTTCAGTATAGGTGCCCGAAAAATTCTCAGCATATTGCCCAATTTTCAGAAAGAAATATTTCGTTAGCCCCCCCCCCCTCCGCCTCCTTGACCTATGTGTGTAGTGTTCGGTTTCGGAAATATATCTGGTATTTTTTTCATTTCCTTCAACGAAGTTTTATAATAGCCGTTATAGGAGGTTACAATATTTGTACACCAATAAATTAACTGTGTCTGAATTTTCGAAAATTTCCTGACCAACGTTCTTCATCATACTTCCCTCTACTCGTGCAATTTTGACCAGTCTGTTAGGGGTTGAAGGAGGTTTTTCTATATTGGTTGTCCATTTTTTGCAACATTATGGGTATGTTTTGAAGTAAGCTTAATCACGAGAAATGTGAATTTTGAAATTCTGAACAAAAAATGGGCTTAAAACCTTCAAAAGTGGGGCTGTCGGGTATTGTGGGTCGCGACGTAGAATCACCTACAAAAAGCAATGATCCACAGGAGATGCGATGAGGTCGAACATGATGTGTGACTAGTGAAAATCTTCAAAAAGGTTATGGATGGGAAAAAAGTATTGGGAGATATTTGGTTCTCAGGCAAAAGTGTACATCTGGTTGGTCATTTTCAAGCCCGAGAAGTGTCATTTCCGGTGATCTGGGGGGTATCAAAACCAGAAATTTTCTTGTACGCTGCGCGCCAACCGATGGTGGCGCTCCGCTTAGATAGTAATTCGCGCCCCCGGGTTAGAAAATCCTGGATACGCCCCTGCCAACTGACCTACACAATTGTATATGTAATGCTCCTAGAGGTTTGATGATTTTTTCTTAAAGTTTGCATTTGCTAGGACGTTTGATGTTAATTTGAAAAGAGACTGTATGTCAAGTTTGTTATTTTAAGAGAAAGAATTGTTCAGAGTCTTGACTTTTTACTGTCCAATGCAGAATTAGAGAGGCTTGAAACATTTTGTTTGTGTTACAAAAATTCATCTATTCAAAGACAGAAACGAGAAGCAGACATGGTCAGTACACATAAGAGACAAGATTAATGGCAATGAAATCTGTCCAATGTTGACTTGAGACTTTGACAATTTTAATGACTTGGACAATTGACAAAAAAATGCAAGTTCTTGCAGAATACACGTTTAAATTCTTTCTAGTGCCGTGATATTTTGACAATGAATTAACTCATTTGGCAATGTCTATCCCTGACTCATGTGGCCGTGCTATACAGTTAATTTCAAACCTGATTAGCTTCATGTGATGACCATCCATATGCCACAAACTATGAGGACCAGGAACAGAATATGAACGTCTTGTGACAGCCTTTTCCCATCTTCTTGCCATTCCAACAGTGTTAACAGATTTTAAATATGTTTATCCCAAACTCTTCTCAGCCGCAATTTAATCCTAAGTAGTAACTAGACATCTGTTAAAAGTCAGAGATTATTTCTTCACGTTTGTAATAAAATAGTGGTGATAAATTTGTTATAATTAATTAAATACTGAATGCTAAAAATCAAGTGTATACTGTTCAATGTATTCACAATGCGGTGAATGGAATAAATGAGATGGCTGAATGTCACATTCTTATACTTATAGGTACAAGTGTGGCACTTAATGCAATGAATTCCTTACATTCCTTCAATAGACAATATAAACTTTGATCTGTACAGAAAAGTTCAGCTAATTTAGTTATACTTTTGCATTTGCAGATATGTTGACAGGTTGTACATCTTGATCGCAACTGAATTCCTTTCAGGTCTAAACTGTGAAGTTTAACATTTGTACTGAATATGTTTTAATTCTGTACATATGCTCTACATCCGTTCCTTCCTCTATATATCGAGAAGTTTTATCCATATAAGCACTATGTATAGTGTGCATATTAACATCTTTCTGCTGATTTGGGGTTAAAATAACGATGTGTGGAATCAAAAATTACTTGCTTAGACAATAATATATATATATATATAGCATCTCCTATATATCTCATTCCCACAAACAAAAGTTGCATGCCAACTGAAATAAATAATCCTCACCTTGACACCGAAGTTGGGAAAGTCGGCATGCGGGCATCTTATAGGCTCTTGCAAAGCTTCTTGAGTGATATTTGAGTAAGTGTTTCTATTGTTCAGCTACATTTTTTTGAGATATTTATAAATGAAAGGCGGCGAACATTTGATTGATTTTCCATTCACCTTTGCAGTAATTGCTTTTGTCGAGAGAGAAGCAGTAATTTCTCTCTAGTAACAACTGACCTTGGGCGACCCGATGACCTGAAATATAAATGTAAACAAAAGTGAAGTGACTGATCGATACTTTACACAGTACCTGCATAACATGATCCTTTGTTTTTCTTTGATTTCGGTTGCTCCATGCAATGCGCCGCCATTTTCTGATGGATTTTGTTTGAGATATTTCTTGTTCTCCTTTTCTTCTTTGAAAGATACACTAAGGTCTGTTGACAACGATTGTGATGAAATTACTAGCCAACAGCTACACTTAACAGGGTATATGTACAAACATTCTTACAAATTGCTGATTACTATAAGTCAATTAACATTTATCATAAAGTATCTGCGACATGTTTATGATATGACACAGTAATTCCTAAAGTGATTAAAATGTCATGGTAGGCAATAAAGTTCAAAGTACATACTTTTACTGCATTCCGTACTTATGCTGATAGCTTACTGTTTCATATTAGCAAATTAATGAGGTGCATGATAAGACTGAATGATTAGTACTGATAAGACTACTTATTCGAGTCCGTGCAGTTAAGAGGAAAGTCTCGTGTACGGAAACTAAATTTTGGAAATCTCTTATTCGAGCTCTTTATATGTCGAATTCAGTTTTAGATATCTCTAATTCAAATTCTTGATATCTCTTATCAGTTCTGGATATCTCTAAATCGAAATCTTGATATCTCGAATTCAGTTTCTGATATCCAAAATGCGTTTTGTATATTGATATCTGGAAATGAATGAGAGATGTCTGGAAATGAATTAGAGATATTTTAAAATGAATTAGAGATAGCTGTAATTATTGAATTAATGTTAAAATTGTTATATATTAACAGTTAAGTGACATGCGCAAATAAAAGAAGTTCGTGTACAATATGTAGATCGTGTGCACACCACTCTAAGTATTATGAAGGGCCGTTCATACCATATGTTTTGTGTTTAATGAAAATGAAAATGACAATAAAGCATCAGACACACTCTGGCTGTTGACCACGGAAGACCGTCTCCGGTATACTCTCTAGCATTTCATTATTGGAACCTCCTGGGTCTCTAAACACATTTTCTAATATATAAAACAATGTCGTTCCATACGGGCGATGACGCATCGAGTCCAAGGTCCAAGTTCATATGCTGCACAACGTAATATATATGAAGCGTGTAACATTGAATAGGATTGATCATGTAATAAACTCTACTTTAGGAAATGTACGATTATTCGATGCAGACTTTCTAAGTTACATATCATGCATATGCATGTTTATCTCTCTCTTGGATCCTAGTTAATTTCTTCGTAACCGAACGGATGTCGAGACTGATGTAGAAGACGACAACGATACGCAAACTCTTTTGCAGGTTTGAATTATTACGTTATTTCGTTATGATATTGATACTTTGATGAAACTTTGAACACCATTTCTTCTCTCATTATTTTCCTTTGAAGTGGTATGGTTTCATAATGCACATTTCCTTTATTTAAAACTATATGACTTTCATAAACGTTCGAACATCATACTCTCCGTTGACAGTCGGAGATCTGACCTCAAGAAAAAACCGTTATTGCGCAATTATTAGTCACGAGACGTATCAGTAGTAAAAACTACTCTCTTCCGGATTGCGAAGTTGCGTGAATCCAATCGACACCACATAAGGAAATTGTCGGAATTATTCATATTCTTATATTTCAGAAGCGATAAATTTCTTCATATGTGACGTAAAACATTCCTTTACTCGAAAATATCCGAGTTTTTACGAAACTAAGCTGCTGGAGTATGGTTGACGACGAATAAATGAACTCTACTTGCGAGAAATAGTGAGGTGAGTACCTAAATTTAGCTCCGATTTTATCTGTGACATTGCCGTCTTAAGTCACCAGTCGTACCAACGGGTGAATTTTCTGGTATAAGACATTTTTCATACAATATACCACACCGTGAAATCATTTCACGGTTAAATGAGGTTATTTTTGGCCTGCTGAAAATGAGACCCTAAACGTGTTGCTTGGGTCTTTATTTTTATCCTATCGTATACACTACACGAAGCGATCAGTGCTTAGGCTTCGCAATCGCATTAACAAAGCCACGGAGTACACAGTATTTGTCAGTAGCCTAGCCTATGTTTATTAACTTGTTATAGCAGTACGTACACAAAACTGTCCTACATCCTACAGGTGTGCACAAGCACAGGGTAAATTATGAATATGATTTGGAGAAGGCCCCAGGAGTGCGTGGGCTTACGTAGTGTGTTGGTAAAATACTAGCCCTAGTACTGTAATGCTAGGGAACCAATTAGCATTAGTGACACACTCCCTAATATTAATAATAGTTATTACCTAGGCCTATTTCTCTTATCTCAAACTCAAATTTGTCAGCTCACAGCGTCCTAGTTCATTTATTAGTTAGGTATCCCTGATTCTAAATGCTACTTGCATAGTTCGGTGTCCCTACTTATAATTATAGCCAAGTTCATATCTAGAACTTTAGCAGTTGTATGATGTTTTTGAAGTCGTACAAGTATTTCAAACTTTATTGATGCCTACAATTCACAAAAGTACAAGCAATAGTCTAACTTATTCCTATACCATTTCAGACATGTTTTTCTAATCTAAGTAAGCTAAACCTAGGAGTTGGATTATTGGGTTCATTTCTAAAGGCCAGCCATAAGCCTCCTGTAGGCTGTAGTTGGTGTCAGTACTTGATAATGTCATAGCCTTGCCTATCTTAAGTTAGTTGCAGACCAAGTAGTAGTACTATTCTAGTGCTTGCTGTTTACATTTTATATAGGCTAGTCCAAGCCCATTAAGTGTCATTTTATATAATACTTTTTTTATAATCTTAGCTCTTTACTGTTTTATTTATGTAGCTATTGTTGTAAATAAGCTTGTAATTATCCATTGCTATGCCTAAGGAAAGTGCATGCCAAACCTTGCATCCTAGTAAAACAAGTGGGCCATGTAAAGTGTGCCTGAAAAGTAAATTTCGCTACTGGCATATTGGTCAGGCACTTCCACA
Source organism: Apostichopus japonicus (assembly GCF_037975245.1). Taxonomy (NCBI): domain Eukaryota; kingdom Metazoa; phylum Echinodermata; class Holothuroidea; order Aspidochirotida; family Stichopodidae; genus Apostichopus; species Apostichopus japonicus. The sequence continues at coordinate 14,238,129 of NC_092569.1, forward strand.
CTGCGTTCAGTTGTTCATCAACTTGAAAGAACAAGGTATATATGATGAAGACTGTATTTGCAAGTCATGTCAGAAGAAATATTCCAAACCACCAGGAAATGAACCACCCTTCCAGAGAGGATACAAAAGGTCCCATGGAAGAGAATATACTGTCGTTGAATGTTCTAGTGCCGACAAAATTCATGAAACTAATGTCACTTGCATACTGTTATTGTTGCTTTTGTTGGGGTGCCTGCTTTTTGGGCCTGCCACATTATAAACATTTACTTATTTTTAATTCCACAGTATGAGCAGAAGCATAAAGTCTACTTGTTTGATAGTAAGTTTACAGGTTGTGTATGAAAACCACAATGGGTTGCCTTCATTCTTATAACGCATATCAACCTCTTCCAACCTTTCGTCAACATTTTTGGAACTGGCTATTTTTATGTATGAAATTTAAGCAAAATTGCTTTCATAATGACCACCGTTACAAGTATTCAGACTGATTGTGATTGTTTTAAGAAATCTTCTTTAAAATAAACAATCTTGTATGGCGGCAGCTCATTGTTTATCATAAAAGGATGAACAGGCTGGTACTAACAGGTGATTATTTCAGCTATGCCAATTGTCATTTCTGATTTCTGACTCCATAATTTTCACCACTTAAATTCAAAGTGATAGAATTCAGAAACGTAACACTGCTTTTTTTCAGTTTCAGATTTCTGTGTTTGTATACATATACTAAATACGGTAGCTATGCACCAGCCTGTCAGCTTATTGTGGCTCTTGTACAGGTATGCTTCTCACTGTTTGCCTTGTCATTGGCCATATCAATACTAATACTTTTTCGTCACTCCAGTATAGTCTTTCACTTCACCACTTGCCTTCTTTTCAGATACAGGCTGAATTTGTTGCACTGTTTGTTTGTGATTTGTCTCTCCTCACATTACAAGTACAGTTTTCCTGTCTGTCACATGTTTCCGTCCAAATTTGTGGTATAAAAAGCTTCCATTGTAATGTAAGCATCCTGCAAATGCTTGAATCTTGTCTATTTGATTAAGTACTGCATCTTATTTTGGAGACCAAAACATGTTTCCTTGGTAAAATTATTTGTTTTGGTTTTGTTTTGAAGCAAGTAACCAAAAATTTTCAACTTCTTAGTACTGGTTAAAGATTGCCCAGTACAGGAAGAAAACAATGAATATTTAATTTTCCACACCACATGTAACTGCATGCAGAGTCTTTACTCTGTTTATTTCATAGAGGGGGTGGGTAGAAGGAGAGTTGAGATGGATATGTTAAACCATGTGAAGTATAACTTTCAGTCTTGAACACTGTGAACTCTTCCATGGAAGGTCCTATCCATAAATGATTAGGTATTATGTTTGAAGATGGGGGTTTTTGGGGGGGTATTCATTTTTGTATTTATATATCTTGTATTCATTGAAAGAAATTGTCAAAAGAAGGAACAATGTGTTTGACAAAGTAAGATTTTATTATTGTTATAGTAATGGGTATATACATTAAGAAGCAGTGCATTTGACTGCCTAAAGAATAGTTACCATTGGTTCTACTTCTAAAGACTTGTCTTGCAAAACGATTCCATTTCTTTTGCGCAAGACCTTTTATGTTAGTCTTTGCAAAAATGGTCACACCCATTACTTATTTAATACTCTTTATGTTGGCAATTTTCTATATACTTGCCTACAAACTGCTTATATCATTCCTGCACCTTTGCTTTGAACAAGATTTAAGTTCTATTCTTTCATACCACAAGCAGCTAACCATCATGTCAAAGTTGCAAAGTACCTATGTGGCTGCAGAGCACCTTAACCCACCAAGCCATGAGGACATAGATTTAGTAATGTTGTAGGAAAATTAGATACCAAGTTAAAAGTTTTATATCATCTACCTGAAGCTGTTCGTTTTTCTTCTTCGTTTCGTTTATTCCAGTATAAATTGCATTAAATACGGTAAAGAAGCCTACTGTAACTGTAAAAATATATATTAATTGTTAATCTTGGACAGTTCCTGATACTAATCACCATTGAAGTGTCCCAGAAGCCTAGCTCTCGGCTCTCGGTTAGAGCCTGAAAACAAGTTGTTTCAAGTTAAGTCCACGATATAAACTTTCGGGTATATCGCATAAATATGCATATATATAAGTTGTAAGTTCACAAGGGGGGTGCACATCAGAATCATATGTCACCGTTACACTGCTTATTTCATCATTATTAATTACTGTTTATGATGAGAGTACTGTTCTTTGTCCCTCTCTGTCAATAGTTGTGTAATTTTTCATTAATATAGACATGTAGATTACAACACCGTAGAAGTGTTTGATATATACGTAATATACACAATATTACTTGTTGATACTGTATGAGGTTGAAAATCGACAGATGTCTGAAAATTGGCACACTAGTTTTCAAAATAAAAGTTTGGATGATCTGACAACATGGTGATGTATCTACAAAAACATTGAAGTTGAGCTCCATTGGTGGAATGTGTAACCACGTTAATGGACACTGCTTTGGTCAATGTTCAATAAGGGTCAAATTATTCGAACCCTGTGTAAAAAAAAAAAATGGGGGGGAGTTAAAGTGGTCACAGTCACTTTTATAAACGTACGCTTGGTATGTAAATCCACCTTAGAACAATTTACAATCCCCTCTTTTTGAGTCTTATTTGGTCACTTGATGTTAGTAGATGTTACTTTGAAGCCTTGTTAATACATTACTGTTACAACGAAACTCTATAACAAATAACAATTAAGGTAGTGTTCATTGGCGTATTAGCTTACTTGAGAATTCATCTATTCTATTCAAGTATTATATTTCCTCACAGTACTAGGGTAGAATAGTGTTCGCGAATTGTTCAAGTTGAAGCACTATTGCAAAACAGACTTAACTTATCGCCATAAAGACTAACGTATTCATTGGTCATGATGTGGATACTCTCATTTCGCCACATAAGGACTAAATATCTGCGTTAAACCTTGTGGCGACATGCGATATCCCCACATAATGACTAGTGAATATTGTCGGTATTGGCGGTCATTATGTAGCAGTGTTAGGATCACATCATAAGTAAAATGTTCTTGGTCATTTTGTGGAGGTGCTATTAGTGCCATGTAAGGAATTAAATTGTTCTTGGTCATTAGGTGGCGATAAATTTGTATTAACACAATGACTTAGGTTAAGATAATTTGTGTCTGCATTTTTGTCGGTTTTGGCTTTCCATAGGTAACTAACTATACTGTTTTATACATCACGTGTAGCAATGCCGCCACGTTGACTGATTTGATGAATCTGTGCTTTTGAAGACAATTAAGAGTAGCCCATTTTAATTTCTTTGAATCCTTGCCAACGTAAAAAGTTAAAACTTGGATTACCAGCTTGCTTTAAACAGTTCTCAAACATTAAGCAATTGCTAAACTTAGATCTATTAAAATCAGTAAATTTAGACAACTTTTCAATTGCATCTAATATTCTGATGTCCATAACAATCAAGTTAATAAGAACATCTGACATTCTAAGGAACATGTGTAAACCACTTTAGAAAGTAAATATGTTGGGGGAAAGTGGTGGAGCAGAACAGTTATATCTTACCTTCGAATTGTTTGACAACTTTGGACACTCCTCAATTTCTTTAATTGATCGACGAGAAGGTCTTTCATATTCTTCATCATAGCTAATCGCATGAAATTGATTTGAAGGAGATTTACAATAATTGCATGGATACCTACTAGATGCTTCATCAAAACATAATATACATAACAAAATTTCATAATCCCCACCTTGAAAGTATGTTATTTTGTGAGTTACTGTTCCAAAATTTATTTCAGCGAACTCTTCAACGTCACATCTGAGATCCTTTTGGTTATCCTTTTCTTTATCCTAGAATATTGCAATAGGATAGTTTCCTTCACTGCATGTTGCTTTCGACTCGTTAAGGATGGTCAACGTGAAATTTAAAACATGCAAATACCTTCTAACCCAAGGTACCATCACCTGATAACTTTACTTTCATTTCTTCCCCATCTTGTACAAGTCCTTTCTGCTTTAAAATACCAACCTTAGTGCATGATTGGCTAACTATAATTCTTTGAAATCATGAAGACTGTGTTAGAGTTGCTGTAACTTCAGCTGCATTATCCCTTTATTCAATTTGTGTTATTTTAATTTTGAACAAACTAGGAATGTTGCTGTTAGAGCAAAGAACCCTATAAGCTTTGTCTTAGATACCAAACCTATCTTTCACATACAATACAACCTAAATTTTTCAACAGGTTGCTTTTGTATATCATTTAAGTTAAGTTTATTGTTTCTGTCTTCTCTGAATTGACCCTTTCAAAATGTAGGCTTATAGGCTGTATCTGCTGTGATCAAAGAAAACTTAAAGCTCCTTTGCAACTGTCTGCAGTGCTTTTTCGAAGCGTACTTATACTTATATAAGATCTTCCTTAAAAGTTCACTGCATCTACTTGCCAACTGCTGATTTTGAAAAATGACATCTTTTACTTCCAAAGTTGCAGTTTTAATTTCATTTTCTAGTTGGGATACTTTCATAGTCAAGCAATGTTTTCAACTTCTTCATTTAACACTTTAAACTAGATAGATAGATGATTTATTCAGCCACATGCATATAAATACAATGGAAATTGTTCAAACACAAAGCTCTAAAACAGACATGAAATTGAAAACGCATAACGATGAAACACATATAAAAGTGATATTGCATGAGTAATAAATACCGGTAGGCTAACGACAATGGTGTAAAAACATTACGATAAAAGTGACGATGTAAAAAAGTACTAATGATAAGAAATATGTACGGCATGAACCATAAAATGTATACTTGTACGATAAACAGAGCGCTAATTTGTATAAAGCAGAATTCAGAACATATAAGACATAAGATACAGGGAGTGATAAATAAGTTAGAGACTATGATACGCATTGAAAATCTTCACTGCAGATGGATAAAAACTGTTGGTGAAACGCTTCAAACCTCTAAAAGCTAGTAGTCTATTGCCCGAGGGAAGGAAATTGAAATGCACAAATGCTGGGTGGGAATGATCTTTCATAATACAATCTACACGCCTCAGTGCTTGCTCGTGATACAATGAATGCAGGGATGGTAGACTAGTGTCAATTATACGCTCAGCACTCCTGATAACTGACTGTACTTTCCCTAGATCCCTCTGACTCACACGACTAAACCAGACTAAAATGTTTGTTGTTAAAATACTCTCTATAATTGCACGATAGAAATTCACTAAAATAAGATCACTTACACCATAAGATTTAAGAGTCCGTAAAAAGAATATTCTCTGACGTCCCTTCTTCAATATTTCATCTGAATTTTCATTGCAAGACAATTGTTCATAATGAATGTGCATAGTAAGTTTAATGTGTGCACCTGCTCTACAGCAGAACCATTTATGATCAGAGGGTCCTTTGTGTTTTTGTTCCGCCTGAAGTCCACAATCAGTTCCTTAGTTTTGTCCACATTAAGAGTTAAGTTGTTATCGTAGCACCAGTTCACCAGAAGGTTTACCTCATCACGGTAGTGGCTTTATCGTCATCTGTGATCATGTGGGATTGTCTTTTAACCACTTAACGTAAGCCTTCGTTTTTCTTGCCCCCTTTCCATGCTTATATCATTTTTAATTCAACTCTAATTTGCCTTAGTACGGATTTGAATTTGTAGCCTGTTTGTAAATAAAAGTGCAATGTTATTTTTACGATAGATATCATCATAAAGGTATTGTGAATGCTCACAAAATGGCAGTTTATAACCGTTCTCATCACACATTATACTATATATCAAGCATGTTGAAACATCAGTATGGAAAAATTATTCCAATATTGTCAGTCAAGAAAGGAATCATATGAAAATCTGTCAACTAAGAAGTATATCAGGATGCACTGCCACTCATTTACTCTCTGCAATAAGCATGACTATTCTAAAAATCATCCTCACTTGTATCACCTCTCACAAAACAAAATTTGAGAAAACACCCACCCTCTCTGATTCAATGAAATTAAGGTGATCACTCCCTCCATTTTAATAAATCCTAAAACTTGTTTTGTTGGGCGTTGGGTTGCACTGTGTTATGTCAAACAGAATGGATTTAAGAGTGTGCATGATGTGACCGAACAATCTGTGTATTGCATATCTTTAACTACCTACTGTAATTGCAAGGCAATTCCTAATACTGTATGATAACAACAGTGAATAGGCATCTTGGCCCATTCCAGAGTAATATTAAAAATTAGAGCATACCAAAAACATCAGTGAGTCACTCAAAGTCATAGAGTTCAGATTTTTCACTAGGCCTATAGGCCCTATAGTATGTGTAAACCATGTAAATTTCGGAACCGTAGCTCACACATTGACGTAAAACAACAGCTCTGAGTCTCTCGTTCCAATTATATTGCCGTTACTACTTAAGCCTTACTTAAGCCTAGCAATTGGCAAGTAGCAAATTGATAGGGTGTTACTAGAATTTCAATTGACCTGTTTGCAAAATAAAGGCATCACGGAGGCCTAGGTGGCTAATACTAATAGGCCTAGGTAAGGCTTAGGGTCATTCCGTGTCCAATCATGGATGGCTGTTAATGCACCATCTCCAAAAATTTCCAAATTTATTGTAAGCTTGGAACACTATGAAATAAGCATATTATGAAAAGTTTAGTTGCATTGCTTTAAAATTGGCCGATTTATCACACTTTGAAATTCCGCAATTATTGTAATTTAAGGTCATTCAGTCTAATTCAGTGCAAATTTCAGTGTCATATAAACACATTCAAATTGCTATGTACTTGTCTGTTTCTGGTTTCTTCCATTTAATTAAAATACTTTACTATAAAATGAATGTCAGCCATTACATACATGCACAGTGTGTATAGTACATACATGTACAGTGTGTATTAGTGCTAGATGTAAACATAGTCTTCTGGCACTCATTGTCCTTATCATAAAATATATTTTGTTAGTTTTAAAAATGTCGAATTACACCATACATAAATTGGTGATTTGGCTAACACAGCGTAACTGTGAGTCATTGTGATCTCTCTCTCTACAAAGCTTACTATCATAACGTTAGCCTAGCACAGATTCAGGCACATCTGATCGGCTGCTATACTTGTTCTAAAACAATGGCCTAACTCTGAAATTCAGCATGACAGAAACATGTTGGTGACTACGAAAGAATTGTGATCTATTTTCATGTGAAACCCGTCTGCAGAAGTTCTTCAATTTTGCTGCGCTCTAATTGCATGGAGCCTTACTCGAACCGATTCACCGATTTATGACTGTACTACGAAAAGTTTCGCTAGCACAAGTTACAAAACTCACAGCCAACGTTTTGGTCGATCTATCTCAAGTTTTAATTTCATTTCTACTGTTCTTCGGTATCCTCTACTCACCAACTTAAAATGAAAAAAAGAGTGGGGTTTGGATATGCTCTTTGAAACATTTGGGGGTAACTTGAATTTTAGACCTAGCGTATTCTTTACTCTAGCCTAACAATTGCAAGTTGCACAATTACACAGTAGGTTAGCCTGGTTAGGCTGCGTAACTGAAGACAACGTGGGGCGTAACATTTAGTTCATACGCGGATTTACCCACTTATAGCCCCATTTGCCAAAGCCTACGAGACTATCAGTCAGGCTAGGCTTGTACATGGTAAATGATACAGGTACCGTCTAAACAAATGGAAATTTATGTTTTATGATAATGAAATTGAAATGCTGCATCGTCATCAGTTTAAAACCGCCGACCATTATTATCATGGGGGTTAGAAGAAGTTGCCAAAAATAACCTGGCATCAAGATTCCCAGTCATTTCTGTCTTTCCTAAGGGTTGCTATCTCAGACCTCATTTAAGCCCCACTGTCCTCTAGTAGGAATGCAGGAAGGTTTTATGCCTTGCACTAGGGGTACCATGTTTTGGCTCCCAGAGAATGGACTTGTTGGCTGCTTCTTCTGGGTGTCGGTGGTAGTGACCAGCTGTTTCCAACTAATATCAAGGGCAGCCCCCAGTAATCTTGTGCAACAATCGTCTATGTTCCTTTCCAGTTGCTTGATAATAGTCCATGTTACAGAACCATACAGGAATACTGGCTCAACTAGAATTAGAAAAACATTGACTTTTGTTTCTCTAGGGAGTCCGACATCCAGATCTTATTTAGCTTGTTGACAGCTTGCCATGTTTGGCACTTGCGAACATGAATATCCTGCTTTGTGATTGCTATGCGAGCTCCCAGCTATGCAAATTTTGCAACAAAACATCGATTCAACATGTTGGAGTATTAAATAGGCCGATCCAATCACAAACAATGCTAGACTATACATATAGTTAGCAAAAGGGAAATCCACAGATATATGTGCAGCTCCTACGTCATCCTTCGTGGTTTTCTTTTGCTGCTCAGCAAGAGTTGGTCAAAACACACAAAAAAATGTTTTGTCCGATATTGAAAAACAATTTTTGTGTACAGAGTTTTTGCCAAAACTGTTGAAAGAATCTAAAATGACTTTATCTTTATGTCCATATATATTTTTTAAACTGAATAATTTAATTTGCTTGTAAGATATTTTTCTCGGAAGAAATTCTTAAAATAGTCACCATTCTTTCGATTGACAGCCTATACATCACATTTTTTTTCTGATCCCCCATCAAGAACAGTTGGAGTAAACCCCTCCCCTATGCTTACGTATCTTTTCACCTTAGAATGGCGATGCATACTGTTTGATGAACATTGGTCTGAACACAAAATTATGTAACTGAGCATAAAATATTGAATTTTAGGACCGTCGCTTTCGAAAACATGCCGAGCGACTTGTGCCAATGGAGGTCAGTATTTTGATGGATGGGTGTGTTATGTCCAACAGATTACTGGCATTGGTTTGTGATGATCAGCATTGGCTACAGTAGCCTATTAATGGTACAGCAGTAAAAATCCAAATGTGTTGAAGAGATGTATCCATATTGGCTATTGTAAGTGATTATGTGTGTTTACATAGTGTAGTGTAACCACAGCTTCATTTAAAAAGTAATATTTGGAAAACTGTGTATACATTTGTTATTAGCAATATTGATACCAACCATACCTTTAATTTCATTTTAACTTTCAGAAAACTGCATAAACGAAAAAGAGTCATTTGACCTTTTCAATAATGATGTGTTGAAGGGGCTTATCCCACAAAGTGGACTTCGTTTGAAATTTGCTGCCAGATTGAAGTTTTATCGTCAGGTAATGTAACTGCACTGTAAATGCATTTAACACATTTAACAACAATGGTACAGTATTTGTGAAATGCAAAAGCAACGAGATTAACATGCTTTATGTGTGAACAACATATTCATGGCAATTCCAGTAACCTCTTTCAACATGTACGTGTAATACATAACCATATCAATAACGGTGTGTTTAATAAATTTGCTACATGTGGTCAAGAGGGCTGCCTACGCACTTATTACCATACATGGAGTTTTAAAAGACATTTGAACTCACATTTTCATTTCTTCATTCCAGTTTAAATTAACACAATAAATGTATATATAGGATAAAAATATAACAATATACAGAACATCAAAATACAGGTTACCACATATAAAAGTTTATGAGATGAAGTTAATAATGAAACATAAAAAAGCGTTACAAAAGTTATCAAACTTATCAACAGACTAAAACAAAGGATCTAAGAAGCTGTCTTTACCAGTTTACAAAAGGGGGCTACTCTGTAAATAAAAACAGTTCTTAAATAGTAACAATTCTAAAACATTATCAAAAAGCTACAATAAAGGATCTAAGGAGCCGTTTTGTACAAAAGGGGCTGCTCTGTAAATAAACGAGTTCTTAAAAAGTATAATTAATAGTTTAGTATTTCAGTTTAGTATTTAATAGTTTAGTATTTCAGTTTTATAAATGCTGTCATATTTTATTGCTTTTGTCTTCAAGTTCTAAATTTTATTGTTTTTTAATAATTATTGTTAAATTATTTTTATCTGTATTTCTTAGGATGCAACTTTATTCATATTGGTCAGATTGGTCAAATAGGATTGATGAAATGAGGATACCTTACAGTGGAACACATCATGAGGGACTTGGACGGATTGGTGGTATGTTGGATCAGTGGCGTAGGAAAGTACTTTTGAGTGGGGGGGGGGCTAAAGACTGATGGCCGGCCTGGTGGAGGGGTCTAAGGGGAGGGGGTGTACCCCTCCCCTTTGGATTTTTTTGCATTTCCAGGTGGCCTCAGATGAAATTTGGTGCAATATAGCACACTCCAACACCCACTCCATTTTTTAAATAATTTTGCATTTTCACCTGGCCTTAGATGCAGTTTGGTGCTCCAAATGAGATTTTTTTCTCATTTGGAAATGAAAAGGGGTTTTCTGACTTGCGAAGCTAGGGGGGGGGGGGCGGAATGATACTTCCGCCCCACCATATTTTATCACTGGGGGAAATGCCAATAGTAACGAACCCATTTGAAGAAGAAAGGACAAAACATAAACACAAAAATGTACTTTGAAGAATCACAAAACTTTCTCAAACCTTTGGAAATTACAATTGGGTGTGCACCTAGAATACATGCAGCTACAGGGGAAGTACGGCAGGTGCCCATACACAAAACGTTTCAGTATGTACCAGTTCAACAAGTTATGAGACTTGTTTTAGAGAGTCCTGGATATATGGAGAGTATTATGAAATACAATGTAAGTGAGGATGGAATCTTGAGAGATATTGTTGATGGAAGCTACTGCAGGCGGAGTTAGGAATTGATGAAGGGAATGTAATATTCAAGAGTTACTATTTATAATCCACTGTTAATATCTTGCTATTTATTGATAAAACTGAAATCACAAATCCATGAAGTGCAAATGCAGGGTCACATACATTAGGTATGATATACTTTTCGATTAAAATCTTCCTGCGAAATTGTCATCATCATTGAACAACTGTTTCTTCTTGCAAGTCATGTGATGGTATAACGATTTTGGTCTTGATGATATTATCGCGCCTCTTGTTAGTGACCTAAAGTCTTTAAACAAACATTTAATTAATGCAGCAGCATTGATAGGCAAAATTCATGTTTCCTTTGGCAAAGGTCATACAGATATCTTAAAAAAGCATGCAGTGGAAGATGTTACAATATTGAGAAGTTTTTCATAGATTTTGAAGGTAATTTCAAGATAAAATTTTGGATGATCTGAAAACTTGGTGATGTATCTGCATCAAAATTGAAGTTGAGCTCATTTCGTGGTATGTTAAACCACCTTAATGGACGCTGCTTTTGGTCAATGTCAAAAAGGGTCAAATTATTTGAGCCCTGAGTAAGATTTTATTATTTTTTTGTGTGTAAAGGTTACATTAGTCACAGTACGTACGCTTGGTATGTAAATCAACCTTAGAAAAATTTGCAATCACCTCTTTTAATTCTTTTTTGGTCACCTTCTGTAGGTAGCGGTCAGCTCTGAAGCCTTGTAAATACAAATATTCCAACCTGAAGTTTACATGAACGTGATATGGCGTGTGTATAGATACATATTAATGAATACTTAAACACTGAAATGTTTTGGTGCGGTCACAGCTCAACAGAATTCAAAGACCGAAACCTGTTAATGCAATCATCATAAACTTGATGCATTTTATGGTGTATAGTTATCTATTAGTGTGTAAAACTTTTAATGGTGGGAATGGAGATCAAAGGTCAAGTCGGAATCAATATTAGTCAAACTATAGAACGCTTGTATATCAAAAGTTTTTATTTGAACGTAAAATCTTTGCACCATTATAAAGTATAATCTAAAGCATGGGTATCTTTCAGACTTGGTATACTTCAGTTCAAGACTGCTAAAAATGGTCAAAGGTTGACAAATTATGAGCGCAGGCATTCATTAACTGTTCTCATTGAAACGTGGAAAGGAATTTTTCAAAGCCTTGGAATGAACACAGAAGGTTATAGCCTTAGTCTTACAGAAAAAATATATAATGAAGTAATTGAACACTGTCTAAGGTCATTTTATATACTATGAATTAAGTGTATTTACTGGTATAAAGGATACATATTTACACCAAAGTTAACTGATTGTAGTACATTATATTTAATTCAGTTGTATGTAAACCGGTAATTATCAGATACAACTACTGAACAGTAGTGGCGGTAGGTAACATGAGCTCTTGTTATTTCGTATTTCATACATTTGCAGAGTCTAATTCAACAGTTACTAGACTTGCATATATACTGTTATCTTTACCAGGATTCCTCAACAACTTCTGAGCAGCCCGGCTTATCAAGAAAATATGAAACTTATAATGAGTATCAATCAACAAACACAGAAGCATCACTCCACTATGTTGTCAATAAAGGTTGTATTGAGGTAACTGGTTGGTTGGTTCCTTCTTGAATTGAAAGAGAGAGTATCATAGATCTTTAGCTCACCTATAACTGTTTATTACTGATAATATGAATAAGGTAACTAACATACCTTGGGCGTTATTTGTGAGAGTCACATATATAGCGCTACCTTACATTGAGTCAACGCTGATATTCAGGTAGCTTTCTTATCTTGGTAAATTAGTTGCTATAGCTACGAAAATTACCATCCTTGGAATACGTTGTCACATATGATCTAAGTATTCGTTTCTGACATTCAGTGAGGTGCTAACAACTTTTATCGAACTTATTTCAGATGTCATAATGTGTCGTCACATGAATCAAGAAAGATACATCATTTTTTAACAAGAACAACACAAAGAAATCTGCGATTTTATAAATATTAATTTCATCACACTAAATACAACAATGTTTCTTAATGACTGTGAGCCAGAACGAGACTGCAATGTCGTATTTTACTGGTTGTCTTTTAATTTCTCTGAAAGTGCATTAAAGCTATTTTATGACACTTTCCCTCAGCGTTTGTCTGGAGCAATTTCGAGAAATTGGCGGGAAGTTGGCAGAAAGCTCGAAATAAGTGACGAAGACCTGGACATACTTCAATCAGATACGACTGGGGGACACAAAGAAAAAGTTTATCAAATGCTAAATAAATGGAAGCAACAAAATGGAGGGAACGCAACTTACAAGAGACTTGGAGATGCGCTAGAAAGCAGTGGTCGTAAGGATCTGCAACAATGGCTGGAACAAGAAGGTATTTTGTGAATTGGATGGTGAAAAAACCACCAATATAGCAATCGAGTTAATGAGAATAGAATTAGCAACAGTTTATTGACTACTGGTACGTAGAAGAACCTAAACAAGGACATATTTAATTACAATCGTATTTTTTGTATAATAATGTCAAATAAATATGTAGAAATCAGCAATTAATTTTACCCAAAACTTATTCTTTGTTAGTAAGTGGGTTCACTGGATTTTTAAATACCAGCTTGGGGAGGGGTATTGTTGCTTCTAGAAGGAGTGTTTCTTTTTCAAATTAATTACTATTGTCTCCTAGGAAGCTTGTAGAAGTCGATTACAAAAGCACATCTGGTCTTTGTTTGAGTAGGAGAAGGGAGACAATGGAAAAAATTAAAAGGGCCTGTGACAGGAAATGTCATGTGAAAGGTCAAAAATTATTTATATACACAATTAATAAGTCCCACATGAAAACATGGGGGTGGGGCGGGGGTGGGGGAGAGTGGAACATTGTCAGGCTCTGACTAGTAGTATGTGATGAACCTTAACAGTGTCATTAGTTCCCTCTTACATGCAGTCAGGGTGGGGTGGAGAGGGACACTGTTTGGTACAGGCAAAATAATGAAAAGCACAAAGAAAAGGATAACAAACAAGATTTTATCATTGCTATGTTCTTTTTATTGTGTCCTGTCACAGTGAACCGCAGAAGAAGGCAAGGTATAAAGGTTTTCAGCTTAAACATCAAGCTTCCTTTGGGTAGGATTTGTTCATGGGAGGGGCACAACTTTTATTATGGGGGGGGGGGTCTGATTGACTCTAGCGTTGCTTTGAAAGATCACAGATGGCACCATTGACATCTTTTGTAGCGCTTTTTAAAACTTTCCATTTGATAGGTCACTGGAACTCAAATTGTTGCTCTGTGTGAGAGCCTCTAGATGTAAACACATTCACTGCACTTATGTACAGTAAATACCAAAAGTTCTGAATTGTTTTGAAATCTATTTTACACGATTTTGGGAAATCTATGTTTAACAATGACAACTACTAAAAACTGCATATTATAGGCTCACAGATGAAACAATATTCACTAGCAGCATTTCTTGTTCAGAAATATACTTTCACCCTTTGTTATGATTTCATGTATTGATTCTGACAAGAATATTCAAATGAAAAAAAAAATTCCAGTCCAGTTAATAATATCATGTTGTTCACATGGATTTGAAATCACATTCTACTGACATCAGATGACCATTGCCTTGTTAACACAATTGCAGAGAATGAGTAATTTCTGTGAGGAAAAACCTGTACAGCTTATTAAGAAAAAAGAGAAAGACAAGTCACACACTTACCTGAAGAGAAAATTTCCACAGCAAGGAACCAAGTTCATTACAATCTTCTCCATGTTGGAGAAAGACTGTTGATTAAGTGCATGAAAATGTGTACCTTCTTTTGCTTTAAATCGATCCCAAATGTTGTTGCCGCTTGCATTAGACCAATTAGCAAAGAGTATTGAGACGTGACAATTAATACTCACATCGGCAGCTGATGACCAAAATTATTGTCTTCTTGTGCTCAGCATATAGGTATGGTTTGCAAGGTTTTCACATTCTGACTACACATGACCTTTGACCACCAAAAACAATAAGTCTCTTGATTCTTGAACTCAACATGTCACAACAACGTTTTTAATATGAAATTGGTCCAAGCTTCCTTTCTTGAGATATCAAGTTTAAAAGCAACGCATCACAAACACATCACTCATCCACCTGCATGACTACAAATTATCATTGGAACCAAAAACTGATATTTCTATCAATACAGAAAATATCTTGGGGCCATTTCAACGACTGAGGCAGCTTTTAATTTAATTTTTAGGGGGAGAAAAGGATAGATCATTTGGAAGGAAACTGCACAACAAGAAAATGTAATATATTGACATACCTTCAATGTGAAAAAGGGCAACATACTGTGGTGCAAAATCTACACAATGATACAATATTTCAGCCATTGACTGCAAAATGAAAAGCATGTGGCTAAGCTTGAAGCCTAACTAGACCGTATGTGCTACCTTCACACTCTCACGAATTAAGTCACCTGATATTGCACACCACATTAAAATCCTATGCTATTCTTTGTGTAGGCCTGCTGACATATGTACCATTTGATGAACCTACTGTACAATAGCCTGTTCTGGGTTGGGGGGGGGGGTGGGATGGGTGGTTTATTGCTTACTCTACACACTAGTGATATCTTGAAATATACTAACACTCTCATAACTAAGAGAAACCTATATTGTATCATATACATATCATATAAAGTATAGTCTACTGATCTATTAGATATATGCCCCCAGTGTAGACCTTAGGTACAGTATTACAAAGTATTATTAAGCCACTAACAGAAACAGTAAAGAGTATGTGGCAAAGCTTCACACCAAGCAATATGGTGTGTGCTGCCTTCACACTCTCACTTATTCCAGTTGCATGACAATACCTTAGGCCAATTGCCTATCATATACATTATAGTCTACTGATCTATTAGATATATGCCCCCAGTGTAGACCGTAGGTACAGTATTACAAAGTATTATTAAGCCACTAACAGAAACAGTAAAGAGTATGTGGCAAAGCTTCACACCAAGCAATATGGTGTGTGCTGCCTTCACACTCTCACTTATTCCAGTTGCATGACAATACCTTAGGCCAATTGCCTATCATATACAGTATAGTCTACTGATCTATTAGATATATGCCCCCAGTGTAGACCTTAAGTATTACAAAGTATTATTAAGCCACTAACAGAAACAGTAAAGAGTATGTGGCAAAGCTTCACACCAAGCAATATGGTGTGTGCTGCCTTCACACTCTCACTTATTCCAGTTGCATGACAATACCTTAGGAAAACCATATTAACTTAACTAATATACATACATAGACCTATCTTGGGATAAACCTACAGACATTAGTGTCATTCAATGAGATTCACTGTAGACTAGTCTTGATAACATACTTGTACTGTAGCTATGGGTTTGTGGGTTTGGGGAGGGTTGGGGCAAATTGACTTGACTTGGAGAATTGCCATACCTTCAGTGTGAAAAAGGGCAACCAGACCTACTTCACAATGATACAGTATTCAGCGATTGACTGCAAAAACGAAAAGCATGTGACCATGTGGTTTGTGCTGCCTCAAAGCTCTCACACATAACAGTCTCCTTATGCAAACGACATTTGAATTTTATATTTGTTGTATAGTCCTGCCAATAGTTGTATAATCCAATAACACTAAAGCAGCCTATTCTTAGGGTATTTAAACTTAAGAGGAAAGGAAGGTGTTGGTGGTTGACTGCTGGCAAATAAAATGAAAGCCATGATCCCCACACTGCACGAGATGGTAGGTACTATCTTCATTGTCTCAATCAAATGGGTCACATGCAAATGAAAATATTAGTTTCCTCGACTCCATAAACCCATCCAAAAGTTTATCCTCAATGTTGTTTTGTTTTTTAACATTACATCTGCACCTTGTATTTGAAGGATTGCCATCACCTGTACTTTTGTCAGGCAGTTTATGCGCTGGTAGTTGAAGCCTTCCAACCACTTTGTTGGCCTTTCAAGCTCTGGCTACTACCGGGAAATGGAGAACGACAGGACATTCTTCCAAGTAGTTTTCTGCCATCCATGACAGAACTTTTCTGTCACAACTCACTTCTTCAGAAGCGGAGCGTCTACTTTGTTTCTGGATTTGCTTAGCTTTGCTCCTTTTTCACTTTCTCCTTCTCTATTCCTCTCAAGGCCAACAGTTAGTTCTACAAGAAAAACAAGCAATAAATGAACAGCGGGTAAAGATCATAATCTGTGACTTGGCTTTTAGTTTCAAAGTTTTCTTTTGTATGGGCCCAATTCAATTAGGTTGGTAGGGGTGGGGTTGTAATGATTTGTCTGAAGATTTTTGTGGTACTCAACTCAACTGTGCCAACTGTGTAGTTCTCAACTGTGCCATGTGAAAAGTAAAAGTAAATATGGTGTCTCATTAATGAATGGGTTCTATTTGACCCTACCAGAGATAACAATACATTGCCCATGTTTTCATTGAAATTTCCCCCCCCCCCTTGCAATCGAACTGTCCTGCTGCATTATGGTCACAAGATACAATCCTTTTTCAAAAGTGGAGAATGGAGAGGCGGGGTGTGCGACGTCATGCATTAATTGAAAGGGATTTGAGCCCAAAATTTAAAATTATATATACGGTACAATAGAGTGCAGTGGTAGTCACAAGCCTCCTCCTCCTGTAAATTGATCATTTAGCTCATTTGTTAAAAACTTGTTGGTGGCTGTTTACTCTTGAGAATTGTGCCCCTTGCCATAAAGCGAGAGATCTTGGTATTTTGTTATTAAACAGAACAATTAGTTTATCTGCAATGTGGCTTCAGAACAACTACTAATTATCGTTAGGTAAAAAATATGTCAGCCCAACTTAAAACTCTTATGATAAGCAAAGTGCTTTTTCCTGTAGGTCTATACAAACGGTCTTACAAGCCATAAAGACTAAAAACTGACCTGGCACATGGAACTAGGCTTAGCCTAGTCAGAGCCTAGAGTTTACTAGGATGGATGCACTCATTTTGTGCATGCATCAAAATGGCATTGGCCCTATATATGCCAGATATTCAAATATGGTCACCTTTGGTCAATTTACCTCAGCTCTAGACATCAGTCACCTTGATTGTTCATTGATAATAACAGAACAAATTTTGGAAAGTACCGGATTTTAAGTGAATACTGATTTTAATTAGGCTCCACCTTGGCTAGGTCACAGCTAGTAAGACCCGGCCTAGCCTCGTAAGTTTAGATAAGTTATACTTTTGTATAACTTGTAATAAACTAATAATAGTAGAAAAGAAAGCATCAGGAGGGACAGTCAAATACACATCAATGACCCTATGGCAGAGAAAAAACCTGAAGGCACAAAAGATCAGAACCGATTATAATGCTTAAAGTATATACTTGTCCAAACATTGTTTAACTCATTCACACTACTTGTAGTTCTAGACTAAGCTCGTACTGTAGTTCTTGCAATACAACTACAAGTAGGCCTCGGCTAGTGTTCTCAGTAGTATTACTATTAGTATTAGGCTAGGCCTATGCTATAATACACAAAAAAATACTGTGATGCGCATGGCTACAAATTTGGCGGATGCAAAACATAAACAAAGGCATAGAACCTAGCCTATATCTAAGCTTCCTTAGCATTTGAATCGTTTAGGCCTAACATTTTCGATAATTTTAACTAACGTTCCGACTATGCTTCGCCAAGTATTAGTAAGTTTGTCAAACCTGAAACGAAACAAGGATTGGAGTGATGTGAATGTGATACAGGGCAAGCCTTGGCCACAGGCACTCGTAACGTTATTTAAGTGTATAGTATATAATCTCCGTGTTTATATACTATACACCTACATAACGTTACGAGTGACTGTGGCCTAGGCTAGATAGCGTAGCATAGTTCTAACTAGAAGTTGTAGGCTACATAGCGTAGTACTCACCTCTTCAATCAAAGTCTTTTCTGTACCATTCTACTTGATCAAAGGGCCGAGACACAAATAAGGGCATTTAATTCTAATTTTAACTTGATAGCGACCAAATCTTTAGACCAAGGCAAAGTGTTTACAACGCTGTAGTGCATCAGATTCACGATCGCCGGGGTTCGCTGGTCGCGCCGGAACTGAAATACGCGGGTTTTTCTTCTAGGGAGGGTGCACGCTGAGAGATCGGCACAATTTGAACGTTCAGATCAGAATTAAACTTCTCAAACTGACCTATTTTGATGAATACTGCATCAAATTGGTTAATTCGACCACTAAATATGGTATAATTGATCCAGCTAAGGCTCTTAAAATATTAAAACAATCATCAAACGTAAAAATTATGTTTAATTTGCGTGCATGGCTAAGGTGAATCACGCTACTTGAGAGGGAAATAGTTACGTAATATACAAGCTCACTTTCCAAACTAATAACCTTGAATGGTGCAGAGACGGCCAGTGTCCATCAGTGAACGTCCGTGCTACTAAAGGGCGGATTCTCACATGGGCCTTTTATGCGTAAACAAAAATATTACAGAAATTGTAGTAAACAGACAAGCTCTCCAACTTTCTAACTGAGAATTGATTATAACGTTATTTTGTATTAAATGATTATCAAAACTAAGCTATAGACTAACTTCTATATGCTCTTCTGTGTTTGCACATAAAAGAATCGCTTACATTCCGCACATTCGGACTAATTGTATTCAATTTGCAGGCCAATTTTCCTTCTTCGTCCCTTATTGCTTCCGTTGTACAAACCCGGTCAATTAAGTTTACCTCCATAGTTTTATTATCGGTATAACTCTTGCCTTGTCTGTTATCTTATTCGTCATTGTCTTGCAATATCTCGCTAAGAGTTTCATGTCCCCGAATCCTAGTTTTTTATTATGTCTTCCCCTTGAACTTACTATTAAATGCCGCCTCTTACTGTAACTTTATAACGAAACACTATTTTTTAGTTTAGTGAAGCTTATCGCAATCATGGTTGATAGAAAAAGACCTTACCAGAACAAATACTGACAAATGAATCTCCAACACTAAGGAAATTACATACATAACACCTAGTATATCAAAACTAGGCTGGGAGAGGGGTGGGATAGAGGTGGGGGGGGGGCCACACCCAGCAATGTAAGGAGAAGAGTTACATACGAAGTGAATGAAAAACAGTTCATACATATTGTGCAATTTGTTCAATGACTGTGTTGGATAGGGAGTATTATGAAAGACAGTAGGAATCCGCAACCGAACGATTTATCATTCGTAAAAGTATTATTTACAGCACTTCCTTCTGCTCAATCTACTACAAAATAGTCTACTATCAAATATAGTTCCATTAACGCACCTCAGCGTCCAATTCCCCCAAAACCATAACCTGTGTAGAAACTTTTCAAATGAAATATCCCCATATTCCGTTTAGCACCTTAACACCGAGGGAGAAAACTATGACGGAGGAATATAATGCCATTATAAACTAGATCGGCGTTGATCTTTTGCGAAAAAAAGTTTTGGCATTTCTAGTCACAATTGTGTGTTTTGAGGGTTGTTTTTTTGGCGATAGATCTTGTGTTTTCAGACAGGCTGGATTTATGTTCGACTTTAGATGTGCATTTTCTTAGTAAAAGCATAATGATAACAAACACAACTAAATATATATACAGCCTATGCGCATGCAACTTATTTTAGCGTTGGTATATAATTATTACAAGTATTACATATGACAGACATATATTGACATCCACATCGAATGCTGTGTCGCATGTTGCGTGTGAAATATATCTGATTTATGCCAATTACAGGCAGTCTACGTTACATTGTGATTTGTATTAATTAATTCCTGTTTCATATGCCTTCATTATCAGCTAAAGCGTTAAGCAGAAGATCAACAGTACCAACAAATCAATCAGGTAGGTATTTTTAAAGCTCACGATTGTCAATTATTTGTCGTAAAGGTTTGATGACGGGGTTGCAAACTGTATCTGTCAGCATTTTCTTTCTGTTTGTTGCAAAATAACCTCCATCTTCTTTCTTCTATCATGGGAGTTGTTTAAGGTGTATCTTATAACATAACGCATATGCACAACAGCATCTCTTAACGGAAAAAAACCTAACATATTCATACAAGTCGACCGTTGTATTGTATACCGAAAACCAGCAGATGAACTCAATTTGAATACAAAAAGTGACATGATCTCATGGTAAAAACAGTACTGTGTATACTCAGGGGAATGATCTGAAAATTTGGAATATGCAAGTATTAAGAAAGCGCTTGTGATTTGAAATCTTGAATAATAAAATAAATTGGTAATCCACACAAGCTTAACACTCCTAACTTCTTCAGGAGTCCCCATAGAAACGGACAGCTTTAGAAACACTTTATAAAAGATATAGTGCAATTAGCATTAAGCATTGATTCGATATAAAACAACTGACTCCAAAGTAGCTTTTATTGGCTATAACAGAGTGCCTGGCAAACATTGGCCAAAAACTTTTCTGGCACCCTCAAGTTACAAAGGTTTGACATTTGGAAATGGAAGATCGGGTTTTATTTGGCAATATATTTTCAGTGGTTGGCAGGTTGGTGGCGGTGTTAATTTTTCTGTAAACAAAGAAATTACGACGTCATAGTTTGTGTCTTTTGTCTTTTCTGAGGCTATTTCAGTGCTCCAACAGTGCTGGTTACTCTGTTAAATTCGTTGTACTGGTTAAATTATAAACGGCACTATTAAAGAAACTAATAAGAACAGCTGACAATCGTGAATTGTGGAAAGCCTGTGTCGTGTCATCATGTCCCCCAACGGCTCTCAAGCTATGGGATATAGATAGATCGATAGATAAATAGACAGACAGACAGACAGACAGACAGACAGATATATCGAAGAAACGACAGCCGAACAGGCGTTAATAGTTTAAATGTCTAGTGACGAAACAGGGCATTTCAGCCGTAGCCTTTAACTTTAACCGCAGTAACTGACAACAATAAGTAGGAATATTACTTTGATCATCATATTAAAAAAAATGCTGCTGCTGCCCTTTCACTGTGGAAGAGCCTTCCAGAACAAGTAAAACACAGTCCACATCTTGCTTCTTTTGAACGTTCTATCAAGACTTATCTGATGAAAACTGTTGATCTAACCAAAATGGTCTTACATGAGAAACGCAAATAGTCAAAAAGGTAGCAGATCTTTTTCTGATGGGAGTGAGACTGCATTTTCGTGGGGGCTGCTGGAGGCAGTCCGATTGTTGCCCTTTCAAGTTCGTATAAATTTCAAAATATCTATTTTTTTGTGTGTTCATTTAGGTTAAACCTACTCTCAGGCACCAAACTCTTAGTTCGTTACAGTTGGCCCAGTCAGGCAATCTCGCCAACTAACTATACATCACCATAGATGTGTCGTGTTTTCCCTTCCTCCCTGTTCCATGCTGCGGGACGTTACCACCGTCGTCAAGAGGGATTGACTTTTTTCTGCTTTCCTTTCTTCTTCTCTTCAACCTCCGTGTACCTTTGAAAGTTTAATTTCTCGCTCAACTGATTATTATGTTTACTTCCAAATGAACATCTAATTCTGCATTTTTTAAATGTTACGGAACACAGCCGCTCTTGTGGACAACATCACCATGGATTATGTTTCAAGTATTTTCTTTTTTGACGCTCGAGGTCTCAGTCAGGTTAAGAAACGGAGACAATTGTTCGCGTATCTTCATAGACGGAAGCCTGACATAACTATTCTTAAAGAAACGCACAGCTGCAACAACGATACCCGTTACTAAACTAATGAAAATTTTATTTTACCATGGAACCAATATTAGCCGAGGTGTTTGCATCTCTTTAAACTTCAACTGTTCAATAAAATTATAAACATGAACAGTGTAAATATGGACGTTTCATCATTGTAGGTGTCGAGGTTCATTTGCGTGGTTTAACTATAGTGGGCATTTATGCTTCTTATACTGATAATTTCTCGTTCTTCATGAATATCTCTGAGCTGCTTAACAGGTTTCAGGGGGATACCATTATTTTAGCGGGTGACTTAATTTTTGTTTTCAATCTGGCTTTAGATAAGAGAGGGGGTAACCCCAGAACAAATATCAAGGCAAGAGACGGCTGCCTCATTCTTGTGTCCGCGCATTACCTAATAGATATTTGGCGGGAGAGAAATCCTCTGCAAAAAAAATTACTTGGGAGTTCAAATATTACCCATGGCATTCATAGTAGGCTCGATTATTCTATTGTTTCTAGAAACATGGAACAGTCTTTTACTGAGGTTAATATCTTTCCAGGTATCCAGTCGGATCATTCATTTATATGGTTATCCTTTTCAACTCATTTAAGGCAACGTGATTCGGGTTACTGGCAGTTAAATAAATCTCTTCATAATGACACTAAATACATTTTTTCTCATAAATAATCTTATCCGTAATGGGTTGCCAAACAATACTCATTCTAATCCCGCTTGTCTTTGGGAGCTGTTAAAATTTAAAATTCGTAACGCAACCATGAAATAATTTTTGAATTTAGAGAAGAGGAACAAGACTTTAAATTCAATTTGCAAACTTAAAAACTCGAAATGTCATTGCTATTAAGGAGGAAGTTCTTTCTGAGATTCGTACCTCTTGCAAAAGCCTTTACCGTTCAAATGGCTGCATCCCAGATCCTTTTTGTACTGACATACCATCTCCCGATATAGAGATTGGTAATTTATTGGCTTGTGATGGTTAACTTTCTCTAAATGATTGCACTCAAGCCCTAGAAGTTATGAAAAGCGACAAGGCTCCAGACAGCGATGGTCTTGCTGCCAATTGTTTTTAGAAGTTCTGGACTCAATCGGTGAATTAGTTTTAGATTCCTTTAATCATGGCTTTGATAGTGGTAGTTTTTCTACTGAACAATCTAGGGATGTTATCACTCTCATTCTAAAACCTACAAAAGATCCCATGTCTCTGCAAAATTATCGCCCTATTACTTTACTAAACACCGCTTTTAAGATCGGTGCTAAAGCTATTGCCACTAGGATGAAAAGTGTAATTCTGTCTCTTATTGGCCCTCATCAAACTTGTTCTTTGAGTGGCAGATTTATTGGTGAAAACATAAGATTTGTTTTATATTTAATCGATTGGTGAATGCCTTTTGAAAAAAAAAACTAGTGCTTGTGTATGTAACAACGGTTTTTTCCACGGGTTTTTCCCGCTCGAGAGATGCCCGCTGAGTCCTTATTTATTTATTCTTGCAGCGGAAGTCTATGCATTAAAAATGTTAAATAATTATTACATAAGAGGGAGTACCATCAATAATAAGGAAATTAGGATCATGCAATACGCTGATGACACAACCTTTTTTTTTCTCGATAATAGAAGAACCTCTTCAAAGGAGGCATTGGACTTTCTTAATCAACTGAGACTAGCCTCAGGAATGACAATTACATTAACCAAATCGAATCATTTCCCGCTAGGTCCGCTTGCCTCTCATTGTCCGGCTTTTATTCAAGAGTTTAATATCAGATTCCCTCTTGGGCCAATGAAGTTATTAGGCATTTCTTTGACTGGAAATGGAAATGATCTCTTCCGTTTGAATTATGTTTCTAAGCTTTCTCGTCTTAAAAAGTGCTTAAGTGTTTGGGCATGTAGAGATCTGACCCTGATCGGCCGTAATGTTATTGTCAAAACGTTTGTATTATCACAGCTCTTTTTTTTTTTTTTTTGCTCTTTCAGGTCCTTCCAACCTACCTTCTCACTTTATTTAGGAGCTAGAAAGTATCATATTTTATTTTATTTTGGCTGGAAATCCAGATAAAGTGAAACCCTCAGTAATGGTTAATTCTGTTGTTGAGGGGGTGTTACAAGTAACTCATATTTCTAGTTTTATAAATAGTCTTAAATGCAGTTGGATTAAGCGCTATAACAGCGATTTAGATGTTTTTTGGAAACTGTTTTTCAACATTTTCTGAAGAGCTCACGGGCAGGAACTAATTTTTTACTCTAATTGCTCAAAGAATGACGTCAGCAATATTTCAAATTCTTTAATTAATCAAATCGTGATATCATTTTGTATAAGAATTTACTGATGAAGAATGTTTATTATGTTGGGGACTTTTTTTATATCCACTAGAGGCCTCTTTCGTTTAAGTGTTTCAAGCTCAATTCCATATTAAACGTTTCCCTTTTACCCTATATTCTTATTCTTCTTCTTATTCTTATTATCCTTCTTATTATCCTTATCCTTATCTTTATCCTTATATTTATCCTTATCATTATCCTTATCCTTATCCTTATCCTTATCTTTATTCTTATTATCCTTATCCTTATCCTTCTTATTATTATCCTTATCCTTATCCTTCTTATTATCCTTATCCTTATCTTTATTCTTATTATCCTTCTTGTTATCCTTATCCTTATCCTTATCTTTATTCTTATTATCCTTCTTATTATCCTTATCCTTCTTATTATCCTTATCCTTATCCTTATCTTTATTCTTATTATCCTTCTTATTATCCTTATCCTTATCCTTCTTATTATCCTTATCCTTATCTTTATTCTTATTATCCTTCTTATTATCCTTATCCTTATCCTTATCCTTCTTATTATCCTTATCCTTATCTTTATTCTTATTATCCTTCTTTTTATCCTTATCTTTATTCTTATTATCCTTCTTATTATCCTTATCCTTATCCTTCTTATTGGTTCCTTGCTTTAGCAAAAGGAACCTTTGCAGTCAGGTTGGCGTGTGTGTGTGTGTGTGTGTGTGTGCGTCTGTGACACTTGTTTTGGTACGCTCTATCTCAATAAGGGAATGTTGGATTGAGGCCAAACTTGGGACTATAGATCCGCCATATGGAGAAGGTGTGCCCTATTGTTTTTGGTGCCCACAAAGGTCACCAAAGGTCAGTTATGGTCCAAAAACAGAAAATATTAAAACTGCAATAACTCCCAGTGCCAATGTGCGACAAGGTTGATATTTTGGGACAAGTTGTGAACTGGTTAGGGGAACATTTTCAAACTTAACGGTCATGTGATCCGAGGTCACCAAAGGTCAATTAATGATAAAAAAAAACCCAGTATTTTTGCGATAACTTGAGAACGAATTGTCCGTTTGGGTTGGGAGTTGCCTCAATGTCATCCAATTGGCGACCCGCATCTTGGTGACCCTTGACCTCAATTTGACCTCTGGTGACCTTTACGTGTTTTGGGGATTTTTACAGTTTCGATGCTATTTTCAGATATCAAAGGTACCTTCTGATCATAAATGTCAATAGGTTGACCCCGTGTGACCTTTCTGTGCAAAGTTATAAGGGGTCAAAGTTTTTCGGTCGGAGTTAGGATGGCTGTACAGACTTTTCGTTTTGTTTTTTGTAATCAGAAGATAAAACTACATCTGAAACCAAGGTCAAAAGGTCAAAGGTCACATTAAAAAAATGTGCTTATTTTGGGAGGAAGGAACAAAAACAAAATGTTTGGTTTTGATGCTTGATTTGGATATCAAAGGTACCTTCCGATCAAAAATGTCAATGGGTTGACACCCCTGTGACCTTGGTGTGCGAAATTATACGAGGTCAAAGTTAATTTTCAAACATTTAATGCAATAAATCCCAGTTCCAAGGTGTGACACGGTTGATATTTTTGGACAAGTTGCAAATGGTGTAGGGTAATATTTTCAAACTTAACGGTCATGTGATCCGAGGTCACCAAAGGTCAATTAATGTTAAAAAACTAGTATTTTGGGGGGAGAAAATGGGCAAAGACAAAAATGTATGAATTTTTATAGTATGATGCTATATTTACGTCACACCGATCAAAAATGTCAATGGGTTGACCCAAGGTGACCTTTGTGGGTTCAGTTATATGAGGTAAAAGTTAATCTTCAGACATTTAGTACAATAACTCCCAGTGCCAAGGTGTGTAACGATTGATATTTTGGGACAAGTTGCAAATGGTATAGGGGAATATTTTCAAACTTAACGGACATGTGATCCGAGGTCACCAAAGGTCAATTAATGATAAGAAACTAGATATTTGGCGATAACTTGACAACGAATTGTCCGTTAGGGTTGGAAATTGCTTCAATGTAATCCAATTGTGAACCCGCATCTGTGTGACCTTTGACCTCAATTTGACCTCTGGTGACCTTTACTTGTTTTGGGGATTTTTACAGTTTCGATGCTATTTTCAGATGTCAAAGGTACCTTCTGATCATTAATGTCAATGGGTTGACCCCCGTGGGACCTTCGTGTGCAAAGTTATTAATGTTAAAAATTAATTAATGTTAAAAAACTAGTATTTTGGGGGGGGTGAAATGGGCAAAGAAAAAATGTTTGAATTTTTACAGTTTTGATGCTCTATTTAGGTCTCACCATCAAAAAGGTCAATTGGTTGACCTCCGGGTGACCTTTGTGTGTGTAGTTATGTATACAAGTTCAAAGTTAATTTTTAGATATTTAATGCAATTAAATCCCAATGCCACGGTTGATATTTTGGGACAAGTTGTGAATGGGGTGGTGGAACATTTTCAAATTTAACTGTCATGTCATCTGTGGTCACCAATGTTATCATATCTATTGACCTGCTTGTAGGTGACCTTATATCTCTTACATTTTCGACGCCATATTCAGATCTCCAAAGTGCATTTTGATCATAATACGATCACAATTTGTGATCACAAAAGTGTTGGCTATAGTGTTGGTTACTTTATGGGTACATGTAGGACCACAATTACTTGACTATTTGAACCCAATCTTGCTTGATAATATTATGTGTATTGTCATATACCCCTACGCAAGGAACCACAGTGCCCTTGGGCTCTTGTTATCCTTATCTTTATCCTTATATTTATCCTTATCATTATCCTTCTTATTATCCTTATCCTTCTTATTATCCTTATCCTTATCTTTATTCTTATTATCCTTCTTATTATCCTTATCCTTATCTTTATCCTTATATTTATCCTTATCCTTATCCTCATCCTTATTATTATTCTTATCATTATCCTTATCCTTTTCTTTTACTACAGTGAGTTTTTGGGCCACCAAGAATTACAGATTAAGAAGGTTTATGACTTTGGAACAACGGATAGAACGCCTGTATGAAAAATTGGTAAAACATTTCACAAGGTTCACTGCCTTAATGCAGAAGCGGTCAGCCACCAAGAATTACGGATTAAGAAGGTTTACGACTTTGGAACAACGGATAGAGAGCCTGTATGAAAAATTGGTAAAACAATTCACAAGGATCACTGCCTTAATGCAGAAGCCGTCATCCCTGGAAAATAATCTGAAGAACAATAGATTTAGCCATTCACGGATCAACAAGAACGAAAGATTTTTCAGGAGAAACAACATCCGAATCGTTGGTTTTACTACCAAAGATGGAGAAAACTGCCTGGAAATTGCCAATGAATGAATGAAACTGGAATCAAGGACTGCAGGCTGGAATGGGCTCACAGGGTCGGAAGATCAGTCCCGAATAGAGACAGGCACATCTTGGTGAAGCTCTCGTCCTACCAAGATAAAGTCACCACTTTAAAGCATGCCAGAAAAGCCCTATCGAGCAAACGCTACTACATTATTGATGACCTGACCAAGATCGATCTAGCCGAAAAGAGAAAATATAAGTCAGAAGTTCAGGAACTTTTCCAGCAAGGCACCAGATTACGTTTTACTGGAGGTTGTTGGCGTGGAAGCAACGGTAAACCATATAATTTTGGTTCAACATAAGCATGTGCATTCTTTCACTGATGTTTTTCCACTAATACATTTCGTCAAGTCCCCGGGAGGGCATGTTATTGTAACCAGTCGCTGACATTACAATGATGTCACCATTTTCAAATCGGGAACCCCTGTGGCATGGAGCACCTCTTCCTCTATGGTATCACTCCCAGTTGGGATTGATTGTTTCGTTTTCGTCTGTTTTCGTTAATCTTCCACTATCATCAAATTTGTCGACGTATCTGTTCCAGCATTTAATATCCTCCAGTTCTCAGTTGGTGGTATCGAAACTAAGCTTCTTCAGTATGCGGATGACACCATGCACGTTCTTTCTGGACTGTAGCCAGTCATCGTTAAATGAAGCGTATACTTAACATTTATTAAACTTCGTCGGGTTTGACTTTCAATATGGATAAATCCATTTTGTTTCCTATCGGGTCTTACGTCCATCTCCAACCTGCTTTGGTAAAGAACTATAATTGAAAGTTTTCCGCTAGTCCCGTTAGGATGTTCGGTATTTGGTTCACGCACAATGGGACGATCTCTTTAGATAAAACTATATATCCAAACTTTCGAGGCTTAAAAGCGGTTTGCGACTTTGGTCTACAAGATATCTTACCCCGTTGGGCCGCAGCGATCTGGTTAAAATTTATGCACTGTCACAGCTTGTTTATTTGTTTTTGGTTCTTCCTAACCCACCGCGTAATTTTATTAAGGAAGTAGAAAATACCATTTTCACTTTTGGTCAGGAAACCCGGATAACGTCAAGCGAAACAGTCTCATTAATTGTTTAGATAAAGGAGGTTTAAATGTTGTGCATATCCCAAGTTTCATTAATAGTTTAAAATTTACCTGGATAAAGCGTTATTGCGATAATACTGAAGGAGTCTGGGAGCTATTTTTTACTGAAAGTATGTCCAAGTTGGGTGGTAAGCTGCTTTTTCAATGTAATTTTAAGGTGGAAGATCTCCCACGCTTTGTATAATATGTATAATATATAATATGTTTGTAGACCAAATATTCAGAGCCTGGCTGGAGGTTTCTTTTAATTCTCCCTCTGATAACTTCGGTAATCAAATAATTTGAAACAATCATCATATTCGCATCAATAACAAGATTTTCTACTATGATTTCATGTACAAAAAGGGTGTGAAATTTGTTTCGGATTATGTTGACATGAATAATAAGGCCGGCTCTAAGTTATTACACTTTAAAAGAAAAGTTCTAGTTGGCTCACTTTCCCTTTACTGTTTACTGGGGAGTACTTCACAGTATCCCTCTTCAGTGGAAGCAGAGTGGGTGTAACATTAATGACATTACAAATGTTAATATTGATTTGTTTGATAACATATTGTTTTATGCAGGTTCTGTTTCTCAGTATCTTTATCATTATTTCCACATCGCTAAAATTGTTGTGGAGCCAACTGCTATGACCAAATGAAAAGCAGAGTTTAGGGGTTTCACTTGTCACGATTTGAGTAACATTTTCAGTATGCCGTGGCACTCTATTTCTGAGGCGAGACTATACTACTTTCAATTCCATTTCTTACATAGTATTCTTCCAACCAACCCTCTCAACGCTCAACGAGGATAAGATTCTTAACATGACTGTAGTATTTGCATGATTTTAATTGTTTAAAGGATGTTTGTTTTTAAAATCAACATTCAGAGTACAGTCGTTTAGCAATGTATCTTGCACTATGAAGATACTATTATTCTAGCTTGCAAAGTACTTATTAAGTCATGCTTCCGTTGATAGGATTACTAAACAGTGAACATTGTCTGATTGTCTTGGCTCTACTCGTGATCTACTACGAATTCGAAGTTTTGGGAGGGACACAACCAATGCGATATGTAATGATATATTTTGCTAGGTTTGGAGATTATCCGTGGAAGTCAGAATTGGCACGATTAAAACTTGCTTAAATGGCTAGGACATTGATTAGTTTCGAAGATTAATAAACAGTTATATGTAGAGTTGCTAGTAGGCCTATGTCTTAGATTAATAGATATTCCCCAAGCTTTTGCAAAATCATGTTCATATGCTTCGGTGACCTATCGGGTGACACTGAATATAAATGTGTACTACAGATCGGACTATATTAAAGGAAGCTTAGCAATGAGCATCAACTCATAACTTAAATGACAATTTTTCGTAGCTTGTTTGATAACTGTACATGCATAAAGACAATACTGTTAACTCTCTCATGAAGATATGACATGTATTTTACAATGGGCAGTATTTCATACCAAATTGGTATGAGTGGCTGAACTAAAGTCTGCGTGCATGTGTTCACTGAATTACAAGAACTAACCTTTGATATAGGTATCATGTACGTTCAACAAGCATGCATACAGTTATTGCAGAAATTGCAGTGAACATTCATGTATCACCGTATTTATGCGCGCACAGGAATACAAAGGTCAGACTATTACTCGATATAGCTTTACTATGCTAAAAAGCCTTATACTTAATTGTGTAAAGCAAAAGACTGTGTTGGTTGCACCATGCATGTAGCAGTTTAATATATGTGTGTACACAGCATCTCATTATTGTTACTATTTTATGAAGATAAAGTTTAACAAAATTGCTACTGTTACACAGACTGAGTTTAATGATCTCTCAAAAGTCATGAGCGATAGTTGTTTTTAATCAATCACGGTTTTTTGGACCGATTTTGAACTCTAAGTGTTATTTAGACTCAAGAACCCTGCTTAGTCGATTGGGGATGAAAGTTTCTTCGGCATTATTCCAACACCATTAATACTGGAAGATGTTGTAGCTCTTGGCTTTTCTTTCCTTACGTTTTTCATTTTCGTCGCATAATTTTACCCCTCACGTTCAGTTCATATGTTTTTGGTTTTGTTTGGAGGGGTAGGGT
Source organism: Apostichopus japonicus (assembly GCF_037975245.1). Lineage (NCBI taxonomy): Eukaryota > Metazoa > Echinodermata > Holothuroidea > Aspidochirotida > Stichopodidae > Apostichopus > Apostichopus japonicus. The sequence goes on from NC_092569.1 coordinate 14,269,418, forward strand.
TGTTTTAACTGATGATTACCAAGGTTTTGAGCAACCATAATATTGTTTTAGATGTAAATACTATAGATTTTATACACATTTTTATAACATATCAATATGCAAAATTAAGATGCAAAATGTAACAATATAGAAAGGAGTATTAATCAATATATTTGAATTTTCATAGTGTTGTTTTTCTTTATATTATTGTCATCAATAAAAGCCTCAATATATGATATAATATTCAAATAGCGCCACCTAATCGCTGTACGCATGCGCTTGTAGTGCAACTTCTTATATTATCGTACACAGTAAGCGCCATCTGTTCATCTGGAAAGGCCAGCTTAAGTGATAGACGATGTAAGACTCATGGTCTGTTTCCTTTGAGCAACAAGATAAACTCATGAGATTACAAAAGGAACATCGAATCGTGAAGGCGGATTTGTAGTAACATCATACAAAGAAGTTCGTTTTTGTGTTAAAAGAAACCGAGGAAAATAAAACTTATTTTCTTCAAAACGAGATTGGAGCGAATGAAATTGTCACAGTATTGAGTTCTTTTCTTCTGTCCGAAAATAATTTGAAGCGATTTGATATGAAGTCAGTTTGACATTTTACAAGTTACAAGAATCATCTTTCAGTGATGGTCACGTATTGCCGTACTCTTGTTATACTTAGTTCTGCAAAAGAGAAAGAAAACCAAATGTCTATATTTATCAAACGGATTTTCTCCGATACCTCAAATGGGATTCTCGATGTTTCTTCTTACTGAATAGAGAGCAGTTTGGTGTTATGGTTGTGTACAGCAGCAGCACAGTAGTGTTTGACGCTTAATTAATTGACGTACACAGTCTCTGACATTTCATGGAAACCAATTTTGTAATCGGCTAGTTAGAAGTGATTTGATCATAGTCAAAAATCAGTTAAAGATCGATCATTTAAAAGAAAATTAATTAAATAAAAATTGAGGCCTCAGTGTCAAATTTGATTGCAATTAATTTTAACGGTGATTCCTCAAATTAAAAGATCGTTTTATATAGTTTTTCATTTCGCGAATCAGTCCGTAAAAATATGCCTGCAAAATGGTTCAGCACGTTTTATGACAGAATCCACAGAGGTCGTGAAGTTCCTACTGAAGCTGACGATGGGGACTTTTATGATAATAAGAACGGTAAAAATCATGTAGAGAACGGCGATAATCTACATATGGGAGAGGTATGCAGCATATTCGACAGTCCTTACCGCATACTTAGGGTAAGTGCCTTTCATTATGATATACAAAATATTAAGTTATTGTACCAGAATTGCAGTGGAAAATGCGATAATATATATATTTGTGAGGTATGCATGAATTATCTTCGACAGTAGTTAACGCAAGCTTAGGACAAGGTTTTTTCGATAAGCATATCAAAATATACAATAAATTGTAAAATTTCATTCTTATAGTTAAGAAATGTAAGCAAATCCACTCGGCACATAGTCGTAGCTATGAACCTGGCAAAATCATTACTTCCTTCACGTTAAAAGTTACTATTTTCACCTTGATATCTTAATCTTAGCTTATACATCAGATTCTGTTGATCATATCTGAAACCGACATACCTATACTGGATATAAAGTAATTCGGTGTCATATGTACAGTAAACCGAGTACGTTGTATAGTAGCACATGTAACACATGTAACGACCAAGATTTTTGTTGGTGTCTGCGAACTCTATATATACACCACGGTATTTTACACAGATGTTGAACAAGTTATTCGGACCGTCTGCAATTTTATTCAATGCACTTTTATTCAATGAACAAGCTCCACTGTTTCAAATTATAATGTTATTGTTCCTATGTAATGGCATAAGTGTTACATCACTAAGTATAATAAATGAGCACAGGTACTAGTCGATTGTTATAAACTAATTAGTGCCCCGTCACCCAAAAGAGATGTTCTTGTCAAATCCCAAGCGTTTGATTTGTGATGAAGAATTCGTTGCAGTAAACTTGTTAAAAAAATGTGCCTTTTTAAAGTTTTTTAAAAACCACTGGTTAAGCTATGGTAGTCTGCAAACTTCTTTATTGGCGACCCATAAAGTAGTTTTTGCATGTGAAGCGCGACCCACCTTGTCGGACCACGCGAAACCAAGAGGATATGTACAGAATTCCTTACATAGACGTATGGAATAATCATGCAAACCGGTTTGATCATAATATGTGCAACATATAACATTAGTGAAAGGGGCAGGTAAGACTTGAAAGAGAAAAAAACTATAGGACCTTTTGTGTTCCATTTGGCCACCAAACATAGTGATGTCTACGCAATATTATGGTATTCCCTAGATATGTACTTGTTACACTTTTCAGGAAAGTTTTCGTCACCCACGAAATATTAAATATGGTATATACAGTAAGTCGGAATAATAATTCCTGTGATGCGCTGTTCCTCCAAGGTCCTCTGTCCAGATTTAACTAGCTATATTTAAGCGTGTAGGAGAGTTGTGACTATAATGTTATACTGATTTTCATGTAAAAACCAGCAATGAAACAAACCTTGAACCAATACAATTTGTCTATCATATACATTTCTTCTCCTTGTGCATTGCTATGTATTTATTTCGGTAGCACCTAGGGGAAGAATGCTTTTCAGGTCAGATTGATGTAATACTTTTTAAATACACATACAATGGATAATAGTTTGAACCTCAATGCTTTCATTATTCTTATGAGAGTCCAAAATGCGGCTTGCTAGACTTCTGAGTGTATCACAATTAGATTCTGACAAATTATTTATTGACTTATGACAGTGTTTGCTCAACTGAAGATGAGCTTAAGCGGGAGGAGGAAGTGCAGTTGCGTAGAAACAACATTGTGGAAGATCTTTTGAACCTTTACCAAGACCCATAGATATATTTAAGAAACCTAAAGGTGACATTTGAAGGTAGAGAGGGGGAAGGCATGGGGCCTTACCAAGGAATGATGACAAGTTTATGAAAGGAAGTCACCAAAGAATACTTACTAGTGGAGCATGTATTTGTTCCAAAATTGCCCCTCCATCGTTGTAGAAGGGAGAGTGCAAAGTTGACAGCAACTGGCAGAGTACTCACCCATTCGGCAGCACTAACAGAAACACTGCCATGCCGTGTTGCAAGGTGTGTAATCATTTCGATGATGTTGGAAGAGGTTGACACACAATACCTCTTGGAGAATTTCTTCCTATATGTATGTCCGAGTGAACAAAATATGTTGTCTAAAGCTCTATCTGCCTCTGGGTTACAATGCAGAATTACAGAGGCTTGAAGTAATTTGTTTGTGTTATAAAACCTCATCTATTAAAAGACAGAAATGAGAAGCAGATATGAGCACTAAACATAGGAGACAAGATCAATGGCAATGAAATCTGTCCAATGTTGACTTGAGACTTTGAAAATTTTAATGACTTGGATAATTGACAAAAAATGCAAGTTTTTGCAGAATACACGTTTAAATTCTTTCTAGTGTCATGATATTTTGCAATTGTATGTAGGTCAAAACATCATCCATGAAGGGGTAAGTTTATGTTGACACCATTGGTTATTCTTCATTTTGCATGATTGCAAAAAGTGGTTATTCTTCATTCTGAAATTGCAATTCTAGGGGGTCTGGGCATGGATGACAATGAAATTAACTTATTGGGCAATGTCTATACCTGACTCATGTGGCCGTGCCTTACAGTTAATTTCAAACCTGATTAGCTCCATGTGACCATCCAGATGCCACAAACAATTAGGACCAAGAACAGAATATGGACGTCTTGTGACAGCTTTTCCCCATCTTCTTGCTGTACCAATAGTGTCAACATTTTCTAATGTATATCCCACACTCTTCTTCCCTGCACTTTAATTTTAACTAGTAACTAGGCATCATCCATTAAAAGTCAGAAATTATTTTTTTCACGTTTGTAATGAAATAGTGGTGATAAATTTGTTATAATTAATTAAATACTGAATGCTAAAAATCTGGTGTATACTGTTCACTGAATTCACAATGCGGTGAATGGAATGAATGAGACGGCTGAGGGTCACATTCTTATACGTATGGGTACAACTGTAGCTCTTAATGCAATGAATTACATACATTCTATCATTAGACAATATCAACTTTGATATGTAGAGAAAATTTCAGCTTATTTAGTTATACTTTTGCATTTGCAATTATTTTGACAGGTTTACATCTTCATCGCAACTAAATTCCTTTCAGATGTAAACTGTAAAGTTTAACATGTGTACTGAATATGTTTTAATTCTTAACATATGTACCACATCCGTTCCTTCCTCTATATATCGAGAAGTTTTCTTAATGTGTGTACTATGAATGGTGTGCATATTAACATCTTTTTGCTGATTTGGGGTTTAAATAAGGATGCGTGGAATCTCATATATATCTCATTCCCACACAAAAAGTTGCATGTCAACTGATATAAATAATCCTCACCTTGACATCACAGTTCGGAAAGTCAGCATGCAGGCATCTTATACGCTCTTGCAAAGCTTCTTGGGTGATATCTGAGTAAGCGTTTTTATTGTTCAGCTACATTTTCTTGAGAGATGTCGTCTTGAGAGACGGCGAACACTTGATTGATTTTTCCATTCACCTTTGCAGTAATTGCATTCGTAAAAGCTGACCTTGGGCGACCCCGATGACCTAAATATAAATGTAAAAAAATGTGTAGTGACTGATCGATACTATACACAGTACCTGCATATCATGATCCTTTGTTTTCCTATGATTTCGGTTGCTCCATGCAATGTGCTGCCATTCTCTGATGGATTTGTTTTAGATATTTCTTTTTTCCTTTTCTTCTTTGAAAGACAGAGTACAGTTTGTTGACAAGAATTGTGATGAAATTACTAGTTAACAACAGCACTTAACAGGGTATATGTACAAACATTCTGAAAAATTGTTGATTACTATAAGTCAATTAACATTTATCATAAAGTATCTGCGACGTGTATATGATATAACACAGTAATTCCTCAAGTGATAAAAATGTCATGGTAGGCAATAAAGTGCAAACATGCTTTTACCACATTCCGTAATTATGCTGATGGCTGACTGTTTCATTTTAGCAAATTAATTAGGTGCATCAGCTAGCCGGTTGGCCCCTCACGTCAAATCGTTTTGTCAAAAGTGCACATACCTGCATAGGCCTAGTTAAGCCCCTAATACGATTTGAAAGCAGTGGTACAGCACATGAACCATTAATTTATTATTCGATTTAGATTTTAAGGCTAGTCTAGAGGCCTACACATCCGAAGTTACACTGCAGTGCTTAATAGGCCTAGATGATATCGAAAACTTGAAAGATGCAATTATATTTTCTCTGAACGTTAGCCATGCTGTAAGATTGATCTGTGCAGACGTTGACTACGCTAGACCATATCAATATGAACACTCTGAACATAAAAATAAAAAACATGTTCTGTACCTGTGTTAAGTTGAGTATGTGGGAAATATGAGCTACTCCTGCCATCATCTGTGCCGTTGGCACGTGTACTGGAACTTGAAGCTGGCAATGGCATAGCTTGTACTTGTAGTAACGCATCAAAACGTGTCAACATTTCTCTGATTGTACCTTCGGCAATAGATCTAATGTTTGATATTCTTAACACAATTCTATCGGTAGTTATGTGTAGCTCACATTGCCATGTTATAAGCATTCATAACACGCTCCGCTAATTATTCGCCTGCGAATAATTCGCGGAGCGTGTTATGAATGCTTATAACATGGCAATGTGAGCTACACATAACTACCGATGGACGAATCAGATAAATAATTCGTTTTTCTGCTCCATGCATTAATTCTTTAATTTTTTTCATATCCGTCAAATTTCTACAATTTCTTTTGGTTTCCCTAATTTCACTTATATCTGATAACCCAAATGTGTTTTAATTATTGATATCTAGATATAAATAAGAGATATCTGGAAATGAATTGGAGAATTGTTTTAAGAATTAGAGATATCCGAAAATGTATAAGAGATAACTGTAATTATTGAATAAATGTTAAAATTGTTATATATTAACAGTTTAGTGACATGCGCAAATAAAAGAATTTCGTGTGCAATATGTAGATCGTGTGCACACCACCCTTAGTATTATGAAAGGTCATATGTAATGTGTTTGATGATCTAATGAAAATAAAGTACCCAGACACACCCTGGCTGTTGAGCACGAAAGACCGTGTCCGGTGTACTCTCTAGCATGTCATTCATGGAATCTCCCGGGTCTCTATACACCTTTCCTAAGATATATAAACAATGACGTTCCATACGGGCGATGACGCCTCGAGTACAAGGTACAAAAGCAAATTCATATGCTACACAACGTAATATGCACTCAAAAAAATAAAGGTGTCATTTGACACCTTTAAAGGTGGCCAGAAGTGGGTCTTCAGGTAAGTATGAAAGGTGTCCAATGACACCTTGAAGGTGCAATTTTGACTACTTTAGGTTGTCTAGTCACAACTGACACCTTGAAGTGCTTACCTGAAGACCCGTTCCAAAAGAGTCAAATGACACCAATATGGGTGTCAAGAGACACCTTTAAGGTGTGAATTTATAACTTCCGGGTAAGCACACAAAGGTGTCTATGTGATACCTGTAAGGTGTATATCAGACTACTGTGTGGTGTCCAGTGACCACCGACACCTTTAGGTGCTTACCTGAAGACCCATTTTCAGAGGAGTCAAATGACACCAATATCGGTATCAAGAGACACCTTTAAGATGTCAAGGATGTGTCTTACAGGTGAGCACACAAAGGTGTTTAGGATGTACTAGTGATCCCCTTGGAGTGTCCGGTAACGTTTGACATGCTTACCTTAAGACCCATTATAATGACACCAAAATGGTATTGATGCGCTGTCTTCGAATAAGTACACACTAGGGACATCTTTAAAGTGTTGTAGCAAATATATATTAAAAGGAATCACTACTAAATCATATCAACATGGAAAGTAAGTTTGTAAAAAAGTGTGATGCAAACTAGAACAAGAAAGTCACTTTTGATTTTGTTGCAAATATATTACGAAACATCAAATACTGCTGCTTGATGTCTAGTTATCTATAATTAGTTCATGAACAATCATAGAATTAAAGCACAAATTTAGTAATTATTTTTAATAATCAAGGGTATCAGCTTTCTTATGCTATTGACAATATAATGTCGACATTCACATATTACTGTACCAAGTACACAGTGAATTTGTATAGAGTATATATTTAAAAGCTCCTTTCATTTGTTAACAATCAACAAAACGTCCAATTAAAATTGTTTATGGTTCATTTTCTATTTGTGAATCACTGAATTCAGTTTCCCTGTTCTAAGTTTTACTGAATGTCCCACACGTTTTAAAACTGCAACATTTTGCCATAGATAAAGTATGATTATTCATATGGTAACTTAAAGTTCTGGATTTCCTTTATAAACATAATACAAATTTAAAAGCAACAAAAAACTCATTTATCCATAGATGTAAACCTTTGTTCCACTATTGATCACAGTTCAGGCTATTAGGAAAACTATAGTTTTATGGGTTCTAGTCCATGGGTGACTGTGGACAAGTATGTGCATCTGTTACAAGCATTTTCTCTATCTATATAGTTTTTTTTTTTTAAATTTGCCTTTAGTACCCCTTTAAGTGACGATCGTTTGACGTTTTGATGCTAAAACGTTGACATTCCGAATTGCTTCCTATGCCACTTGAGACCAAAGGTTGAGCACTGCATTTGGTGTTTTCACAGAGTCCTCCATCTTACAAATAAATGTTTGTACAAACGTCAGTGTTTTGTTACATTTTTGGGGGTTACTGAAGATTAATAGTGTAAAGTACAGCGAAGAGGCCGGTGAATGCCATCCAAACCAAAGACCACTCTCCCACCAATTCCTTCTCCACATAAAGCTGAAATGATTCGCTCTCCACATCCCACATCGCACACAATGACAGCAGTTAACGGTAACTGTACATGTCCTGGACAGTGGTTCTTCATCATGACATCTACACTCTCCTGTAGATGTGCAGGGATGGACAGCAAGGCTTTGGCTGTTAAATAGGCAAAGAAACATATTCAGTTAAATAATGAGTATATAAGGCTCGGACAAAAACAGACCACTATCTATACCCACTATCGACCAACAAATGTAACAAGTTTGCAGAGTTACAGCAATTTGACAAGTTTGACCTTTGACCCCTTAAATTAATTTAAATGAACACATTATTTATCCATTATATCAACCAACAGGTTCATTCCATGCTAAATGATCAAATCTTCAGAAACATCCCCATGTGACCGCCTTAAATTTCACTGAAACTGACTACTTGAAACAGTATGTTTCAAACTAATTCACAGATTTTTTTTTAGCTCTATAGCCGGAGTGGTTCAGAAGTTATGGCCCTCTGAAAACAGCAAAATATATCTTAATTTCAAAGACCTAGCCCAACAACATTGACTAGAGGGCCCCGGAAATGTAGCCTAGATGTGGTTTTTCTTGGTAACGGATTAGGACTAAAGTGATGATTTGTTTTTGTTGACCGCTATAACTTATTAACCTTTGACATTTTGACATTCCAGAGAAACTTTTCAACTAATATTTTATTTTATTTCGTGAGTTTTTATATTTAGTGGTGATAAGCCAAACCGCAGCCCTGACACATCTCTTATAGCAATGTGTCTGGATACAGAAGGCTCGATATGTAAAGATCAATACAGATCTATATATTCAATTGTTCATTACAATTATTTACTTTGGGCTTAGGCTAAACTAAGACAGGAATTTTCTGTTTTTAAAAATAAAATTCTGTCAGAATTCCATACTTTAATCCATGTTGTTGAGTCTTTGAGACTGCCTACATCTAGCCTTGGATTACAATTACATTTGAGATATTACTTGTTTTAAATTCAAATAAAAAATATTCATTTTGACAATTTTATAAAATGACAAATTCCAAGATGTTTTTCTGGTGAAAATTCCGCCTTAAGTTTAGGCTATACCTCATGTGCAGTATGTACATTTTGTGTGAGTACAGTACTGCTCAAAGTATTGACTGTTTATTGTGCCCTTGAGGGAGTTTATGGCACAAGTAGCTGATGAGGGACCAATTATTCAATCCCTGGCAATTTGATGATCCCAATAATTAAAGTTTATGATCAACAGGTGAATAAATTAACCAGAGCGATTATTTCTAAAGCTTTTCATTAAACTTTCGTCCTCGTGTGTACTGTATCCAGTGCTACTTTAGAGGTAAGGGCGAAATGGCATTACTATTGTTTTGGTATAGGTCACCTGAGGTCATAGAGGTCATCTCACCAAACCCCTCACTGTTACCTGGGTGCCCGAGTAGAGATATTCAGGTATATGGGTCTACTTTTCCTACCCGCTGCGATCACAAGTTGGGATCCAACTTTTTTACTGGGGAGGGGACTTGCTTACCATACTTATTATCCTAAGTGTCTTCTGGAATATTATTCACCCATTATGCAATTTTCTTGGAGTCTTCATCTTCAACAGCATAGAGGTGATATTTGACATTCCAGTGACAAACTTCTCCTGTAAGTTCACTTCAGTCACTCGAAAGAACTCTGCTACAATCTGTAAAATAATGTACAGCACTGATGTTAAAACAAAATTCTGTACAATACATGAAATAATGGATAATCTAAAATCTGATTATTTTAGGATTCACACTCTTGAAATAGGAAAATTTGTTTTTAGTTTTGTAAAACTATAGAATCAATGATGCCATAGCTCAACCACAGTACAATGCTTGACATAATTGAACATTGTAAATGTTGTTCAAATCAGTTTCTATTGGACACTTACAGTCACAATACCATATCATAAGTGTTAGTTATTATAATGAGTGAATACTAGTGTTTGTGGTGCTCATGAATATTAATCAGTCATGGGATCAGAGATCTAAATCTTTATAATGACACATGTGATTTTCACTGTTTGCCCTACTGTGATTCAAAATGACCTTTAACCTTTAGTTTTAGAACACTATTTTTTAAGCCAGTAACTTTTTTGGCAGGCAACTACATCCTGAATTTTTTTTGTACAAACAGGGTGGTACTATATCTCTTTCAGAAGAAATTAATCAGATTATTTCAACATGACGCGATTTGAGTTATTGGCTGTCAAAGACGACCTCTTTTGTACATCGGAGCAACTTAAAAACTTCATAAATTAATATTGAGAAAAGCTAGATCCGTGAAATTTGTTTAGGTGTAAGGAATTAATACTTATAATTGAAGTTTATAATCCTGACAGCTCTAACATGATTACTTTGGTAAACAATTTGCACCAAAGCCCCTTCCTCATGCTGAATCGCAGCATGAAATAGCAACTTTAGAATGCGCAACTTGCAAATTTATTATAGGAAAGCATTGTAATCATTATTTTGTAGTTTTTGGACTAGACACAATAAACTTTGAAAGAATCAAGTACCGTGAAGAAAGGGTTTAGGGGCGCTGTTTAATTAAAAATAGCACACTTTTTAGTGAAACCTACAAAAAATTGAATATTTTGATACTTTTAAGTTGACCTAACTCTACAAGACAATGTTTTTGTAGCCTAATGTTTTATATTCCTGAACTATGTGATAGAATCTATAAGCATATGTAATAGAAGGGTAGTAGAATGTTTAATTGCTGAGAAATGAGACCTCAAAATTCAAGAAAATGCCAAATTTCACGGTGGTGACAGATTGAGGAATTTCAAAGTGGGATAAATCAGCCAATTATGAATTAATGTAACTGAAATTTTCAGAATATGCTTATTTTATTGTGTTCCAATCATACAAAATATTTGGAAATTTTTGGAGAGGGTGCAGCTACAGCCATCCGTGATTTGACACGGAATGTCCCTTTACCATATATTCAGGAGTTAATGTCCTGTAGGGCCTAGCCTATTGACTCAATTTAGAACATTCTTAATGACTGTTTATTTTGTACAGTCGGTCTGCTCACTCTGTTGCAGAGGTATGTGTAGCCTACCGTAACATTAGGGTCTGCAATTGCAAACTAGCCTATGCTATGCCTAGTTTATCTTGTATTGGCCTAACACCGTATCATACTATTGGACACCTACTACTAGTTCTACTAGTACTTACTATGCTAGGCTAACGGCCTTTGGCTTAGCCTACTGCCTGCCTTCGTTTGTTTAAAAGTTTCAGGTTGTAGGCTTATTATATTAATCAATGTGAATGATACTTATTTATATGCAATACAAATAATATAAGTTTATGATAACATAAATTTGTAATTTGAGATTACCTGTTTATCTGTCACGGTGACGATCAGTGTACTAATAACGAGGACTGTGTGTGAAGCTGCTGTATATCACATAACTTCATACCCATGTGCAACCGGTTAGCACTACTATAATACTGTACTTACCAACGCGTATGAACGCACGTAAGAAAAATATACAAACTGTACTGTAACATGCCCAAGCAGTCTGTGTTTGCCCTTTGCTTTTGGCGGGAACATAGTAACGGACGGTCACTACGGTACATGTCAGTATGTAAGGCAAATGAGTACCAAAGGTGTCGCGCTGATTCCAACCTTTCAAAGGTGTCATCTGACCCCTTACTACCTTAGTTTGACCCCCGTAATGATTATCTACAGGTGACAGTATGTAAATGAGTATCAAAGAGTGTCACGCTGATTCCAAAGGTGTCAACTGACCTCGTCAAATTGTTTTGACTCCACATAGCCGGCTTATGCTGGACACCACAGTGGTGTATTTTGACACCTCTATCGGGGTAAAATTGATGATTACACCCAAATGGTGTCAACATAAGAATGTGCATTCTCGGAGCTATGCAATAAGGACACTCTTGAAGGGGTCATTGCGTAAAAATGGTGTCCAGAACACATATAAATAATAATAATAATAATTTATTCTTATATAGCGCTTTACATCAAAAGAATGATCTCAAAGCAGCTTCACAAAAACGCATAAAAAAAAAAATACAACTTAAAAAGTATTTACAGCTTAAAAATAATACAATCTAAAAATATTGCATCCTAAGAATTACAGAAATAAATAACTAACAATAATTAATAAAAAACAAAAAAATTCAGAAATTAAAGACAAAAGCAATAAAATATGACAGCATACAATAAAACTAAAATACTAAACTGATACAGCCGAAGAAATAGCAACAATAAGACTATCAAAACAAAAATAGAAAATAAATTTCAATATAAAACAATCAAAACATGGCAAGATGGTAATACAATCAATATGACTGGAGGTTTAAAAAGAATAATACTTTCGAAAAAGGTGAGTTTTAAGGTGTGCCTTAAAAGCATTTAATGATGGAGCTGCCCTGATGTCATTGGGGAGTGCATTCCATAGATCAGGTGCAAAATAGGCAAAGGATCGTGCGCCAAAGCTTTTTTGGGCGAATCTGCCAGGCTCTAGTCGTATCTCCATAGAATGTCTGTTCCTCTGTCGTGTTCGATTTGCAATCTGCATGGGCTCTGGAAGAGCCTGACGACTGATCAGAGAGCCAAGAGAGTGATGGGGAGTGCCATTTATAATATTGTAGGTTATGACTAGAGACTTAAATTCGATCCTTGCGGAGACAGGTAACCAATGAAGGTCAATCAATATGGGTGTGATGTGTTCGTGACTCCTGCTCCGTGTAACCATGCGTGCTGCCGAGTTTTGAATCAATTGAAGACGCGCCAGTTGCTGTTGCTCAATTCCATATAATAAACTATTACAATAATCAAGGTGCGATGTAACAAATGCATGAATTAATCTTTCTGTGCTTGTGCGATCTAAGAGCTTACGAATTTTCCCAATACGATACAATGAGTATGATGCTGACTGACAAATTTTTGAAACATGACTTGACATAGAACTGAATTCATCAAATTGCACTCCTAAATTTCTGACAACGGAAATGGGTTTAACATGAGTAACACCAACTCTGAAACTAGATATGTCTGCTTGAACTTTTCGGAACTTACTGTGAAAATGAATTACTTCTGTTTTGCTATCATTGAGTACAAGTCAATTTGCTGCCATCCACTCACGAATATCATCTATGCATTTTTCAGGTATGAATTTCCAGTCAGATAGATTTTTACACGAAAAATACAGTTGTGTATCATCGGCAAAAAGCATAAAGTCAATATCATTGGCTAAAATAATGTCTTCGAGTGGGGATGTATACAAGGTAAAAAGAATCGGCCCAAGACCGCTTCCCTGTGGTACACCGCAAAATAATGGTTCATCGTCCGAATAACAATTGTCAATACAGACACGTTGAGTACGTCCTCGAAGATATGAATCGAACCACTTTAAAGCAGTACCATTTATGCCAAACCGATGCTCCAAACGCTGCAGTAAAATATCGTGGTCAATTGTATCGAATGCGGCGGTAAGATCGAGTAGGACTAAAATACACTCTTTATGTTTGTCCATTGAAACTAGAATGTCATTTCTTACACGAAGCAACGCGGTTTCTGTGCTATGGTTTCTTCGGTATGCAGATTGAAATTTCGAATAAAGAGAGAATTGGTTAAAATATTCATCAATTTGATTAGAACACATGTTCTCTAAAACTTTATGTTCAAATAAAAGGTTGGAAACGGGACGATAATTTTATAAAACATCAGGATCCAGTCCGGGCTTTTTCAATAATGGTCTGACAAGAGCGCGTTTATGACGTCGCGGAACAGTCCCTGCTTCGAAGGAAGTGTTGGCAATGTTAACAAGATCATCCACTAGTTCTGGTAGGCAAAGTTTAACGAGCTGAGTTGGCATCGGATCGAGCGCTGAAGATTTCGAGTTCATAGCTGAAATACATTTGGTCGCGTCGTCACGGGTAATTGGCTTGAAGTTCGAAAAGCTATGACTAGGTGGGCACGGTGGTAAACTTGGCTTTGTAACATCATGGAATGTATCGCGTAATTTCCTGATCTTCCCACAGAAAAAGTCAGAGAAATCTTGCGCCATTTGCTGGGGATCGTTGTGCTTAGGTAGGATGGCACCAGTTGACTTCTTGTCTCCTGTGATCTCATCAACCACGGCAAACAGCTTCCTGGTGTTGGCGGACTGTATGCGAGAACGGTGGTACTGAGTTTTAGCTCTCTCGCATTCGTCATGGTAAGATGTTCGGGCACCATGGAATATTTGCTTGTTAATCTCCAGCGGTGAGCTGAGCCAAGCTCGTTCTAAACGGCGAACATTATTCCTCAGAAGTCGGAGTTCATCTGTGTACCACGGAGCTCGAGCTTTGTTCACAATTACCTTCTTTTTCGCAGGAGCAAGCATATCCATAACGTCAGACAGTTTCTTACCGAAGTTGACTGATAACGTGTCAACTGAAATGCCGTACTCACCATCACTGTCAACAGGCTTGTATTTTTTAATCGCCTCTACCAGCTGGTCACTTCGGATAGATCGAATGTTCCGTATAACACGTGTAGTTTTTGTCGCGTGAAAGGTGTCAATTGACACACAATTTTATTTTCAATGTGTACAAAGCGTATAACATTGAATAGAATTGATCAGCTAATAAACTCTACTTTAGGAAAGGTACGATATTCGATGCAGACTTTCTAAGTTACATATCATATATATGCATGTTTATCTCTCTCTTGGATCCTATTTTATTTCTTCGTAACCGAAAGGATGTCGAAGACTGATGTCGAAGACGACAATGATACTCAATCTCTCTTGCAGGTTTGAATTATTTACGTTTTTTTCGTTATTGAGTTATTGAAAATGATATTGATATTTTGAAACTTTGAACACCATTTCTTCTCTCATTATTTTCCTTTGAAGTGGTATGGTTTCATAATGCACATTTCCTTTATTTAAAACTATATGGCTTTCATAAACGTTAGAACACCATACTCTCCATTGATATACACATGACTTTGTGCGGCATAATGTAAAATAGTATGATACTTTTGTATTTTAGTTACTGATAGTTGACACAAGTATGGTAGTTCATAATGCACATTTCAATTATTTAAAACTATATGGCTTTCATAAACGTTAGAGCATCATACTCTCTATTGAAATACACATGACTATGTGCGGCATAAGTAAAATAGTATGATACATTTGTATTTAAGTTAGTGATAGTTGACACAAGTATGGTAGTTCATCTTCTGTAATAAACATTTACTAAGACGCCAATTAGGCCTTAATAAAGAATGGACTTTCGATCAGCAACCCGTTTGTATTATGTGTGTGCCATTGACACGGATGTTTCAACGTCGATTTCTAATCGAATACTAAAAATAATGTGTTA
The DNA here is from genome assembly GCF_037975245.1 of Apostichopus japonicus. Taxonomy (NCBI): domain Eukaryota; kingdom Metazoa; phylum Echinodermata; class Holothuroidea; order Aspidochirotida; family Stichopodidae; genus Apostichopus; species Apostichopus japonicus. The sequence goes on from NC_092569.1 coordinate 14,284,706, forward strand.
AGCTTTCATAGTGTACGTCTGAAATATAAACTTCTTATTAATGTGTCGTTAACAATATATGAAATCCATTAATATGAGAAACAGCTATGAGTTTGGTTGGCGATTGGCACGTATTGGGGTTGATTTTATTTGATTTCATTCTGATATACAATCACAATATTAATATATATCATATCATTGTCACATCAATATGTACATTTTACACGTATATATCATTGTGCCAGAAATTAAAAGACATTTCACAACTGGATATTAAATGAAGCTGAAAACTTCAACAACACGTACATCGTCTAATTAATCTTCTCATTTATTATTTACGACAATGCTATTGCCGTTGGTTACTCAAAGAACAATATTAATAATAAATATACGGTAAAAAAATATAACGTAGACATTTATATTGCCATGTGATACAAGCTTTAGAGCATGAAAACCAGTTGTCTCAAGTCAAGTCCACGGTTTAAACTTACGTGTATGCATTTAATATAGTTTCTATTCAATGCAGACAAGACACAAATTTATTCAAATAGATGTATAATTACACCACAGTAGAAGTGTGTGGTATACGCGAACTATACACATTATTGCTTGTAGATACTGTATGAGGTTAAATATCGACAGGTGTCTGAAAATTGGCACACAGGATTTCAAGATGAAAGTGGATGATCTGAAAACATGGTGATGTATCTACATAAACATTGAAGTTGAGCTCCATTCGTGGTATGTGCAACCACCATAATGGACACTACTTTGGTCAATGTTCAATAAGGGTCAAATTATTCGAACCCTGTGTAAGATTTTTGGTTTTTGTGTTTGGTAAAGGTTAGAGTGATCGCAGTCTGGAAACCGCTAAACATGAATGTTATTATAACCATGAAACTTTTATCAACGTACGCTTGGAATGTAAATCAACCTTAGAACAATTTACAATCCCCTCTTTTTAAGTCTTATTTGGTCACTAGATGTTAGTAGAGGTTTACTCTGAAAGCCTTGTAAATACATTACTCCAAACATGAAGCTTGCATGAACGTGAAATGGCGTGTGTATAGGTACGCATTTATGAATATACTGTATTGTTTTGTAACGGTCACAGCTCAACAGAATTCAAAGACCAAAACCTGTTATAAAAATACAATAAGCATAAGCTTATATTGTATGTTGTATACCAGGGGTTCCCTAACTGGGGTGCATGAACCCCCAGGGGGTTCTGGAGTCCATCCCGGTCAAAACTAGAGTGCTTTTTGTTTAACTAAAATGTACAAAAAGTCGTACCCATACGCATATTTTGCCATAGTAGTACCGTACCGTGAATGTGATGAAAACCAGGAGCATCCGTCTCATCGTGCGTTATGGGTTATTGGTGCTATACAATTCGTTATCTGATCTTGAAGTTTCCAAATAAATCTGTGTTCATCTCTTGTGTTTTTTTCATTACTATATTACAATATGAACTTACATTATGCGTATTATAGTATAATAATGACTCAGATCATGTCTCGAAAAGTTGGGGGTTCGTGGACAACTCTGACATCCTTAGGGGGCTCGTGTGGGATAAAGTTAGGGAAATCCTGGTGTATACTCATCTATCTTAGTGTGTACAGCAAACCTTTCATATTATGATTGGAGACCAAAGGTCAAGTCGGAATCAATAATGATCAAACTATAGAACGCTAGTACAAGAATCTCTAGTTTCCTGCACTGTGGTAAATATTTGACCATAGTTACTAGTCACTGTAATTTGGATTATAGGGTGGCCAATGTTAGTTTTGGTGATGTCATAATCTGTAAAATAAGAACTATATAGCCAACAACGTTATCATTTGGGCCACTACTTCTTCATGATGTGTAAGAAAGTTCGCATTGTATGGTGTGGCGATGTGGTTAGGAAGTAGGCTACTATGTGTAATTTGTTAAAAAGGAAAATTAGTTTGTGGTTGCGTTGTATGGTGAAGTGAGTATCCAGTTAACGAGCAGACTTTGGAGGCTCATAATTCCCCATGGCCAGTCACAGTGAAGCATGTCTGGGCCTTTGGATCAATTTATGTAGACAATAATGCATTGAAAGTACACAAAGAAAAGCGTAGTGGTCGTGATGATAGTTCCCAATCGTTTTGGTGTGCATGATTGACAGAAAGGGGTGCAAATATGCATTTTAGCTCACTCACTAGCAATTGTGACGATTACCAGCACTCTTTCTTGTGGTAGTGAATAAATCTTTCACTATATTGTGGGAACTTCCGTGAGATGAGTTATCTTACATGTCTGTTGCCCATGTATATAACATATAAGGGATTGGACATATTGAATTTGACTGCTCATCTAAAAGCGACAAAGGCAGCTAAAATGGAAACTGAACTGTTAGGTAAACACTACTTTCTATGTACTTATCTCCGGAAATTGCTTCAGATGGGGATTTCCCGGTTTGTAATCCAGCAGATCGCGACTGCGAAATCACCGCATCATTTCTGTTCTGTGTACTGGACCCAACAAGGCTAATTCCTTATAACGTTTGATATTTGTCGTGTCAACCCCTGCGTAGAAGTGGGTGTATAAAAGCCGAAGGATGTCTAAATCAGGGCGGAGTTATCAATCATCCAACACGTATCCATGATGAGGCACAGCCTAGGCTAATTGTTCATTTATTGGTCAAAGTGCGTACGAGAAGACTATTCTCGGGGATTGTCTCCTTAAAATAAAGAGAGATGAAAAGACGAAACTTTGACGCAGGAGCCCTTCGAAACAAAAAGGACCGAAGCGAAAAGCGGGTTGTTTCCGATCATTTGTTTTCATTTGACACACATTTGTCTCATTTGCTTGCGCCCTCACGTTTGGTGCTCCTTGGCGTATTAGCTTACTTGAGAATGCATCTGTGCTATTCGAGTATGATATTTCCTCACAGTACTCGGCTAGAATAGTGTTCGCGAAGTCACGTTGAAGCTCTATTGCAAAGCAGACTACACATATGTATCGCTTTGTTTCTCAATATTTTGACTTCCAAACAAGTTCAACAGCCATATGTTGTATATTCAGTGCAATATGAATCGTCACTCTCCATCTTACAATTGAAAGTCTTGAAAAATTCCACAGTACCGGGCCATCTGAATGCTTACGTCATATGTTTACCCCAACTCAAGTTTTGAATACTGATAATGGAATATTCCGTTTTAGTATAGGGGAGAATGCTCGAAACTGTAAAACATCAGTATAATGCTTGTTCATCGTACTAGTAGCACGTATGCTTATGTGTTTTCATTAGAAATGCAAGTGTTGGTCCTTACACGTTTTAATATTATTTTCTACACTCATTCCAAACCGTTGACAATAGAATTCAACAATGAACTTGATTCAACAATGAAAACGATACTCCTGGTGCTGGTATGGTTCAATGTGAACCTTTCGAGAAAGCACTTAAAGCAGCATTTTGCGTTTGGTCGCCGTTTTCTACTTTTTTGACATGTCCATCGAGTTGTTTACATATATCAATCACAAAACAGCAAACTAAGATATTAGCCAAGTTTTTCCCTGCCAACAACGTTAATTGGCGAGTAATTAAGGATATTTACAGATAATGAGAAAACTGTCCACGATAGATTCCACATTTAAAATTAATCGCATACAGTCTAAACCCACTCGTTTGAATTCAGCCAATCCGAGATATAGGTTTAGTTATGAGCCGTTGCTAATAGTAGATTCAAGACTGTGCGTTGGTACAACCAGGGAGTTGTTTTGGAACTCCCTGGTACAACTGCCATGCATACTGCACTCAAATCAAGCTTGGTGTTGTATGACGTATTGGTCAATAACGTTCGTAGGTTTAAGTATTCATATTTTGGGCGAGGTTTATTGAGATCCCAACGGAAAATATTTTGGAGAAAAAGAAGTTGAAAGTTGCACATTTTTCGACCTTTATGCCACCATTTGAAGTAAGATTTAAATATAAAAGCAAGTTACGTATGTCGTCATAGCATAGTGGAGTCAGTGAAGTTGAGAAATATAATAGAAGGACGCGAAATGCTGCTTTAAGCTGTGTTTAAGGAACACAACTGGAAAGTTTACATTGAACATTTAAAACTCTCACCCCCAATTTGCCCCTACCAGTTCGCCTACAGTTTGGCTACAAATATAAACATTCCTACTGAAACATCCCTTTACATGTTTAGATCTCGCACACTCTTGAACTACTAGTTACCGTTTCAATTACGTGAGTGATAGCATTTACCCTAACTACACGGAGCATTTCAACTGTGCTTGACCGAACTTCTATCTATAAAAATGCTCGAGTTGAATTGCTAGGGATTACTCACAAAGTGGAGGCGCTATTGCTAAATTGTTTCTATGTAGAATTTAAGTTCAGTGTGGCGCTTCTGGACCGCTAAAAATTTTTTCTGTAGGGTGAGGCATTCGGGAGAAATATTTTGGCCCTAACATAGACCGAAAAACGTTATTTTTGACATATTTTCCCCAAATACAGAGCCATCTCTCTACATATGCCTGTGAGGCTCCTGATTTGAGTCCTTGTATGTCTTAGCTAGTTGTAGTCTAAAGGGTTAGTTGATTGAAGGTTTTCACTGTTCTCACAATTTCTTTGAAGAAAAGGGTAAAAAACGATCGGTTTTTGAATGTAAACAAATTTTTGAAGACAAAAGAAAAGTCCATGTGACCCCCTCGGAAAAAGGTTGTTTATTGATGCAGGCTGTCTAATGTGCAAAATAAAGCTATGGGAAGCTCTCTAGTGTATTCCTATCTCGAATAATGATTTTCTAAAAGCATGTGTTCACATACGAGCAAGCTGCAATGAAGCGACTATGTTAATATTTGATGATACATCAGATTTTGTATGTAGACTAAAACATTCAGGATACTGCTGTCAGTCAAAGTGTCCTAACTTATATTGTTCTTAACCTCTTCTCATCAAACTCTGAGTTCATCAAGCTGCAACATCTGTTTTCTTTTAACACTTGTTTGTGGATTCAGTGCCCTGTTCACTACATTAACAAATGACATGTCCATGTATATGATATGGTACTGTCCTGCATTTCTTTTCTATAATTGTATTTTATTTTGTTTATAAAACCCTTGGGAGAGGAACTAGAAGGAGCCAAATAAAATTTTGGGTCGGGCTGGACTGGTTTATTATAGTGATTAAATACTATAATATTATGTCACTCTATTTCCTTTACAATAACTAGCTACATATTATACTATGTATATCTTATATTGGAATACTAAAATTAAATTCATTATATCAATAATCATCAACGTACCTGCATCCAAGTCGAAGTCAAGGACCCACTCCGTAATGCATATTGAGTCCAAGTCTAGAGAAACCTGAACGGGATTACTACAGCAATGTTTAAATCTAATGAAAAATCTAGTGTAACTCTCACCTTGACAAACCAAGTTAATTTAAAAGATGTGTGTATCTTCCACAGTACCGTGGCTGTTTCCCCCTTTACATGTAAACTATATGGTCCTAATTGCTCCAATTGTCCTAGACACAATAGTTTCATGATTTTCACCTGTGTGTACCTCTGTGTAAATGACAGCTACACTAGTCACGATCAAGTATGTTCATTTAGACCTACAGCCTGATTACTTTTCTCTTTATTTAATAAATGATGATTCATGCAATACAATGAAAGAAGTAATTTGCATTGTCTTTAGTTTTGTTAAACACCTCTTATGGGGTAGTGGATAAGCATAAGTTTAGAGATGGCTAAACTGAGACGATCAAATTTTTAATGATGCCAAAATAGTTCAGCTCTCCCTCCACCCATACCCCCCCCCCAACAGATGTCCTATTGGAAACGACTCTTAACATTGTTCAGGTTTGCTCGAGATGACAGCAATGCTTATTAGTCCCTTGTTTCTATGTTCCAACTCAACAAAATGGACCAACTTCCTCTCCACCAAAAATAATTCTTCCAAGGATATCAGTCATTGAGGACAGACAACCAGCAATCACCACCTCTCACTTGAGCTTCAAATACACATGCTTTGTTGTCCCATATGTACGTTGATTATTCCATAGTTTCCTTTATATATCATTTCCCTCAATGTAATACATATAATTTGTAAATTAAGCCTTGAATTTTCGTGTATCAGTTTTCAAATTTTGGACTGGAAACTTCACACTAACTAGAGTCCGTCGCGCAATTCCCTCACGTATTATATCGATTCGAACTTTCTGCTGTCATGTTTTGCTAATTTTCAATTCATATACTCGCGGAAAGATGTTTTGAGTATACCCATTCAAATCGCAAGTTTCAAATTTTACAGCCAACGAGTTGGTCGATCTATCACAAGCTTTAGATTCATTTCTACTTTTCTTCGAAATCCTCTACTCACTAAATTACAATGGAAAATTTTGTTAGAAAACAGCTGGAAAAGTGGGATTTGAGTATGCTCGTTGACACATTTGAGGGTAACTTTATTTTTTAGACCGGAAGTATGCTTACTCTAGCCTAACACGTGCACTGCTATGTTTGGGTACAATTACACAGTAGACTGGTATAGTTAGGCTGCTAGACTATCAGTCATGCTAGGCCTGTGCATGATAAATGATACAAGTAACGTCTAAAAAATCAAATGTTAACTCATGTTTTCCATAAAATGAAATCGAAGTGTTGCAACAAACCATGGATTCAACATGTTGCAAAAGTTTTAATGCTTAACAATATTAAACCGAGTGCCTTACAAAAACATGCTAAGCTATACATACATTTAGCAAGAGGAAAACCCACAAATCTATGTACATCTCATTGACAGCTATAACTTCACCTTTTTTTCTGATACCCCATCAAGAACAGTTGGACCTTACCCCTCCCCCATGCTTACGTATCTTTTAACCTGAGAATGGCGATACATATTGTTTGATGATCATTGGTCGGAGCTCGACTAAGTATCTATCTGGAGCTGGATGGCCTGTTGCCGTCGTATTGAGGACACTATTTAAAGCATAACATCACTTTAATTGGTAATCCCTTGCCAATAACAAGTGTACCTCTTCACCCTCCCTCCCCCCCCCCATACACACATGCCCCAACCCACTACCAATAATGGTATGTGTGTATATGCCCAAGACAACAGTACAAGAGTGTGTCAGATCTAGACATGTAAAGCCATGTTTTAGTAGGAATGCTTATATTTATAGCCAAACTGATGAAGGCGAACTGGTAGGGAGCAAATTGGTGGTGAGAGTTTTAAATGTTTAATGAGAACCTTCCAGTTGTGTTCCTTAATGGTTGAGCACACAGCTTAAAATGACAGTGGTAAGGGATGAAACTTCTAAAGAGCTCTCAAAATGTAGGATTACTGATGTCAAATTAAAAAAGGGAGCAAAAAATATGTAAATGAGCATGAAATATTGAAATGGAGGTCAGTATTTTGATGGGTGGGTGTGTTATGTCCAACAAATTACTGGCACTGGTGTGTAATGATCAACATTGGCTACAGTAGGCATGTTACTGGCACAGCAATAACAAAGCCAAAGATGTTGAATAAATGTATCCAGATTGGATATGTTAATTGGTTATGTGTGTCTGTATAGTGTAGTGTAACCACAACTTAATATTTCAAAGTAATATTTGGAAAAGTGTGTATAGATTTTGTATTAACAACATTGTTACCAACCATACTTACAAAAAAAGCATCGCCCTAAAAATTAAGGATAACCCAAAGGCCTTCTTTTCTTATGTCAGGTCTAAGCAGAAAGTTAAAGATGCAATTGTTTCCCTTAGGGCACCACAGGCTGATAAGATAGTTACTGATAGTCAGGATGTTGCAGATCTTTTGAACGACTATTTTGTGTCGGTTTTCACAAGGGAAGATACGAGTAGTATTCCAGATTTTCAGGGGGGCAGTGATAGGCCTAAACTGGATACGGTCTTATTTTCGGATGACGTTGTCTTAAAGGAGCTGCTTCGTCTAAATGTTTCTAAAGCTTCTGGACCGGATGCAATCCATCCGTATTTGTTGAAGACTTTTGCACACTATTTCTGCGTTCCACTCTCGTTGATTTTTAGTAAATTTATGGATGAAGGTTATGTTCCTAGGGACTGGAGATGTGCTAATATTACCCCAATTTTCAAGAAGGGTGATAAGACTAAGCCCTGTAATTATAGGCCCGTTAGTCTCACTAGTGTAGTTTGTAAGGTCATGGAGTCTATTGTTAAAAAGTCTTTGGTCTGTCACTTCAGCAGTCAGTCTTTGATCAGAGAGTCTCAGCATGGCTTTTGTCAAAAAAGGTCTTGTCTCACTAATATCCTTGAGTTTATGGAAGATGTAACAAGCTCACTAAATAGGCAGATGTCTGTAGATGTTGTGTTCCTGGATTTCCAGAAGGCCTTTGATAAAGTTCCCCACCAGCGTCTTTTACTTAGGCTGAAGAGCATGGGTGTCATAGGGAATTTACTGTCTTGGATCGGGAATTGGCTTGGTAATAGGGAACAGAGGGTGGTAATTAATGGCTGTGCTTCTTCTTGGCAGAACGTTACTAGTGGGGTTCCACAAGGGTCTGTATTAGGTCCCCTGTTGTTTGTTGCCTATATAAATGACATCGACGGAGATATTTTGTGTACAGCTAAGAAGTTTGCTGATGACACCAAATTGTATTCTGAGGTCTCTTCCAAAAGCGATTCTGAGAAATTTCAAGCGGATTTAGATAAGATTTTTTCCTGGTCTCAGGGGTGGCAAATGCTTTTTAATATTGATAAATGTAAGGTAATGCACATTGGTAGTAGTAACCAAAAGTTTACATACAATCTAAATGGTGTGGAGTTAAAGGAGGTCTCTGTTGAAAGAGACCTAGGTATCTACATTGACTCGTCTCTGCAACCTTCCAAACATTGTCTTGAAGCTGCTAAAAGAGGTAATAGGGTTTTAGGTATGATCAAGAGGAACTTCAGTTTTCTGAAAGAGGACATCGTAGTTAGGCTTTATAAGCAGTTGGTTAGGCCTCATCTGGAGTATGCTGTGCAGGCTTGGAACCCTTATTTTGCTAAGGATAAGGAAGTACTTGAAAAGGTCCAGAGGAGGGCTACTAGGATGATTAGTTCCTTAAAGAGGGTTCCTTATTATAGGCGGTTACAACTGTTGAATCTCACCACACTGGAGCTTAGGAGGTTACGTGGGGACTTGATCCAGGTTTTCAAGATTGTGTATGGTTTCGACAATTTATCCTTTACCGACTTTTTCATGTTTGCAAACAGTAGTTGTACTAGAGGTCATTGTCTTAAACTTCAAAAGTCGCATAGTAGGATTAATATTCGGCATAACTTTTTTTCTAATAGGGTTGTGAATGAGTGGAATAGTTTGCCTGAGAAAGTTGTACTTGCAAGTAGTGTCAATGGGTTTAAGAATGCTTTGGACAAGCACTTTAAGCATTGTAATCGGGTCTGAGTGTTTGTGTCTTCAGTTTTTTTCCCTCTCTTTATAGGGTCCTTGATGGGGACTTAAGTGTCCCTCCTGATCCTTTTTTCTACTAAACTAAACTACTTTTAATTTCTTTTTAACTTTCAGAACACTTCATAAATGACGAAGAGGCATTGGAACTTCTCAATGTTGATGATGATGATGTGATGAAGGAGCTTATCCCACAAATTGGACTTCGTTTGAAATTCGTGGCCAGATTGAAGGCATATCGACAGGTAATGTAACTGCACTGCACATACATGTAACACTTCTAACACCAATGGTACAATATTTGTGAAATGCTACAACAATGAGATTAACATACTTTAATTGTGAACAACATATTCATGTCAATTCCAATAACCTCTTTGTTCTTTGTCTTGTAAGTACTGTAACTGGAATTACCCTTTTTTCACTGAAAAGCCTCAATTATTGTATAACACTTTGTTTGGTTTTAGGGTAATATCAAAATCAATCCAAATTTGCACAAGAAAAAAGCATGACATAAATAAAATGTAATATGCAAACCAAATGTGTTTGTTTGAAGAAATATATATATATATATATTACGCTTCCCTGATATGCTAAAATGATGCATCAAACAATGCATCAATCACAAAAATGAAGCACATACTGAAAGAGGAAGGTCTATGGCTTTAAGGATTCCTTCTTGTAGGAGATCATATAATTAGAATGTCCAACTTCTTTTGATGATAGTATCTGCATCAAGATATGCTGCCTTGATCACAAATATAGCATGCTATCACTGAAAAGTGTGTGATTATGTGATCACCCTGCAACGGTGGTCTGTCTACACATTAGCCAGCACTGCTCATTGCATAAACACTGTTAAAATGTTTCATTGAGTCTATAGCGTAGTTTAAGAAAATTCTGTGGAGGTAGAAAGTGTTAGCAGGTTGGAGTTGGTGCCAATACAGCAGAGCGTTTAGTTGTGCATTATCCTTGCCAAAATATTTCGCACGTTCTGCATAGATTTAAAATTTTGCATTTGACAAGTACAGTTTTGATGAAAACATAGCAGTCTTCATCTCACTGACATATTCCATATCAATTATATAGTAACACAAAATACACAAGGTGGATCTTTAGCTGTAAGGAAGACAAAAATGAAAACTTTGTTGTCCAAGGATGTCCCACATTTATGACAGTAGTGTCCCTTTAAGCTAGTGCGTTATCTTCGCCAAAACACTTCTTACTTTCTGTGTAGTCTTAGAGTTTGGCAATTTGGAAGTACAACCTCAATGTAAACATAAGGGTATTTAGTCTCAGGTGGATATTCCATATCAAATATATAGTAACAGGAGAACATTGCACAGAATGCATGATGTAGATCTTTGGTTGTGAGGATTTGATGTTGCTCAGAGACTACTTTATAGCTTGGATGTCCAAAGATTCCTCCTGAAGCAATGATACATGGGCAAGTTTCCACCGGAAGAACAAAGAATAAAACAAATATGATTCAGAATGTGGTTATGAAGGTGGGTTTAGGGTAGACTCTATGATGAAGGAGGAAGGAGCCAGGATGTGTGTTGAGATAGGGGTTGAACAATTTAAGGCAAATTGTTCAAAGTTGAAATGGCAAGCGACCATAACCTTACCCTTATTGCTAGGTCAGGCTGATATATCATATCATCAATGTAAATAAAAAGATAGGACACAATATCAATACTGTATTGGGATACAAAACATGCTGTTACATGATTATTACTAGTGTGTATTGTAAACATCTTCCTCTCGTGTTGTCAGGTCCACAAGAGAATGCCATATGAAAGTACACTTGGTCTCTTGACAATGTCAATTGTGCAGGGAGTGGCACAAAATATTTAGCTTGTTAGCGTGAATGCCCAAAGGTCTGTGACAATGTATGTAGTTTTAAAAGTTAATATTAAATCCTTAGTCCATCAGAACAAACTATTTTTTCTTTTATACATGTCAATACGCTTGTCAGTGCTTCAAGTCTGAAATTCACATGTAACATCCTTGAAAAGTTTAATGACCTTGTAAACTTGTCTTTGGAACTTGGCCATAAAATTCATTGCTTTACTATTCAATTTAATGTGACTACAGACCTCTTTACTGGCACACGCTTAACTAAAATGCAGTTGAACAGCAATTATTCAAGAAAGGAGTGGCTTCAATTCTCCATAATTCCCAAATGAAATGACGAGCGCTGTGGCAAGTAATGTACTTACACTGTCTTCGCTCATGACTTCAAGGGCCTGAATAATTTTCTGCCTTTGCTTTAGTTTAAACAGTGAAGGCAGCAAATAGAAGGCTGTAGTTACTTTGCTTTCTGCAAAATAAGAAGGAATCAAAGTACAATAACAAATCTTACTGTAAGGAATTCACATGTCAATGAATGATGATTGAAAGGGAAAGAAAGCAAATTGTTCCACCTCAATGAACCATTTGTAACCAATCATAAAATATGGCCCCAACATCTCAGGAGTATTCCCATGAAAGTATCATCATCTTTAAGAGTCTCAAAGCATTTCCAAAATGAGAAAAGGTAGGCTAATGTGAGATAATTTCCAGCTCATTTTTTTTTGAAAAGGGCAAAATGAGCGATTTATTATTTCAAGTAAAACTTACCTTCAATAATTCCTGACATTCCTGAGATTTATTAACTTTACAAATTGAATTGCATCCCATGGTCTAACAGACAATGTTGCTTTAATATTGTTCCAAGCGTAAACATGGCCTGTACATATCAGGATGTACTTTCTTCATACTCAAAAGTGTACAATTACCACTTGTGCACAATACAAATGGTTACTGCAAATTTTACATGCAGTTTGGATCATGAAAGAGTTGGGACATAAGCACTGAATGGTAAATTAAACTGACTATTAGAAAACTTTGAGAGGTATAAAATTTAGAGACCATAATACTTACCAGTGGGAAGTCTCTTGGGATTCTTTATAATTTTGCTTAAGCCTGATAATTTCCCCCAGATACATGGCCTCCCCAGGATTGTGGGCTGTAAGTTTTAACCCTTGCAGCTAGGAACAGTTGCCTAGGGCAACGGATATTAATGCTTACCAGAATATTCAACATTAGTGTGCTGGTTATGGCATGAACTCTGTTGATGATCTCGGTTAACTCATCTGTGAATTTCTGTCTCAAAATACTATCTGCTAGCTTTGTGAGGTTGGTAATCATGGTTTCAACGTCAAGTCCTGTGATCCTCTTGCATTCTTTTGATATCTGTAACAAGTTGTGTAAAAGTATAATGTTCAAACAGCACACTAAACAAACAAGTCAATGCAGGAAATCAATTTGAGAAACAAACCACAATGCATTTGTTTTTTTAGTTTTGGTTATCATCAGTTACTTACCACAGTTGATGTAAACAGCGCAGGGTGATTGGTCTTTTATTTTGGCAATGAGCTATTTGTCTTCCAAATTTGTTTTCCTCCTATATGTAAATGTGTATTCCATTAGGTGAACTATTTTCACATAGTTTGGATTCTTCTTCTTCATTTCTTGCATGATCCATCTGTGGGATACATAAAAATTTAAACACTTTGATGTTAACTTCTTTATCAATTCACAATGTGTGATATGCACCCTGATATGGTTTAATGTGGAAAGGGGGGGGGGGGGGGGGTTACAGCAGTGGAAATGGCGTATCACTTTGACAAAATATTGTTTTCATGTACTCATATAGCAATCGTATTTAACATGGTGATTTTACTTATGTGTTTTGATTAACAGAGCATTAGTTAACACAAAATTTGGAAGAAATTTAAGGGATAAAAGGAACATATTCCTGGACATTAACAGATGGTAGCTCAAACTTTCGGGGACCTGAGAAAATAAGACAATGATCATGCACGTACACGACACGGGACTGAGTAGAAAAACCTGTTTCCTAATTGCGATATTTTATACTCTTATTTTATTCTCACATGTTCCCCCTCAAAGTTAGACTTTTGAAATTACAGAACCCCTGAAAAGTTTTTTTTTTATATTCAAATTTAGAGGCAAGACAAGTGAACATTACACAAGCTTATACAGGTACATTTTTGACACTGCAAGCAAAACTGTCATTTTCTGTTCGAATTGTACCTCTCTGTTACATTTCCACCTCAAGGATAATTTCATTTGATAAGTTGTTTATAGAGGCATTCTTAGAAAGCAAATAGTGGAAGATGTGACAACATTGAGAAACCATAATAGTTATGAAGAAGTTTTGAATAGATTTTGAAGGTAATTTCACGATAAAAATCTGAGTGGTTTTTTAAAACATGGTGATGTTTCTGGAAAAAAACATTGAAACTGAGCTTTATTTGCTCTATTTGGACGCTGCTTTTGATCAATGTTCAATATTGTTCTAATTGTTTTAACCCTGTGTATAATTATTTTTCTTGTAAAGGTTAAAGTGGTCACAGTCTGGAAACCGCTAAACAAGAATGTTAATCTAACCATGAAACTTTTAGAAACGAACGCTTTGTATGTTTATCCACCATAGAAAAATCCCTCTTTTTAAGTATGAAGCTTACATGAACGTGATATAGAGTGTGTTTATTCACAAATTAATGATTACTAAAACACTGTACTGTTTTTGTGTGGTCACAGCTCATCAAAATTCAAAGACCAAAACCTGTTTATACAATAATCCATAAGCTTGCTGAACTGTATGTTGTACACTCATCTATCTCAGTGTGTTTTACAACCTGTAATAGTGGGAATGGAGATCAAAGATGATCTCGGAATCAATATTAGTCAAACTATAGAACGCTTGAACAAGAACCTCTAGTGTTCATGTGAACATGAAATCTTTGCACCATAATAACATATAATCTAAAGCATGGGAAAATTTAGACTTGATATACTGGTTTCCATTAGTTCAAGACTGTTAAAAATGGTCAAAAGTTGGAAAATAATGAGTGCAGGCATACATTTACTGTTCTCATTGAAACGTGGCAACGAATTTGTCAAACCCTTGGAAATGAACACAGAAGGGTATAGCCTTACTCTGACAGAAAAAATATATATAATAAAGCAATCGACCAATGTCTAAGGTCAGTTTGTACTATGATTTAAGTGTATTTTCTGGTATAAAGGATATATGTTTACACTAAAGTTCACTGATTGTAGTACATTATAACTTAATTCAGTTGCATTTAAACCGTTAATTAGCAGATACAACTACTGAACAGTAATGGCGGTAGGTAACCTGCGCTCTTGTTATTTCGTATTTTATACATTTGCAGAGTCTTATTAAACAGTTACTAGACTTGCATATATAATTTCATCTTTCCAGGATTCCTCAGCAACTTCTGAGCAGTCCGGCATATCAAGACAATATGAAACTTATAATGAGAATCAATCAACCAAGGAAGAAGCATCACTCTACGGTGTTGTCAGTGCAAAAAGAATTAAGGTAACTGATTTAATGGTTCCTTGTTATATTAAACGTGAGAATATCATAAATCATGAGCTAACCTAAAGCTGTTTATCTATGACACTTTCCTTCAGCTTTTGTCTAGAGCAATTACTAACTGGTGGGATATTGGCAGAGAGCTCGAAATAAGTGACGAAGTCCTGGACAGAATTCATATAGATACGCCTGGGGGACACACAAACAAAGTTTATCAGATGCTAACGAAATGGAAGCATCAAAGTGGAAGGAACGCAACTAACAAGAGGCTGGGAGAGGCCCTTATAAAATGTGGTCGCACGGATCTGCAACAAGGTCTGGAACAAGAAGGTATTTTGTGAATTGGATGGTGTAAAACTATCAATATAGAAATCAAGTTAATGAGAATAGTCTAAGCAACAGCTTGTAATTATTGTCTACTGGTCCGTATAAGAACCTTAAAAAATGGACATATTTAGTGACAATTGTAATTTGTTTTAAGACTTACTCTTAATTCTTGTATTTCTTGTCTTGTTTGATGTTTGATTCGCATCCCTGCGTTCTGAGGGAGGTGCATAAGTTAAGATGTGTTAAATGATATTATTAGTCACTTATATCGATTCAATGTTTTTCAAATGGTTTATTTGAACCTAATTTAGAGGCCTTTCATTTGTAAATAAAACTGTTACAGAAATGTTTGTAACTGGCAAGTTTTCCAACTGAGAATTGAGTATTGCATACCAATGTATTAGTGATTATTGGAACTAAACTATCTATATAACTATTATATGCTATTCAGTGTTTGCATATAAAGGAATCGCTTACATTCAGCACATACGGACTAAATGTTACACTCTAAAAACAAAAGAGTGAAAAATTCACTTTTTACCGAGAGTAAAGTTTTTCACTCAATAAGAGCGAAAAGTCGCCTTATAAGAGCAAAATTCGTTGGTGTTCAGTACCTCCAATTACTTCTCTGTTCAGTCTTTGAACCAGAGTGAATAATAAGTGTGTGTTGACATTAACTAATGCTCCCGCTATCTTTGATTTACTAGTTGACAGCTGCATGGGTTCACGTTCACGAACACAGGCACTTTGCCAACATAGTATAGTATAACGTTTGCAATATCGCAATAACAATTCAATTGAAAACAAGCAGAGATTTTTCTGAGGCAAATGAAGATGTCTGTTGAAAACTGGTGTCATGGTTTTGGAGGAAACATTGTTCAGTTATTTGAAGGTAAGTCAATCTATCTTTAATAAGTCCAATAATCACAGGTGATATACTTGTAGTATTAATACGTATACTACTACTACTACGATTGGTTGTTAACAAACTTTAATCTTATTGAACATTTAAGCAAGTTGGCTGTAAAAGTAATAAAATAAACAATTGTACTAGTAATAGGCCTACAACTTTGGCTTTAATTAATTAACTGTTCTACCAGTAAAAACAAATAATCATGCCATATTAAGATACCTTGAATATGGAATGTACTTTAAATTCGGAACTTCGTTCCATTAAATTAAACAAAAATTGTGCTTTAAAACGAGCAATCAATCAACAGCTAATTTATTTACTTTCCACCTGGTTTTTGTTGCGTTGTTTGCTTTTTTCAACATATACTGTAGTATAAGTCTGATAAGCACACGCTACTGATTATTTTCGTGACATACGCTCCGCTTACGGAAAACGTTCGTACATACAGCACGTGAAAACATCGATCCAGTTTACACACTAAATTCCCATTGACGATGGTCTTTGAAGAAAAGTTAGACTTACTCTAGTTCACTGCTAAACTTGTTAAATGAGAATCCGTAACATTTCGATTTGCAGCTCTAGAAAGAACGATGGCTTAATAAAGACATAGGAAAGAAAAAGTAGTCCCCAAACCTCAAAATTTAGCCTTTTTATCTCTAAGTTTTGACTTTTAATATCAAACTTTTGACTCTGTATCTATTTCCCCTTTTCTTATGCCCCTATTAAGCCACCGTAAAAACAATCGTACAGCAGATATTAGAATGAAAAGCACTATTTACAACTTTCTTGTATTTTCATTTCATGATATCCCTAAAAATCCAAGTAATGTCTTAGACTGCATAGTGTACAAGCTATTTAGAATCTTGTCTCTGTTTTATCGAACTTATACTTGGGTTCCTTCTAATGTAGTGGAGCAATGCTGAACATGTTGTCACTGTAACCATCATTTTCTCAAAAGTTGTTACCGTGACTCTACCAGTAAGTTGCTGTAGTTAAGTAATTAGTTGAAGGGATACATACTTCTAGTGGTTCTTGTGCTCGGTAACAAAAATAACTGAATTTGTTTGCCACATCTCAACATCTGCTGGGATTATTTTATAAGAATGATGGCAGGCGTGGCAACCGCTCATCACATTTTAATGCCTGAAATCACACTTATCCTAATATTAAACTGTTTTTTAATAATAATTTGAAATACAAAATACATTTTTACTTTCAGGTTGGGACCGATGTTGATCAGTGGTGCACAGAAAAGCTTGAGCAGTACAACCAGCCTTAGCTTTAAAGTCTTAGGCCAGCCAGCAGGCCAATTCATGATATTATTATATGTGACTACACCAACATACCTGTTGGTGAATCTATAATAGTAACCTTTGACAGGCTAGTTTCATTATATCTTGAATCTGCACTTTGTACTTTTATCTACTTTTTATAAATTTTGTGAAGGTCTTATTTATAAGGTGGTGATTCAAGATAAGGTACACCCACGAGTAAGGCCATTTAATGAAGCACTCAATAATATGCCTAGTTAAGAGCATGTTCCAGCTATATTAGCCTTCATCATAACAACCAACATATAACAACATTCCTTAAATAACCTATCCACATGCTTTCAATTGACTCCTTCTTATCCCACTGCACATAGTATTACCTTTTGAACCTTCTCTTACTTATACGTTGTCCTTAACAATCCTATTTTATTCTACTTTTTGACTTGCCACCATCAAACTAAGTATTAAAGATATAGTAAAATGACACATGATATATTCGCAATATCACTCGATAAAAGTTGCTTACCCCAAGTGATACACTAATTCATTGAAAAAACAACTTCACACCAATAAAACAATCATTTTTTGCCAAATTTAGACCAATGTTTACGATGACCTACTTTCTGCCGAAGTTGCGCTCCAATGTAGGTCAAGCTTTTGTTCGCTCTGATGACGTAGAAAGGTGAACGATTCAGACGACTGGCAAAATATCTTTATACTGTAGTATATAACCTACACCCATCTTCACATGAAACATTATACATAAGTTTGTAAATATCACCAAATCAAGTCGGAATGTCGTCAAATGACGAAAATAGTGGAAGTGAGAGTGAACAAATGTTTCTAGAATGTGAAGAAGACGATATCGACGAAATTGAAGCCGGTGAGGATCCTGAAAACGACCGTCCCGTGGTCAACGCAATTCAGCCTTATCTATATGAACCAGAGGACGATGAAGATGACGACGAAGAGGGAGGGGAATTAGCGAACCACGTTCGCATTCATCGAATACATTCGTTAGATTGGTAAGAAGCAACTACAAACTGAGAAACCTTTTTATAAATCTTCCTTTTTTCCAAACCCCTAACGTACCGTGGGGGTTTCCTCTGGCTATTTGGTTTCTCTGTCATGAAACTGGTTGACTGTAAACCGTTACCGCTAGGCTTAATACGCTAGCCTATAGCTTTTCAAGTTCCCTATACAAAAATGATGCATTGTAATTGTAAGGCTAGGATGATAAACAGTGATGGGTCACATTCAGAACGGTAACTTTAGTAAGTAATGTTTCTAAGCAATGTCAGCAAATTTATATCAATAATCATGATCGTATTATTTTCGTAACAATATGTGCAATTATACCAATGGGTTTTGTTATACATTGGTTGCAGTCTAGGCTGGCCTACTTTCTAGTGCATAGGATGTATAGCATAGCCACACATATTTCATTTTCGAGGAGAATAAGGACAGCCTATGCTGTTCATAACAAAATGTCAGCAATTGTTTTGTACTAAAAACAGCAATTTTGTGTCCCCAATAGTTTTTTCTTGAGTCTGATAGGCCCAACCCTATGCATGGTAATATAATCAATTGAACCCACTCACTGGGGAATCTTGTGAAGATTTCAAATAAATCTGAAAAATAAAAATTGAAATAGAGTACTATAATGCCATAGGCTAGTATACTGATTTCAACTATTTTTATCATTCTTATCTAGGTGTTCCTGTCAAAACTGTCAGATCATGCCATCTGGGAGGGAATGTGTCTGTTGTTCAGAGGTTCCACAGGTCCTGGAAAAACGAGACGATGCAAGGACACTGTATCACCAAGCCCAACCCTAACGGTGCGTTACAGAACATCCAGGATTTCAATCCGTTTGTCTTGATGTTCATGTTCTCCAAACTGCTTGGTCTCAGTACAAGCAGCAGTACGATGAACCGTATGAGGGCCCTCAACATAAAATTTTTCGGCACATCTCTTACCGGCAGTTTGCAAGATGGATATGGGGTTTCCTTGGTCGTCACCTGAGAATCGTTCTACCATCCTGTGCTGTTTCAGCGATTCGTGCTACCCCTCCGCCACCGGGAGATGAGGATGACCATGTTTATGTAGGATTCCTAGCATAGGATACAGTATGCATAGGCTTCATCCATTCCTGCCATGGATACTTTTTAAGAAAAGTGGCCCAAGAAAGAACCTGGGCACAAAACTGAAACGAACGGCGGCAGTTGTCACAGCTACATTGTCAACTTACTAACCTCTCGACCCCAGTCCCCCTACATCATGACCAGTGGACTGTGATCGGGTCAGGGTGTAGCAATGTAATTTCCTCTATATCAGAAACTATGTACAGATACTACACATGATCTTAGGCAGAAGCATTCCTGCCATTGATTCCTTATTTTTTTTTCCTTTGGTCAAACATTCCAAGAGGGTCACTCATTATAACAAATGGTTAAGGACAGTCAGAATATATATTAATATGTTCCACGGGTATTAAAGTAGGATTCAGAGTTTGAAGTCTCAAACACTGTGTTTTATTCTATCAGGGCATACTTTTGCAGATGATTCACTTCTCTGTTAGTAACGACTTCTATTTCCAGTACCTCATGCATACTATATTTTCACTAACAAGCGAGTAATTGCCTGAAGAAACATGAAGAGTTGACAGGTTTTCTTTGGTGGTGTTTTCGTATCTAAATTTCTATCCAATTTCCAGTAGCCTACTTGATAGCGTTTCAATTGAGCCAATAAGCAGGAAGCCAAAATTCCACAACATTTAAACATTTGCTTGGTACAAACACCAGAGGGCACAACATGTGTAGTAAATCTCTGCAATAAAGTGGAAAAAAAAAGTTGTTACAGATTATTTACTAGGTAGTGTGTTTGCAAGAACTAAGAACTGTTGATATCCCTTTCTATATAATTCACCATGCAATTATGTGCCATTAATGTAAGTTCATTCATTACAGGGAGCAGTCTTAGCTGTCTCTTCTCAAAGCTGTCTTTTCTCTTCCCTCTTCTAGTTCACAATCTTATTGTTTGCAATCCAAGTGGCAAGAAACCTTGTTTGGTAAAAGAAAAAAGGCATGAGGGACCACAGTGAGGTATTCGTTTAATCGGATGGGAAACCATGTTTTTAGCACGGTCAATACAGCATGCCGTCTTGTCAGCGTACTTTGTCTGTCACAGAACTGTTCAATACAGATGTAACAAGTGTACTTCTTCAAGCTGACTTCTTCATTGTAATCATTCGCATGTAACCCATGAAGGTTGCCTTTCTTACTTCATTAGTATCCCAACTTGGTTGTGTAAGGACTGGAGTGACTAGTTGATCTATAGCTTAATGAAATGGTTTGATCTGCATACAACAATTTTTTGACAGAAAGGCCAGTCTTGAGCTCTGGAAAGATAACATAGTTTCTGCGAACCTACTACCTACCACGCAGGGGGACACATAAAGAAGTAGTGTGACCCCTTCTCAGGTCCAGAAATAAAGAAGAACACATTTCAAAGTTTCTTTGTTTCCTTCTATATTTGAAAGTTGTTGTTTTATTTGCTACAATATTTGAAATTACTACTTCTCCAAGACAACTTAGCATTAAAGTAAAAATGAATTGGTAAAAGTTTCAGTGTGTGACTTGTTGACCTCTAATGACTTTTGACCTGTACCATGCAAACACCGAGCGTTGTTTTATTCACTGCATATGACAAGCATATAAAGTTAAAAAATTAAACTTGCTGATTTGACCTGAAAATAAAATTTTCTCATGCTTATACATCACACTTTAAAGGAATTAAGATACAATGGTTTCTGTTTGAAAATGACTTTGAACCATCATACTGCTTTAAGCACTTATTAGCAAAGATACACTACAATGCTCAAAGTTTCACGTAAACAGTTTCTTTTAAACAATGTAACACATTTTTCACTGTAAGTTGGCAAAAAAGGACCATATCACTTTCAGATCTGCAAGGCTAATTAGCTCATTCCAATTTTCCATTGAATCAAACATTTCACTATTTCAGTATACACCCTAAACTCCTTAATCTACAGTTAGACTTACACATTGAACAGTAATGCAGCTAACCTATTACAGTACTTGATTCTGACAACTAATTTGTTCAATTTCTCTATTTGTCTTTCTAATTGTTGGAATTATCATTAAAGGTAATCTGTATTGGTCCAAAATATTCTAGATATTCAGATATGGTCACCTTTGGTCAAAATTCCTAAACTGTTTTTATTACCCACCGCGTGTAGGAAATTAACCTCACTGGGACATACAGTCATCTAGTGTGTTCATGTCAAATGTATGAAAACAATTTGGAAATTAAAGACCTAGAGGAACGAAATTTTTGAAAACTTGTAGCAACCGCTATAATTTGGGGCTAATATACAGAGTACCTTTAATGGCAGCAAACATGTTGTAATCACAAAGGCTACGTGCTCTTCTCCTTTAACGTATCATTAATACATTTGAGCTTTCAAGTTTTAAATGAAGACTATTTACTGCTAGCTACGGTCTAGTTTAAAAATAATTTATAAACAATAGAACATGGTATATAACAAAAGCTTATCTTGCAAAATAAAAACTTAAGGTAAGGTAATCCCTAGTGGTCACTTATGATTTTATGAACTTTATGAGACTTGAATTAAGCATACCTGTGACTGGAGGAAAGTATCACTTGCTTACTGTATGCTGTACATGTCATATTTCTGTACCTCAAATGACCTTTGTCCCAACAAAGCAATAGGAACCCAGAACTCACTATGGGAATAGATAATGAGATATTCAATTTTCAGACTTCTGAGTGAAAACAATATGGATCATCCACTTACCAATGGCTATACCTACACTCCAAGTGTGAAGTTAAACCAACTTGCACTTCTCAATATATGGTGTTTATGAGGTTTTCAGGCTTGACCTCTATTTACCTCAAATGACCTTTGACCTCCATGAAAAACAATAGGGACCATATACTCACCAAGTGCTACCAACATACAAAGACAACAAATGCATTCGGCAAGAAATCAAAAACGAGTCAAATGTTCTGCAATTGCTTTTTCTTTACTTGGCCTCTCAAACGTAGAACACAGTGGAGGTGGAACTTCGACATCTGGAGTTGTATCAACTTTTCCTTTTTCCTTTTCAAGTTCTACCAGTGATGTAACTTGTTCCATGAGCTTATCAACATAAGCTGAAAAAAATGTTTCTGATATACTCAAATTGAAATTTACACATGTGGGGTGTGTGTATGTAGAGGGAATTACATTTGATGTGACATTAGATGACCTTTGAGCTGAGCTAGAAAATAATTGAAGGTTTAATTGTTTTGATAAAGTTCCATCTCTTTCTCATCAAAGACTCTTACTAAAATGAACCAAATTATGATTAGGTTCAAGTTTGGCGATACCAATTTGATAATAGAATATTTTGAGTCCTCAGATTGGAGACTATTGGTTGCTTTTAGTAGTAAAATTTTTTGTTTGCTCATCATGTATCCAAATTAAAAGTAAACGGTTCAAGGCATAGACTACATTTGCAATCAGGTGACTAAGTTTTGACCTACAGCAGAAATAATCTTCTATCAAAGTAATAATATTTCAAAGGGCACATGTCCACCAATATGACCTTTGGCTTTGATTTAACCTTTGAACGCATGATCATTCACTTCAGTTACTTATATATATAGCCAAATTCTGATAGTAGGGGAGATTCTTACTATATCTGTGTAGCTCCCATGATCAATTCAATGTTTCCCCTTGGAGTACTAGCCAAAAAATGGTTTTGAAGAAAGATTGGCCCA
This sequence comes from Apostichopus japonicus, assembly GCF_037975245.1. NCBI lineage: Eukaryota > Metazoa > Echinodermata > Holothuroidea > Aspidochirotida > Stichopodidae > Apostichopus > Apostichopus japonicus. The sequence continues at coordinate 14,307,843 of NC_092569.1, forward strand.
AAGACTGTCAAAGATGGACACACACAAATACATTTTGACCCTAAGTCATGAACTTCCTGTCACCATGGGGTACCCTACCATATGGGTGACCCCATGCAAATTGTAGCAGCACAGGAACACTAACCATTACCATGGCAACTATTGCTACAGGAACTGATATAAATACAATTTTCACGGCAATTATTACATGCATCTATTTTTTATCACTGATTTTATTCCACTCACCGAATGAACACTGTTCCATCACTTTCTTTAAAGTATAGTCGCCAAAATTTGCTTTGGGGAATGCAAGTGTATACTGCAAGTCCCCATCATGATTTCTAGCTTGGGTCCTCACAGAATTTTCATTGTAATGCAGAACTGCGAGAAAGAGTCTGAAGAGCAATAAAACAAATAAGTTGGTAACAGTCGTGCTAGAATTAGCAGTGCACCTTTGCCACCAATATTCAGTTTTGTTTAAAGATCTGTTGTATTGGACCCAGTTAGCACCGATAGCTAGGAAAGATTCATTATGACATAATTGATCTGCCGTAGTTGAAAACTGACCTCGTGCTGTAGCCTAAAAATAAGTCTGCGAAGCTTCTTGACTTTGTGAGGAGCTTAGTTTAAACAACATTATGGAGAGTTTAAAAGAAGAATTCTGTAAGTTGTGATGAACCTTACACCATAGGATTAAAGGTATTCTGTATTGGTCCCAAATTATAGCATGCTAAAATTGCTAGAAGTTTTCAGAAAGTACTTTTCATGGAGGTCTTTACTTTCCAAAATGTTCTCAGACATTCTACACAACACGCAAGATAACTCATGAATGTCTCGGTGAGGTAAAATTCCTCCAGGGTCGTAATAAAAGCAGTTGAAGAATTTTGACAAAAATTAAGGGTAACCATATTTGGGGCCAATACAGCATACCTTTTACCAAATCAGAAAATTTACCTATATGATCATATGTTAATGAGTATGGATGACCTAACCTGCTCTTCATACCAGCATGACCAAAATGGTACATCTTGGGGGCAAAGTGGTTCACCAGACTGTGAAAGCCTTCTACACCGAATGTTTGCCCCATTGGCGATAACTGTTTGATGTCTTTGCGAAGCCGACTGTTTGAGAGGATGTCCGTAACCTGTTCGTATGGTTCTGTACCTGTATAAATATATTCCCAAAAATATTTGACAGTCTCTCAAAACGTGTACGAAGGGTTACCATAAATGCTGCAATTTGTGTTTAATGGTACAGCAAAGACCAAACAAATATCTGAAACAGACTGAACAGTTAAATATTCAGCTGGAAGTACTTCTTGTCCTTTTAGCAGGGAAATAAGCTGAAGCTGCATGGTGCCACTAGCACCTGGAACAAAGTAAGATAAATAAATCCCAGTTTAAAAACTTACCTGGTATGAAATATTTCTTTTCAGAAGCAATTCTATGGACACAACTTGGGAAAAGCTGGCTGTGACCTGAATGGCAGTTGGCTACATGGTTCAGTATGGAATCCCACTTGGCCAATGCCAATTCTCCATTGCCATTGCTTGTGACAACACTCCAATAAAGGTGTTTAATGATGCTTCTCCTCCATTTCTACACTATTTCAAAGCCCTTTTTTTGTCAATCGCAACAAGCTTTTTTTTCAATCCTGTATAATAAATATACAAGGTATTAGTTACATTGAAAATCAAGCAGTTCTTATATCACAGTTGCAACAAATCCTGTGCAAACCTTACAGGGCAGATAACATGAAAACTTTGATGTAGTGAGTATAGTGACTCCCAAGATATTTCTCATGTTTAATAGGCTATTGTCCAAACTTTCCTTCTTGAGATACCGTTTTCACGAGGTTTTCAAAATAACAAGGCTAATTCCTGTACTCAATGTGGCACACCTGCTTACAAAATATGAGACTGCTGAAAGCTTCCCTTCTTAAGGTATCATGCCTTCAAGCTAGGCATCACAAGCACACACACACACAGACATAGAGACTTGTTTTTAATTGTTCACCCTACACTACAGATTACATTTCAGTTTGTTATTCCCAAATCTTGTTGCCCCCCCCCCAACTGGTGACTCATAGTTCTCTATTGAATTGGACAACTGACGACATTCCATCATTTGTTCATGTTAGACCCAGAATTGCTCACATGCACACACACACCATTATGATTGCATGGGTTTGCGATTTCTTTGTAACAAAAAAGGAAGGACATGATGATCGACTCAAGATGGCCATTTCTTACAGCAAGTAACAGGGGTTCTTTTTTTAAGGAGGAATGGTAGTTGAGAGAAATATTTTATTAAACGGGTTATATTTAAAGTTGTTATGAATGGGCGTTCAACTTCAGAAAAATTCAAATTTAAACCATTTCTCTGCCAATTAAATAAATGTCTGGTGGAAATTGCTACTGCTGGGACAGTTTTTATTGCAAATTATTGCAGGATGCATATTTATAGCTGATTTGGAAGGAAACTGTACAGAAACTTATGAAAAATGTTTACCTTTGGCTACATGCCACACGTCGTAGTAGTGGGTCACTTGGCTGCAATTCTCTCGAAGCCACTTTTGAATCTGAGCATGACGATCAGTTACAAGTGTCGTAAGAGTTACGTTTGCAAATTTGAAGACTTCAAGACATCGCTTCAAGCCCTCCAGCTCCATGTGATAACTGCCACTGGTTTCATTACTCTGAAAGAAATAATGTTTTATATGAAATTGCAGTTAGTAATAGCGGCTAGCTAATAGCAAAGGAGTTGAACATTGCAAAAACAAAAATTCCAGAAGAGCATCTACCATTGTTTACCTGCACTAACTCCATAGCAAGTATCTTCTTACGCTGCAGATCCAGAAACGTGTAGCTGACAAATTTTGCTGAATGGCCCATACTGTCACATGTGGCATCTCCACCACAAACTACCCCTGTCCTTATAGAACCTAACAATCCATCTTGGCTAGTCTTCCATACAGTACAGATGGCTGGATTCAGATAAAGCTTTTGGTGTCTGAAGAATGTCTGTCTGGTGATACTTTGAACCCCCCAGAACTGCAAAACCCTCAAGACTTTACTTGGGAGGGCTCCACTGAAGAGGATGGAAGCACTTAGAAGTAGATTACCAGCAGGAGTAGACCCAATGAATGGCTGTCTCAACCACTTGAATGATCCATCACACTTATTACATGTTTGATTAATAATCAGCAATGTACCAATAACAGTGGTACATGTTTTGGTGCCGCCTTTTCCACACAACTGACATAAACGGAAAAGTTGCAGTAACATGGTTTTAAATACCACAAACTTTTCATCTTGATTTGCCAGCTCATATTCAGTGTCTGACCTGAACAAAAAATAAAAGCTTGAGTTACTGCTTATAAATTATTGGGCTGAAAAACTTAAACATTTGTATTTTGGTGATTTCGGACAAATTTGCATGTTCAAAAGTTACTTTACAGGAGCAAGAAAGATATTTAATAAAATTATTGATAAAAGTAAATGGCAGTTGTAAAACTACATAACTTTGATTGTTCCAGGGCCAACATAAAATTCAAATCAATGAACCATGCCATGTCCTCCTAATGCACTAATATGTAGATAGTATGCAAATCCTGATCTTTGATATTTTTTTCTGCGTCGGCTATAGGAAGGGATAGGGAAATATTTAGCCCAGGCTGCTGGCAAAGTTCACTTATGTCGATCAACAGATTTTGTCCAAAAACGAATCACAACAGTTTTCTATATTGCATTGACTGACCGGTAATATGGTAGATGTAAATCAAATATTACTAACTCATGATCACTGTCATCATCACAACTCTGTTCATCAAAAGGTTCATAGTCTTCATCAGAAGAGTCACAAGAATCAAATTCATCCATAGCTTCCTCATCATCAATAAAATGATATAGTTTGAGTTCCAATGGTGGTTTCAATATGTCACACTGTACTCCCTGAGACCGATACTTGGGAACACATTGCCACCTTTTAAAGATAATGAAAGAACATTCTCGAAAGTGTAAAATCTGATAATATGTGTGATGTGTATAGATTTGCTAATTAGAGAATATTTACCCTGTATCTCAATATGGTTGTTTACATTTCCTAGAAAGGTACACTGCTAATGTGAAATATTGTGACACAAATTTTCTCTTCTGGGACATAAAAAGCAGTATGTGTCAATGGAAGCCATCACCTCGGTCGACTCAGCCTCCTCCATGATGACATCATCAACAGTCTCTCCAATCAAATTTATTTAAGGCCAAGTATACCCTCATATTTATCCCATAATCTAATTTGGTATTTGAAGTCAGAAAATTGCTCTCAAGTTGTTTACTTTCAAGAACTGTTTTGACTATGCACCTTGCCTAATTTTGCACCAAAAAAATAACAATTCTTCTCTCAATGTAAACATCACTTTAAGTTGATTAACTTTGAATCCTAGCAAAAATAACAGCAAATCACAGGAATGAGTTTTGTTAGCATCTTTAAAAGATAACATATGCATAGTTATACAACCATGTACCCTACTGTTTGCAAAATATGAATGCTAAGAGTAGACTCAAGTTGTTTACCTTTACTTGGTCCTTTGTAAGTTGCTTGTATCTTCATTGATCTAGTTGTGGTCACAGCTGAGATACTTTTGTGGTGCATCTTTATCTTGTCAGTGCTTGTACATTTGTTAACACTGGTATTTCTATCAGTTGAAAAGGGTTCTTCTAAGTCTGTTGAAGCTTCACTGTCCTCTTCCGGCTTTCTATTTTCGTCCTCTTTGTGTTCTGTCATCATCTGTACAATAAATATGAGATAAACAAACCTGAATTTGAGAAAAAGTAACTTTCTGAAAATGTGCAAGGGCAAATGGAGTCACTGTCTGTTCCAATATATATTCCTTTCAAAAGTCGATAACATCACCGGTTTTGAATTACCAAAATTGTTTGCACTCTGTTTGCAAGGATTGTTTTTGAACAATTTTCTAACATCTTTATAATTATCATACTGGCTCCAGGTCAAAAATGTCATCAAGACACGTTCACAATAAAACTTCAATATCCAAACGATCAATCCAAATTGGAGTAACAAGTTTAGTTTTAGCAAAACCTGGAGTTTGTTAGAATTTTTATTTTGGCTTCTCATATCCATTTGTATTAGCAATCAAAATATGTACTTCATGCAGTATGAAATTGTACTAGTACACACACTATGATTTTCAAGAGTGTAGTACCGAAGTATCCTGAGTTACAGGATTACAAAAGCAACTTTTATGGCCTCTAGTCTACAAACTTACCCTTTGCACTTCTCGCTTTCTATAGGCAGGTCTCTCAGGCAAGTTGGTACTGTACGGCTTCTCGTCTATGTCAGTGGTGTAAATGGTTGGCACAGCATCTCCTTTCAGTTTCCTCTTGCTGAAGTCCCAAAGAGAATTGCAAGAAAGAATTACTGGTGCACCTTCTGGCCTAGTGTTATTCAATAATTTCTTACACAAGGTCAGGGTACTTTTAACTGTTATGTCAAAAGGTTTTAGCAGAAATTCTATTGGCAAATTTTGACACATGATTTGGCACAGATCTACTCCATGCCGCAATTCTGATCTGATGCGCACAACTTAACCTTTGCGCACAGCTCTAAACTTGATGTGGTGCATTATGACATAGGATTTTGTATTTGCAAAATACTTCATGGATGCACTGCTCATGCACTCATGGAACTCACATGTATAGATTACCTTGTCATGAGTTTTTTTCAGTTATGTCTGACAAGGAGCTATGCTTTTTAATAGTTAAACTGTTGACAGTGTCTGCAGCCAAACAGTATACTACTAGTGTTACTGAAGATTAGCTTGCTCAAAGAAGACTAGATATAAAACATTAGTGATTTTAAGTTAAAATTCACTTAAATATTCTTTCTTAATTCAGAAGATATGACGTAGGCCTAGTTAGTCCTGTTTGAATAGTAACTTGTCTTCAATATATACCTGGTAAGTTTTTATTGATAAAACTGATGGCATCTTGTTCTTATCCATTTACATGCACCACTATAGCTAGCTGTTGGTGCACAGTTTGCAGTACTTTTCACTAAATTGGTAATTGGTTATAAGTAATTAACTTTTGGCTAAATTGACGTTTGGTTTCACACACTGACAGTAGGAAGGCTAGTCTACGTTATTGATCTAGTAAGTTACATGCACTAATGTAGGCCCTAACTTGTAAGTTGTAGGCCTACGGACTTAGGACAGTATGATGGCCCTAATAATAGTCGCACAGCCGTATACTAGGCCTTACTAGTGGTGGTACGTCGTTATCAGACTACGTGTCTAACAGCAATATTGACATGTGTTTATCGCTTAAAATTTGCAAATTTGGTAAATCACAGCAATCATGAAAATTACCAAAATTTGGCCAAATGAGACAAAAAATGTAAACTTCTTCATTAATAATGCCATATTAATGCTATAATTCATCAAATTAAGACGAGTTACGCGAGCATTTTACTTTATCTTTAATAATGTATAATATCAAAATGCGAATATAAAAAATGTCATACGATGTTGTCAACATTGTTCGGTATCGGTGAAAACATCAAATGCAAGCCTGCAGAAGTTCCACTTTTTGTCTTACATTTGTCCTCTTTGTTTGTAAAGTTTATCCTACTTATACTAGTTGTATTTACAATCCCACCTGTTTCCTTGATTTAGCTAATGATCCACTTGAGAAAACCTATAACCAGAATAGCTTACGACTATATTGTTTTCATTACACTTTAATATTTAGTTTATGCTCGACTGAAAATATTGTTTGATTTGTACATCACAGAAGGTTAGGAGGCATAATGACCGGTGCATGATATTTTATTCTAACTATGATCACATTTTTGTAAGATTGATGGATATGGATACTACTTTTGTAACATGTTACAATGTCTGTTACTGAAGTAGATATTTTCTAACTTTTAATTTAAGATATATTTCTATACATTTTTTTATCAGTTTTCTATTACTAGTCTATACCATTCACCACTGATTGCATTGTCCTGTATGTTATTCTATACTTTCAATACTTAGTCCATCCATGACCTTTATACTTGCCTAAGTCTCCTGTTTAAGTTCCTTATTCAAATACAATCAACAAAAATTTGAGAACAATTTGTTATGTTTTCTTTTTTGCATATCTCTAAAATGCCCTGCAAATCTTGCGGTAGTCTAATTCTGTAACATTTTAGATTATATGTTGTATATTTTATGTTCATTTGGATTCGTGATTGAGAAGTTACCCTCAAATGAAAAGCCATAACCCTGTACGGTGTAAAAGTGCAAAAGTTCTTCATTGCTATGCCTTGATTTGTATAATACCACCGACTTTAACTGTTTTCGAAGAAAGTTTTGACATTCTAGTCACAATTGTGTTTTTTGCGATATCTTGTTATTTTCGGAGAATATATATATATATATATATATATATATATACAGCCTATGCGCATACAACATATTTTCAGCATTGGTATAGTTCACATCTACCAGTAATGCATATGACACACATATTGACATCCACATTGAATGCTGTGTTGCATGTTGCGTGTGAAATGTATCTCATTTATGCCAATGACATGCAGTCTACGTTACCGACAGGTTCATACTAGAAGACCTTTGTATTGTTTAACGAAAACCTGTAGATGAACTAAAATATGAATACAATAGGTAAGTGACATGATCACATGATAAAAACAGTACTGTGTATATTGAGGGGAAGGATCCGAGAATTATGAATATGAAAGTAATACAAAAATTGTAATTTGTAATCTTGAATAATAAAATAAACTGCATAGTTATCCACACAAGCATAATACTTTACTTCTTTTGGGAGTCCCCATAGAAACAGAAAGCTTTAGAAACACCTCATACAAACATATATGGCAATTAGCAAACAAGTATTGATTCGATTATAAAACAGCTGACTCCAAAATAGGTCGTATTGGCTATCACGGGGTGATTGGCAAAAATGGGCTAAAAACTTACTTTTCTTGCACCCTAAGTTACAAAGGTTTAATATATGGAAATGGCAGCTCAGGTTTTATTTGGCAATATTTTTCAGTAGTTCGCAGGTTGGTGGAGGTGTTACTTTTTCTGTAAACAAATAAATTGCGACGTCATAGGTCTTTTCCGAAGCTATTTCAGTGCTCCAACAGTGCAACAGTTAGAATTAACCGGTTCTCTGTATGGCGTTTTGAAAGCGTGCTTCTTCACCAACCCTTTTGTGAGGTAAACTGACATATACTGCACACTTTGGTTACACTCACCTTTTTACAGCAGTAGTTTATATTTAAACATTTTTGTGCAAAAACCTTTTTAACACCTTTTACAAATTCGGAAATTGATTTCCTATTGGAAGTTGGTATTATTGATGAAAGTCAGTGGTATAAAGTTGAAAACTATTACTAAAGTTTCATGTTTCTTCACTAGAAAAATAAAATAATGGCTATTGTATACGCTAGACTGTTCACTTTTGTGAAAATGATCACTTTTCTCTTTTTCAGAACAGAATAATGTCTTATGTGCTAGTTTTTAAATATAGTTGTATGCATCAAACCTTTTAACACTTAATAGTCACGTCAAATGAGCAGATATCATACTAACTCTCAATGTAATAGGCGACTGTTTACTGTGTTCTTTAGTTTGATTGCAAAACACCATTTTTTAGGCCTAATTCAAATGCGACACAATTTTTATTTTGTACTTGTACAATGTCATGTCAAGCATGTCTGATGTACAAACCCAGCAACAATCATGCATGGAGATAAAAATACATTCCACAATCACTGTCCTATACTCATGAACAACAATAAATATTTGATTGGTAGTTTAATTATTTACACTCATTATTTTAGGCCTATCCTTTTCACACTGGTAGTGTAAATATGTATGTCCAACCACAGTAACTAGCTGACCTAGGTCTTTCTTTCGTTCTCGAAGTACACAAGTACTCTTGAAAATTTTCCTTATCGACGTTAGTTGAAGTATGCCTCAAGGTAAACAAAAGTTGTTACCCTTTATATCTTCCTTACAGTGAGTTACTGAAGATTACAATGTTGATATAAGTATACTGAGTTGTATTCTGCTTTGTTTGCTTATACAGATTACACGAATGGGGCCAGTGGAGAGGAATTACAATTCAATGGGATGCAGAAGAAGAGATCATTGGATTACATCATTCTAGTCCCGTGTGTATTTATTGTGGCATTCGCACTAGGGCGAACTTCATCGTCTTAAGTATCCGCCAACGCTCAACCACACAGCTCCGACTGACATATAGTAAACTTGGTTTAACGTACCAACCGGTGGGATTATGTATTTACATGTAGTCAACTTGCTCTTCGCTGAAAAGAAGGCGCTATGTTTCAGAAGTTAAAAGTGAACAAACCTCTGATGAAAAAAAGGATATAGGTTCCACCATGGGCTTAACGAGGTCAGCACTTCAATCACCTCTAAGAGAATGAAAAGGTCGAAAAACTTCAGAAAATTGATCAGCATTATAACTGATATGTTAGTAACATTCTGTGGTGTGTCGTTTTTATAGCATTTTAACTGCAACAAAATTAGCAGCGTTAAAACGTTCTCTGCACGTCGAATATTGGCGTTTAATATTTTTTTATGACAACGTTAACGCGATCATGAAGCAACACCTGCAATGCTAATACAGAATTTTCTCACCATAATGAACGTGACTGTGTAAATGTCTGTCAACAAACCCATCCCTGCTTGGTAACTGTTATCAAGACAATGCTGCATACAGTCCCTATTAGGCGATTTACTGCAGTAATAAAACAAGTGCAGCAATGAGAAATTTGTTTTGATTGGCAATATTTCTTAGCAGTTTGTCCATATTTTTTTGTGCGAAAAATATAAGACACAAGTGGGATAACGGTGTCAGTTCCTTTTCTCATATATCTTTTTCTCCTTGCCTAATGCTCCTATTCAGCAGACATACTTTGTTACAAAGTTAGAATGTTTTAAAATTTTGTTTTGAAAAAAAAACCATTATGATAAATGTATTTATTTTATATTTTTGTAACGGACACTCCTAAGAAATACACTATTTCACCATGACAACCTACGGGAAGAGCCAGTTTCGCGAAAAAACACGAAGCTACAGTTATTTTCCATCCAAAATCCTATTAGCAGTAGTACTAGGCCTAAGCATGTCGTTAGGCATATCCATACAGCAAGTCATGTCGGTATCAGCAAATCAACCAAGCAACCTGCTCTAGAGAGGCAGAAGTCCAGGCTCAAGAAAACCAGTCAACAGTAGGGAAGGGTTGCTGATATGCATTTTTTGATACTTTTAATGTAAAATTTAAGTATTCAGTTGCATATAAATTTTGATAACTGAGATCACGATACTTTACAAGCAAGATACTGCCTTTGTAACCATAGCAAAGCCTAGTTAATGATTTGTTGTTGTTTATGTTTATCACTTTCCTATTTTTGTTTTTATTCATTTGATCTCTTTCTTTCATTTCTTACTTTGTTTTATTCATTTGACAATGATGAAGAATTACATTTGTAGATTGAGGATTTCCCCAAATTTTCACTTTTATTGCTTACTGCTACAGGACAACAGTTTGTGGTCAGGTGGCCCTGTGTGACCTTTCTCTTTAAAAACCTGTCTTTAAAAACGATTTATGAATATTCAATGATCAACTTTTCTTTGATTGGTTTAAGGTGGTCATGCGTGAGTTTCCATACACTTAAATATGGGGTGTTTTCTTAAAAATATGGGATGAATTATTTTAGGAATTATGGGATGTATTTTAGGAATTATGGGATGGAATGAATAGGGTATGATAGTAGGGGACAAAGTTAAAGGAAGATACTATAAGCCAAGTTTGCATAGTAAGAGGAGAACAGAGGAAGGATAAGTTGAGATGGTTGTTCACAAGATCAAGATAATTTCTTATAATAACAACAGTGTTAGAGGAGAGGACCCTGTTTTCCTATAAGTTCAGTCGATTTCTTATAAGACGTATAACAGCTCTTGTTTAAGTGACCTCATTGCTTTAAATACACGATTCATGTGCATAGTAAACCCATTGTTTTGCCTTAATATGTTTATTTTATTGTGTGAGCTTTCCGCCTTTCCAAGTTGTCCCCACGATCTCAGAGTAAACCGACCTTACCCTCATGGGAAGGTGCTACCTGTAATTTTCCAAACCTAAAAATATAGTTTTGCCCGGTCACTGTGTTTTTGGCGGGCTAAACCATAGGTTTTTCAGCATCTAGTCTTAAGATAAATGGTTGTTTGGGATGTATTATGAAAATCACTTCATAAAACTCTTGTTGAAGATTGGAATGCGTGCTTTAAAAAGAGACTATTACCATCACCAGAAATGTAACAAAATTTGAAAAAAATGGATGTTTAATGTGTATGACTTTTATCAATCAAATAAGAAACATGACAAAGAAATAAGTTATTTTCTTCATTGTTTATAATTCAATAATTTTTTATGTAGTTTCTTGTATAATATACAGACATGGGGTTTTCACCAATCAATTTTTATACAAATGAAATAACGTGAATATTCCTTTCATGGGAACATTACAAAAGTAAAGCTATCAAATCTGAATGCCATTTAAGCGATGCTTTATGCAGACGATATTTGTCCATGTGTCGACAAGCGGTAATTAGTCCAGTTCTGGGTACTGGAACCCCACATACTCAGCTGAAGGGAAGCACTCCCCAATCTTTGTAACTGCACAAGCAGAAATGGACAAGATACCCCAACACCACCTGACTAGTTGCCTTTAAGCTACATATCTGTAACGCCTGTCAGAAAGTAAAAAAAGGAAATCATAAAATATAAGAAACTGCATCATAACAAAACACTGAATCAAGCCCATTGAATTGAAAGTTTCCAATAGGCATTGAACCGAAATCTGCATATAAGATTTGGAAGCAAAACAATACATTGTAAAAAAATTAATCCACTATTGGGTTAATGGATTGAAAACTCAAAAAGGAGTGTTTCACTTTTTTACAGGATTTATTTCTAACTTCTTTGTAGAGTTTTTCAAACACTCCCCCACAAAGGTGCAGACCCTGAATAGTGTGGAAATGACCCATTTTCTCTGCATTTTCATGTATACAAATGCTTTTCCAGGTACAGGTATTGACTGACTGTATTCAGTTGATGAGTCGGTCTTGCAAGCAAGAGGATGTAAGTTTACTTCATTGTCTGAGTCATCTGTGTTCTGTCCTTGCACAAACAACATTATATCACTTGCGTCATTGAACTAGGGAATAGCACCGGCTTCCTGTGCCTAATACTTTGATGGTATTCACCTTTTTTCATATTCATTTACAAATTTGAAGTTAATATGAAACAAATTATTTCCAATCTGATTTACAGACATATCTGGCAATTGTAGATTCTGTAAATCCTGCAAAATGTTGTCTTTACATATTTTTTTTCACCAAATCATTTAGTACCCTACTTTTCTTAAATTTTTATAATTATGTAGGTACACTACCTTATACTTACATATGTAAATCATCTTCTTGCAGCTGTCGATATTTTTGCTGGTAGTCATAATAAGCTGTTCCAATAAATAAATGTCCAGACATACACTTTGAAAGGCTGGGTGTTGGATTATGCACCGCACACTATCATTCTCTAGGCTGTCCACTTTGTTTCTCACTTCTTCAATTTCTCTGCAAAATTTGCATTCTATTTCTTTTAGCATTGCAGTACAATTCTCACAGGTGAACCTGCAAATTGAAGTTGTAAACATAAATGGCATAGAAAAAATGGCTTTAATGTAGTTCACACGACACCAAATATGAGACCATTTTTTAACTGCATCAACAAGTTTTGAAAAACTGGTTAGGGATAGACAATAATTGACACTATATGTAATATGTTTAATTGTTTGTAACCACAATCCCATACAAAATGTAGGCCTTAGATTGGGAAAGAACTGAAAGTCATTTTTTCAAAAGACGTCATAAATTCAGTATTCCTATTTTCTGCTGGGAATGGTAAGCGCACCGTAAATAGATGATGTAGAAAATATTGAGTGCAGAACTTTCCAGTATGAGCCTAGCCTAGGCCTACTGTTAGATTTAATAATTTTGCATTGTCAAATTACTTGTTATATTTTACCTGAACTAATTTTCGTATCTGTTTATTTCCTATCAAAATGATACTGCTTTGTCCTATGATAATTTCATGGAATATGCCCTAAGCTATATCAAACAGAACTTGTACGTTGTACGGTAGTTGCATTACTAGATGTAGTACTAGTAGTAGCCTCTAGTAGTTGCGCGAATTGAACGGAACGACTAGATAAGAGGTTATCTTTTTTTCATAAGATACATATAAATGTGGAACTTTTAAACCAAATACATTAAATCATGTACTGACCATTCATTTACGTCAATTTGGAGCCTATCAACGTCAGGAACTGCCGGAGCTTCGTTTCCCAAATCTCCTTCTGCACCACCTCTCGCAACTGCCACTGGCTCGAATTGGTATGATTACAAACCAAATGCTTCTTCTCGCTCTTTTCGCTTTCACCAAAAACTCGACGAAGAGCAAGACAGGCGCAAATCTATTTCCTTTGAATTATCGTCAGAACTTTGAGACATTTCTGATCAATTTTGTGCTTCATTATGTTATTGATTTCAAGTTGATGAAAACGCGTTAACACACACTTCACAGTGAAACACACAGTACACAATGATATCAGCATAGCGGCGTTCATGCAATGACGTCACGAGGCTTATCGCTGCAAAATTTGTTTTTCTCACTTCCGGGTTCAGAGTGCGTCATAGTTCGTTATTTCATTTGATATTTTCTACACGAAAATAACGGGGTTTTTTAGAAAAAAAGTTATATATTTTTCTATCAAATGGTCCAAATATTTCATTTCAAGGAGTGACATATGACCGTGTCATGACCTCTTTAAGAGTGCGGCACTTACTCATAGACCAAATCGAGCCTTTAGTTCATATACCAACAGCCTAGCAGGTGAAATACTGTAAACGTTTCTTCATATCATTGCAAGTACAGGTACTACCATTTTATCAATTTTATATGTAACTAATCATACTGAAATGATGATTATTTATAGGCGAGTACGACAGTTATTAGGAATCATGCAATAACGAATATGTCCTCTGTCCTACGAATGGTATGTCCTATAGTGAACAGTTTATTTACCAATCGCCCAGTTCATACATAAAATGTGTTGTTTTTATCTTTTAGCGTCACTGTTACAGTATTATTGTAGATGAGGTAATAGCTTATTGCAAAGAGATACCATATCACTTTAAGGTAATCATGAGCTATTGGCTAAAATAATATTGCAGCCTATCTGCTATAATATCATTATAATACTCATGACCAGAATTTGGTTCAGAATGAAGGAGTAATTGGTGTATTTCGTAAAACCAATTACCTTTAGCGGTTGTTAACAAACTTCAATGTATTTAATAAATGATCGCAACAGAGAAAAGGCGTAAAATACGTTTATTAGCCGGTGACATTCCTACTGAATCACTAGATGTAAAGCATTTTATTTAAATTTAACGTCTGAAGCAATGCAAGATCATCTGATGCATTCATCCCAAATCCTATTGAAGCTAAATTTAAGCATAGCAAAGCATTTATATTTGACGTCCGTTATCATTCGAATGGAAAAATTCTTCGTTTCTAAATGTTTGAGTTATATATTAGAGCAAAACATACAAATTGGTTGCCTTGGAAGTACATTTTCGAAATGTTTCTTGTATAAGTTAAACTTTAGCAACCAGTTTAGCTTTGCTAGAAATGTTAAGCTTTTAAAACATAAGTTATTTATCACTAAATTTATGCGGTTATGTATCTCCAAAAGGTTACATATATGTATGCTGAAGCATAACATGTTCACTTACACTGTAATTAATTTTTTTTGACACAAGAGTCAGTTTAGCTTGGTTTTACGGAAATGTCAATGGAAAGCAAAAAGTTGCCTCCTTGTTGTGGTTTCAATCACATTATCCATTCTTATAAAAGGCTTAATGCAGACATACTGTTACGTGTTAACTTGTAATAACCAACATGATATGCTTTCCATGAATTGCAGGGTACCACAACTAAGCCTCAGACCTCGAAAAAGTATCCCATTCTATACTAACATCCAAGTTCACGCAGACGAGCCAGGGCGAAACAATCTAATTTTGGGTTGTAATAGTCCAGGGGATTTCGTTCTGTACACAAGCAGCCATAAGGTACATGACACGCTGTTTGAAGTGACACAGTACACCTTCCAGTACAACAAAAAACCTACTGAAACAATCTCTGGCGTACTAGTACGGGATAACTGGGACGATGACACTGGCGGATATCCCGAACTGATGGCAGGTGGTCTAGGAAAAGGCTATGTTGTAGTAAAATATCCTCACAGGGAAGTCGGGGTTTCGATTTTTCCTTTTCTGTTTGTGGTCGAAACACTTGACGCATGTTCAGGCTGTAAAATAAATTGGTTCAAATAATCAATAAACACCAGGTTAGCTAGTATTAAATTTAACATTTACAAAATATATTGTATAACAACTTAGGATTACTTAATCTAACAAATGTTTGAGATTTAATCAGTTTAATATCTGTAAAGTATTTCTTTCAAAATGTATGTCCATAGTTTATTAATTTGTATCTCACCATCACAAATTTGCCATATTTATTGCTATTCAGGTAATACAGTTCACACACGAGGCTGATTTTAATCATAGGCATACTTTTAAGGGCTCAAGATGGAAATGCGTGAAAATCACGAAAGTTCAATCATTGATTCAATGTCTTTTGGGTATCAAAATAAAAATTGTCGAGACAAAGTGACAGAGCTTGCTACATGTTTTGCTACGATTGCCATCGCAATAAGATGTATACGTTTACTGAAGCACTTTTTGTTTACAATGTATCAAATAGAGATTTTACACGATCCCACGTATGAGAACAGAACGGTTTAGGCGATCATTTTTACCTAGAAGTATTAAAACTTTGAATTGTATGATACATAGATATCATTTTGAACCTATTTTTGAGATGCTGTAGTCCATTTTATTATATTGTCATTTTATGATGAATATCAATAAATTTTCTTTACTTTACTGTACTGATATATATTTACCTCACATTCGTTAATCGTAACATGATGTAAGGAAAAACAAAGTTGCTTTAATTTTTTGTCCAACTGCTTGGACAAAAGTAAGATCATTGGATATTTTGTCCAAGGAACAAAGAATCATCTCATAAAACCATAGAGACAAATACATGTTATAAATAGTAGAAGCAGCGGTTATGAAAACCCTATCAACGCTAAACGAGGATAAGATTCTTAACATGACTGTAGTATTTGCATGATTGTAAGTGTTTAAAGGATGTTTGCCAGTTTTGTTTAAATCAACATATAAAAAAGTTTCTTCGACTTAATCCCAACACCACTAATGCTGGAAGATGTTGTATCTCTTGTCTTTTCTGTCCTTAAGTTTTTAATTTTCGTCAAAGAATTTTACCCCTCACATTCGGTTCTTCTGTTTTGTTTTGTTTTGTTTTTGGAGGGGGAAGGGTTGTTTTAACTTTGATTGCCAAGGTTTTGCGCAACCATAATGTTGTTTAAGAAATTAATACTATAGATTTTCTACACATTTTCATAAAATATCAGTATGCAAATTTAAGTAGCAAAATGTCATAATATAAAAACGAGTATTATTCAATATGTTTGCATTTTCATAGTGTTTTTTATTCCGTCATATTATTGTCATCGCAAAATACTCTCAAGATATGATATAGTATTCAAATAGCGCCACCGAATCGCTCTACGCATGCGCTTGTAGTGCAACTCCTTATATTATCGTACACAGTAAGCGCCATCTGTTCATCTGGTATAGCCAGTTTAAGTGATAGACGATGTAAGACTCATGGTCTGTTTCCTTCGAACAGTAAGTTAACTCATGAGATTACGAAAGGAACATCGAATCTTAAAGGCGGATTAGTAGTAACATCATACAAAGAAGTTCGTTTTTGTGTTAAGAGAAACCGAGGAAAATAAAACTTTATTTACTGTTCCGCGTGTTTGATGTCTTTTTCTTTTTGGAGGGAATAAAATTTTAACAGTATAAGTGTTTCCTTTCTTCTGTCCGAAAAAAAGTTGAAGCGATTTGAGAAGACGTGAGTTTGACCTTTGACAAGTTACAAAGAATCCATCTTTCAGTAATGGTCATGTATTTCCGTACTCTTGTTATACTTAGTTCTGCAAAAGAGAAAGAAAACCAAATGAATATTCTTTCAACGGATTTTCTCCTTTACCTCAAATGAGATTCTCGATGTTTCTTCTTACTGAAAACAGAGCAATTTAATGTTATAGTTGTGTACGACAGCAGTACACAAGTGTTTGACGCTTAATTAATTGACGTACACAGTCTCTGACATTTCATGGAAACCAATTTTGTAATCGGCTAGTTACAAGTGATTTTATCATAGTCAAAAATAAGTTAAAGATCGATCATTTAAAAGAAAACTAATTAAATTTAAATTGAGGCCTCAGTGTCAGATTTGATTGCAATTAATTTTGACGGTGATTCCCCAAATAAAAGGATCATTTTATACAGTTTTTCATTTTGCGAATCAGTCCGTAAAAATATGCCTGCAAAATGGTTCAGCACGTTTTATGACAGAATCCACAGAGGTCGTGAAGTTCCTACTGAAGCTGACGATGGGGACTTTTATAATACGAAGAACGGTAAAAATCATGTAGAGAACGGCGATAATCTACATATGGGAGAGGTATGCAGCATATTCGACAGTCCTTACCGCATACTTAGGGTAAGTGCCTTTCATTATGATATACAAAATATATTGAACCGTAATTGCAGTGGAAAAATGCGATAATAGACATATTTGTGAGGTATGCATGAATTATCTTCGACAGTAGTTAATGCAAGCTTAGGGCAAGTTTTTTCGATAAGCATATCAAAATATGCAAGAAATTGTAATAATTTCATTCTTATAATTATGTAAGAAATGTAAGCATATCCACTCGGCGCAAAGTCGTAGCTATGAACCTGTCAAAATCATTACTTCCTTCACGTTAAAAGTTACTAAGGTTACCTTGATATCTTAATCTTAGCTTATACATCAGATTTTGTTTATCATATCTGCAACCGACAGACTTATACCGGATATAAAGTAATTCGGTGCCATATGTACAGTAAACCGAGTACGTTGTATAGTAACACATATAACACATGTAACGACCATGTTTTTAAGGCACTGTCAGACTTTTGTTGTCAGATTTTTGTTGGTGTCTGCGAACTCTATATATACACCACGGTATTTTACACAGATGTTGAACAAGTTATTCGGACCGTCTGCAATTTTATTCAATGCACCTTTATTCAATGAACAAGCTCCACTGTTTCAATTTATAATTTTATTGTTCCTATGTAATGGCATAAGTGTTACATCACTAAGTATAATAAATGAGTACAGGTACTGGTCGATTGTTATAAACTAATTAGTGCCCCACCACCCAAAAGTGATGTTCTTTTCAAATCCCAAGCGTTTCATTTGTGATGAAGAATTCGTTGCAGTAAACTTGTTTACTGTAAAAAAATGTGCCTTTTAATTTTTGTTTAAAAACCACTGTTTAAGCTATGGTGGTCTGAAATCTTCTTTATTGGCGACCCAGTAGTTTTTGCATGTAAAGCGCGACCCACCTTGTCGGACCACGCGAAACCAAGAGGATATGTATTCCTTAAATAGACGTACGGAATAATCATGCAAACCGGTTTGATCATAATATGTGCAACATATAACATGAGTGAAAGGGGGCAGGTAAGACTTGAAAGAGGAAAAAACTATAGGGCCTTTTGTGTTCCATTTGGCCACCAAACATAGTGAGGTCTACGCAATATTATGGTATTCCCTAGATATGTACTTGTTACAACTTTCAGGAAAGTTTTCGTCACCCACCAAATATTAAATACGGTATATACAGTAAGTCGGAATAATAATTCCTGTGCTGCGCTGTTCCTCCAAGGTCCTCTGTCCAGATTTAACTAGCTATATTTGAGCGTGTAGGAGAGTTGTGACTATAATGTTATACTGATTTTCATGTAAAAAACCAGCAATGAAACAAACCTTGAACCCATACAATTTGTCTATCATATACATTTCTTCTCCTTGTGCATTGCTATGTATTTATTTCGGTAGCACCTAGGGGAAGAATGCTTTTCAGGTCAGATTGATGTAATACTTGTTAAATACACATACAATGAATAATAGTTTGAACCTCAATGCTTTCATTATTCTTATGAGAGTCCAAAATGAGGCTTGCTAGACTTCTGAGTGTATCACAATTAAATTCCGACAAATTATTTATTGACTTATGACAGTGTTTGCTCAATTGAAGATGAGCTTAAGCGGAAGGAGGATGTGCAGTTGCGTAGAAACAACATTTTGGAAGATCTTTTGAACCTTTACCAAGACCCATAGGATATATTTAAGAAACCTAAAGGTGACATTTGAAGGTGAAGGGGGAAGGCACGGGGCCTCACCAAGGAATGATGACAAGTTTCTGAAAGGAAGTCATCAAAGAATAACACTAACAGAAACACTGCCATGCCGTGTTGCACGGTGTGCAATCATTTCGATGATGTTGGAAGAGGTTGACACATAATACATCTTGGAGTATTTCCCCTTATATGTATGTCCGAGTGAAAAAATATGTTGTCTAAAGCTCTATCTGCCTTTCAGTTACTGTTCAATGCAGAATTGGAGAGGCTTGAAACATTTTGTTTGTGTTACAAAACCTCATCTATTAAAAGACAGAAATGAGAAGCAGATATGAGCACTAAACATAAAAGACAAGATCGATGGCAATGAAAATCTGTCCAATGTTGACTTGAGACTTGGATAATTTTAATGACTTGGACAATTGAAAAAAAAGCAAGTTCTTGCAGAATACACGTTTAAATTATTTCTAGTGCTATGATATTTTGCAATTGTAGGTAGGCCACAACATCATCTATGAAGGGGTAAGTTTATGTTAACACCTTGACATGATTGCAAAAGTGGTTATTCTTCATTCTTAAATTGCAATTCTAGGGGGTCTGGGCATGGATGACAATGAAATAAACTCATTGGGCAATGTCTATACCTGACTCATGTAGCCGTGCTTTTCAGTTAATTTCAATCCTGATTAGCTTCATGTGGCCATCCATATGCCACAAACTATTAGGACAAGGAACAGAATATGGACGTCTTGTGACAGCTTTTCCCCCATCTTCTTGCCATACCAATAGTGTCAACAGTTTCTAATGTACATCCCACACACTTCTTCCCTGCACGTTAATTCTAACTAGTCACTAGACATCACCTGTTAAAAGTCAGAGAATTTTTTCTTCAAAGTGGTGATAAATTTGTTATATTTAATTAAATACTGAATGCTAAAAATCAAGTGTATACTGTTCACTGAATTCACAATGCGGTGAATGGAATGAATAAGATGGCTGAGTGTCACATTCTTATACTTATGGGTACAACTGTAACACTTAATGCAATGAATTACATACATTCTTTCATTAGACAATTTAAACTTTGATCTGTAGAGAAAATTTCTGCTTATTTAGTTATACTTTTGCAATTGCAGAAATTTTCATATTCATCGCAACTAAATTCCTTTCAGGTGTAAACTGTAAAGTTTAACATGTGTACTGAATATGTTTTAATTCTGTACATATGCACTACATCCGTTCCTTCCTCTATTTATCGAGAAGTTTTATTAATGTGTGTACTATGTATAGTGTGCATATTAACATCTTTCTGCCGATTTGGGGTTAAACTAAGGATGTGTGTAATCAAAAATTACATGCTAAGACAGTTAGCATCTCATATATATTTCATTCCCACAAAACAAGTTTCATGTCAACTGAGAGAAATAATCCTCACCTTGACACCACAGTTCGGAAAGTCGGCCTACAGGCATCTTATATGCTCGTGCAAAGCTTCTTGAGTAATATTTAAGTAAGTGGTTGTATTGTTCAGCTACATTTTCTTGAGAGATTTATAAATGAAAGACGGCGAACACTTTATTGGCTTTTCCATTCACCTTTGCAGTGATTGCATTCGTAAAAGCTGACCTTGGGCGACCCCGATGACCTCAAATATAAATGTAAACAAATGTGTAGTGACTGATCGCTACTGTACACAGTACCTGCATATCATGGTCCTTTGTTTTTCTATGATTTCGGTTGCTCCATGCAATGCGCCGCCATTTTCTGAATGGATTTTGTTTTAGATATTTCGTTTATTCCTTTTCTTCTTTGAAAGATACAGTACAGTATGTTGAAAAGGATTGTGATGAAATTACCAGCTAACAGCTACACTTAACAGGGTATATGTACAAACATTCTGACAAATTGCTGATTACTATAAGTCAATTAACATTTATCATAAAGTATCTGCGAAATGTTTATGATATGACAGTAATTCCTAAAGTGATAAAAATATCATGGTAGGCAATAAAGTGCAAACATGCTTCTACCACATTCCGTAATTATGCTGATGGCTTACTATTTCATTTTAGCAAATTATTTAGGTGCATCAGCTAGCCGGTTGGCCCCTCACGTATCAAATTGTTTCGTCAACAGTGCACAGACCTGCATAGGCCAAGTTAAGCCCCTAATACGTTTTGAAAACAGTGGTACAGCAAATGAACCATTAATTTAGTATTCAATTTAGATTTTAAGGCTAGCCTAGAGGCCTACACATCCGAAGTTACACTGCAGTGCTTACTAGGCCTAGATGACATCGACAACTTGACAATTGCAACTTTCTCTGAACGTTAAGCCATGCTGGAAGATTGATCTGCGCAGGCTTTGATTGCGCTAGACCATATCAATCGGAACACTCTGAACGCAAAAATGAAACATATTATTTACCTGTGTCACGTTGAGTATATGCGCTACTCTTGCCATCCCCTTTGCCGTTGGTACGTATGCTGGAAACTTGCAGCTGGTAATGGCATAGCGTGTACTTGTAGTAACGCATCAAAAGGTGTTAACATTTATCTGATTGTTTCTTCGGCATTAGGCCTAATGTTTGACATTATTAACAGATTTCTTCGGCAAACTTCAAGACGTGATAGGGAATTCCCGTGGTCTTGATTTTCACGTAGTTGACGAGTGACTTGTCGCAAATTTCTGGAAATTGCGGTCAATGTTTCATCGACGCTGCTTAGATCAGCTGCCATCGTACTTACGTACCAACCGACTGCGTCTGGCAGACTGTCACCGCAGCAGGACTTTCATTTAGTCCTTCCATAATTCAAAAATCCTATTTCTGATGGACCTGACAGTTTCTTTAAATTTAGTAAATTTCATTTTTCTGAAGCTCAAAAAGGGCCACAATGGCATATGAAACGAGTTTTAAAGGGCATATTATTCAGATTCTATCAGCAGAGGCGGGCTTTGGAGCGTATTATGAAAACCTATAACATGGCAATGTGAGCTACACATAATTACCGATGGACGAATCAGATAAATAATTGGTTTTTCTGCTCCGTGCATTAGCAAATTTCTTTGATTTTCTTTCATATCCGTCACATTTCTACAATTTCTTTTGATTTCCATAATTTCACTAATATCAAAGAAGGTCTTCGAAATATACCTTAACTCACTCGATTTCATTACGATCAGAAACTTTAATTGAAAGAGGAAGCACTGATAAGACTACTACTTCGCGTTCGTGCAGTCACGAGGAAAGTCACGTGTACCGGAAACTAAATTTTGGAAATCTCCAATTCGAATTCTGGATATCTCTAATTCAATTTTGGATATCTCTAATTGTATTCCCGATATCTTAGATGCAAAATTGGGTATCTCTAAATCAAAGTCTTGATATCTATAATTCAATTTCTAATATCTCAAATGTGTTTTAATTATTGATATATAGAAATGAATTAGAGATATCTGGAAATGAATTAGAGATATCTGGAAATGAATTAAAGATATACGCAAATGAATTAGAGATAACTGTAATTAATGAATAAATGTTAAAATAGCGTTCCATACGGGCGAACACGCATCGAGCTCAAGGTACAAAGATAGATAGATAGAAACTTTCTTGTCCATTTCAGAAACAGAAAACGGAAATTATTTCCCGTCGACAGTAAACATAAAACAGTAGTGAATATAAACAAAACCATACAATAAACAAACTAATTGTAAACAATTACGAGAATAAAAATAGATAAGGCCAGTTTCATCATGCTACACAACGTAATATCTTAAAAAGCGTTTGAACTTTGAAGGATTGTACAGGATTGATCCTGTGACAAAGTTCATGTAGGAAAGATACGATATGCGATGCAGGCTTTCTAACTCACATATCATGTAGCCTTTATGCATATATATATATATATATATATATATATATATATATATATATATATATATATATATATATATATATTTATATATATATATATATATATATATATATATATATATATATATATATATATATATAAGCATAATATGTACCTTAGGTCGACATAGTTATATATATATATATATATATATGTATATATATATATATATATATATATATATATATATATATATATATATATATGTATATATATATATGTATATATATCTTGGATCCTATTTTCTTTCGAAAGGATGTCGAAGACTAATGTCGAAGACGACAATGATACTCAACCTCTCTTGCAGGTTTGAATTATTACGTTATTGAGTTATTGAAAATGATATTGATATTTTGATGAAATTCTGAACACGATATCTTTCCTTAGTAATTTCCTTTGAAGTGGTATGGTTTCATAATGCACATTTCAATTATTTAAAACTATATGGCTTTCATAAACGTTAGAGCACCATACTCTCCCCTGAAATACACATGACTTTGTGCGACATAATGAAAAATAGTATGATACATATGTATTTTAGACCTGATAGTTGACACAAGTTTGGTAGTTCATCTTCTGTAATAAACATTTACTAAGACGCCAGTAATAGGTCGTAATAAAGAATGGACTTTTCGATCAGCATACCGTTTGTATTTTGTGTGTGCTGTTGACACGAATGTTTCAACGTCGATTTCTTTAACATACTGTGAGGAAAGGTTTTAAGAATGGTAGAGCAACATGAGCTTGTTAATACTAAAAAATAATGTGTTAAGCTTTCATAGTGTACGTCTGAAATATAAACTTCTTATTAATGTGTCGTTAACAATATATAAAATCCATTAACATGAGAAACAGCTCTGAGTTTGGGTGGCGATTGGCACGTATTGGGGTTGATTTTGATTTTATTTCATTCTGATATACAATGAGAATATTAATATATATCATATCATTGTCACATCAATATGTACATTTTACACTTATATATCATTGTGTCAAAAGTTAAGAGACATTTCATAACTGGATAATAAATGACGCTGATAACTTCAACAACACGAACATGTCTAATTAATCTTCTCATTTACTATTTACGACAATGCTAGCGCCGTTGGTTACTCAAAGAACAATTTTAATAACGAAAATACGGTAACAAAATAATAAGTAAACATTTATATTGCCATGTAATACAAGTTTTAGAGCCTGAAAACCAGTTGTTTTAAGTTAAGTCCACGGTTAAAACTTTCGGGAATATCGCTTAATTATGTACATAGATATGTTGTATGTACACAAGGGAGTAACACATCAAAATCATACGTCACCGTTACACTGCTTATTTCATCATTATTAATTACTGTTTATGATGAGAGTACTGTACTTTGTCCTGTTAATGATTTTTAGGTATTTTTTTGCATTGAATATAGACATGTAGATTACAACACCGTAGAAATGTGTGGTATCTGCGTACTGTAACGTTACTTCCCTGTCTGGTGGGGCAGTCGTAAAAGATGGGGTTGGCGAAAGAGAGTCTCGACATTAAGATGACAATGGAGAAGATGTTAAAGTGCCCGTGGCACAGTGGTACCGTTTATTCAAACCTCCGTCTTACAGCTGTGTAAGTTGTATCAAGTTGTATCATCCAACTGTTACCTAAAAATCATAACACAACGCAAGTTTTACCACAAAAGAAAAATTGCAGGTCTAGTCTAGTATTGATTGTTCTAAATCCACCTGACTTTGAGTTTTGTGCAAAATACCAGGTAACCAATAAAAAAAATCGTCATTTGCTGCTTCAAGGAGGCCTAGGCTGTGGTCATAACAAGTAATTTGGCAATAGTATAGGCCGGCCATGTAGGCACACGTAACGATGTCTATGTGTAGTGTTTTGAAAGAAATGTGTCCAAATTCTTCGATTTCTGTCATCGTTTGGAAAAGCTTGCATATGAAATCCGTCTTTTCTTGTGTTGGAGCAACCTGCAACCAAATATTGGCTCGGAATTATAAACAGACACGAGATCTATTTACGTAAGAACAAAAGTCCAAACACCAAATCTCAATTACTAGAGAACACTGCAACAGACGTTTATGAATGTAACCATAACGTCCCGGAAGTGCGCTGGGTTCCTCGACTGACGTCACGCCGCATCAACATATTTACAACAATTTTTTTTTTATCACCCTCGAATTTTATCGTTTATTCCTCTAGCATGCATGCTTCGTTTGACACAAATTGGGTATCATTGGAAAGCTACGATTGCATAGAAAATGATAATTTGTATAATTCTGTTCATTTCACGCCCTTTTTAAAGCTGAATTAAGGCTATACCAAATCGACGGCGATATGCAATAAATCATTACCCTTTAACTTCTTTGACATAGAGCCAAGTTGGTAATCTATTGGTGATTTTCCTTACCGGTGTGTTGAAATGACCGAATAATTGCAAATGTATGAAACGAATAGGAAAATCTTTGAGATTTTCTTCTTAATTTCTTATTTGCATTCTGCTACATACTGTTTAATATGTCGCCACCAATTTAACAAATAAGTGCTTCTACACGACACGACTACACGAACTTATTAAGGCGCTAGTGCTAAGTATACTCACCAAGTCATCCATATACTAAGTGGCTGCATTCAAAGATCTAATTATATACAAAGAGTAACTGACCAGAAATATGAACAATGTAACATACTTGAATTTTCTGCTTTCAGATTCCTTTTAGCCCAGTGAAAATGAAAGGATGCAAAGAACAGTGGTATACCTCCATTGCTCTGTGGTCTTTGATCATTGTACTATTGTTCATAGTCAGTGGATTGATACCTTTGTGGAAGAACTTGTATTCCACTTCTTTAATTTCTCAGGGGATGTCCAACTTAGAGTAACAATTTCTTTGATGCAATAACCACATATGGACCTCCTGAAATGTGCCAAGATCTGTACAAAATTTGTAATTGATGATGTGAGGGTCATTGAGAGTAAGGATATTGTATTTGATTGTTAACTTAAACATTGTACTGTTTACGTTCAGTTTGAAGATGTAGTACACTTAAAAGAGAAATGAGTATGAGTGCTGGTGCAATAAGTGTCTGCAATAGCTGGAAGGACCCTAAACAACAATAGTATGTCACAGACGGACAACACAGGTCGTAGCTGGAAACGTTCTTATACTTTGTTGTTATCTTTGTATTTCTTATCATTGTGAAAGCCATGGCAATGTGTCTATTTATATTAGGTCGTTACAAAACCAACTAACCTACACAATTGTCTATGAAATGCTCCCAGGGGTTTCATGCAATTTTCTCAAAGTTTGCATTTGCTAGGAAGTTTGATGTTAATATGCAAAGAGAATGTATGTCAAGTTTTAAGAGAAATAAATGTGCAGAGTCTTGACTTTTGCTGTGCAGTTCCTTCCACCTCAACCACAGTTTTATATAGCTGACTTTTACTTCAAAATAGTATCATTGTATATAAACATCACATAGATTCTGCTAAAAGTAGTGATATAGTTGCAGCAGAAATTAAGCAATGAACAAGCTCCATTGTTTCAAAAGATAATGTTATTGTTCCTATGCCATGACATTTGTGTTACATCACTAAGTATAATAAATGAGTAGAGGTACTGGTCGAGTGTTATAAACTGATTAGTGCCCAACCACCCAAAAGTGATGTTCTTGTCAAATCCCAAGTATTTCATATGTGATTAAGAATTCGTTGCACTAAACTTGTTTTACTGTAACAACTGCAAACTTCTTTGTTGCGACCCATCAAGTAGGTTTTGCATATGAAGCGCGACCCACCTTGTCGGACCACGCGAAATCAAGAGGATATGTACAGCATTCCTTACATAGACGTATGGAATAATCATGCAAACCGGTTTGATCATAATGTGTGCAACATTAACATGAGTGAAGGGGGTAGGTAAGACTTGACAGTGACAAACTATAGGGCCTTTTGTGTTCCACTTGGCAACCACATAGTGGGGTCTACGCAATACTATGGTATTCCCTAAATATGTACTTGTTACAACTTTCAGGAAAGTTTTCGTTACCCACCAAATATAAAATATTGTATATACAGTAAGTCAGATTAATAATTCCTGTGCTGCGCTGTTCCTCCAAGGTACTCTGTCCAGTTTTAACTAGCTATATGTGAGTGTGAAGGAGAGTTGTAACTATAATGTTATATTGATTTTTATGTCAAAACCAGCAATGAAACAAACCTTGAACCCATACAATTTATCTATCATATACATTTCTTCTCCTTGTGCATTGCTATGTATTTGTTTTCGTAGCACCTAGGGGAAGAATGCTTTTCAGGTCAGATTGATGTAATACTTGTTAAATACATATACAATGGTAAATAGTTTGAACCTCAATGCTTTCATTATACTTATGAAAGTTCAAAATGAGGCTAGCTAGACTTCTGATTGTATCACACTTATATTCTGACAAATTATGTATTGACTTTTGACAGTGTTTGCTCAATTGAAGATGAGCTTAAGCGAGGAGGAGGAGGAGTGCAGTTGCATAGAAACAACATTGTGGAAGATCTTTTGAACCTATACCAAAACCCATAGTTATCTTTAAGAAACCTAAAGGTGACATTTGAAGGTGAAGAAGGGGAAGACATGGGGCCTCACCAAGGAATGATGACAAGTTTCTGAAAGGAAGTCACCAAAGAATACTTACTAGGGGAGCATGTATTTCTTCCGAAATTGGCCCTCTATCGTTGTAGAAGGGAGAGTGCAAAGTTAACAGCAACTGGCAGAGTACTGAACCATTCGGCAGCACTAACAGAAACACTACCATGCCGTGTTGCACGGTGTGTAATAATTTCGAGGATGTTGGAAGAGGTTGACACATAATACATCTTGGAGGATTTCCTCCTATATATATGTCCGAGTGAAAAAAAAACATCTTGTCTAAAGCTATATCTGCCTTCAGTTACTGCCCATTGCAGAATTAGAGACGCTTGAAACATTTTGTTTGTGTTACAAAACCTCATCTATTAAAAGACAGAAATGAGAAGCAGATATGAGCACTTAACATAACAGACAAGATCAATGGCAATGGCAATGAAATCTGTCCAATGTTGACTTGAGACTTTGAAAAGTTTAATGACTTGGACAATTGACAAAAAAATGCAAGTATTTGCAGAATACACGTTTAATTCTTTATAGTGCCATGATATTTTTCAATTGTATGTAGGCCACAGCATCATCCATGAAGGGGTACGTTTATGATATGATTGCAAAAAGCGGTTATTCTTTATTCTAACATTGCAATTCTAGGTGGTCTGGGTATGGATGGTAATGAA
The DNA here is from genome assembly GCF_037975245.1 of Apostichopus japonicus. Classification (NCBI taxonomy): domain Eukaryota; kingdom Metazoa; phylum Echinodermata; class Holothuroidea; order Aspidochirotida; family Stichopodidae; genus Apostichopus; species Apostichopus japonicus. Next base: position 14,336,591 of record NC_092569.1, read on the forward strand.
TTAACTCATTGGGCAATGCAATCCTTGACTCATGTGTCCTAGCCACATATTTCAAACCTGATTAGCTTCAAGTAACCATTGGCACAAACTATTAGGACCAGGAACCGAATACGGACGTCTTGTGACAGCTTTTCCCCATCTTCTTGCCATTCCAATAGTGTCAACAGTTTCTAATGTATATCCTACACTATTTAATTCTAACTAGTATAAGTAGACATCATCTGTTGATAGTCAGAGATTATTTTCGTCACGTTAAAATAGTGGTGATAAATTTGTTATAATTAATTAAATACTAAATGCTAAAGATCAAGTGTATGCTGTTCACTGAATTCACAATTCGGTGAATGGAATGAATGAGATGTCACATGAGTGTCATGCTGAGTGTCACATTCTTATACTTATGGGTACAACTGTAGCACTTAATGCAATGCATTCCATTCATTCCTACATTGGACAATATAAACTTTGATCTGTACAGAATATTTCAGCTTATTTAGTTATACTTTTGCATTTGTAGACATTTTGACAGGTTTACATCTTCATCGCAACTAAATTCCTTTCAGATGTAAACTGTTAAGTTTAACATGTGTACTGAATATGTTTTTAATCCTGTACATATGCACTACATCCGTTCCTTCCTCTATATATCGAGAAGTTTTATTAATGTGTGTACTATGTATGGTGTGCATATTAACATCTTTCTGCTGATTAGGGGTTAAAAAAAGGATTTGTGGAATCACAAATTACATGTTAAGACAAAAAATTAGCATCTCATAAATATCTCATTCCCACAAAAAACAAACTGCATGTCAACTGATAAAATGATGCTCATCTCGACACCAAAGTTCGGAAAGTCTGCATGCGGGCATCTTATGCGTTCTTGCAAAGCTTTTTAAGAGATATTTGGGTAAGTGGCACTATTGTTCAGCTGAATTTTCTTGAGCAAGTTGTAAATGTATGACGTCGAATACTTTATTGATTTTGCCATCATCTTTGAAGAAATTGCTTTTGAAGGAGAAGCAGTACTTGCACTCCTAACAGCTTACTTTGGGATACCCCGATGACCTGAATTGTAAATGGGGAATAATGTAGTGACTGATCGATACTGTACATAGTACCTGCATATCATGATCCTTTGTTTTGCGATGATTTCGGTTACTCAATGCAATGCGCCACCATTTTCTGATGGATTTTTTTGTAGATATTTCTTGTTTTCTTTCTTCTTCGAAAGATACAGTACAGTATGTTGATGGTTTACTGGTTCATTTAAGCAAATTTATTAGGTGCATAAGCTAGCCGGTTGGCCCCTCACGTATCAAATAGTTCCTCACCATTGCATAGGCCTAGTTTAGCCCCAAATACGTTTTGAAAGCAGTGGTACAGCACATGAACCATTAATTTATTACTCGATTTAGATTTTAAGCCTAGCCTATAGAGGACTACACGTCCGAAGTTACACTGCAGCGCTACTAGGCCCAGATGATATCGACAACTTGACAACTTTGACCATACTTCTGTGAACGTTTTGCCATGCTGGAAGATTGAACTGCGCAGGCTTTGACTACGCTATACCATATCAATCTGAACACTCTGAACGCAACAATGAAACGTATTAAACATTTCTCTGATTGTACTTTCGGCAATAGGCCTAATGTTTGATATTCTTAACACATTTCTTCGGCAAACTTCTAGACATGAATTTGAAATTCCCTTGGACAAGAGATTCACGTAGTTGACGAGTGACTTGTCGCAAATTTCTGGAAATTCGGTCAATGTATCATCGACGTTGCTAAGATCAGCCGACATCGTTTTTACATACCAACCGACATTTAGTCCTTCCATAATTCAAAATCCCATTACGTTAGATGGACCTGAAAATTTCTTTAAATTTTGTAAGATTTCAGTTTTCTGAAGCCCAAAAAGGGCCACAATGGCACATTAAACGAATTTTAAAGGGCATAATATCCAGATTCTAGCAGCAGAGACGGGCTTCGGAGCGTGTTATGAAATAGTATAACGTGGCAATGTGAGCTACACATAACTACGGATGGACGAATATGGTAAATAACTGGTTTTCTGCTCCAAGTATTAGCAAATTTCTTTGATAGTTTTTCATATCCGTCACATTTCTACAATTTCTTTTGGTTTCCCTAATCTCACTTATATCAAGAAGTTTTTTGAAATATACCTTAACTCACTCGATTTCCTTACGAACAGAAACTTTTATTGAAAGAGGAAGTACTGATAAGACTACTTATTTGGGTTCGTGCAGTTATGAGGAAAGTCACGTGTACCAGAAACTAAATTTTGGAAATCTCTAATTCGATTTCTTTATATGTCGAATTCAATTGAAACTTTGAACACCATTTCTTCTATCATTATTTTCCTTTGAAGTGGTATGGTTTCATAATGCATATTACTTTATTTAAAACTAAATGGCTTTCATAAACGTTAGAACACCATACTCTCCATTAAAATACACATGACTTTGTGCGGCATAATTAAAATAGTATGATCAATTGAATTTTAGACAGTGATAGTTGACAAAAGTTTGGTAGTTCATCTTCTGTAATAAACATTTACTAAGACGCCAGGCAGACCGTAATAAAGAATGGACTTTTCAGGCAGAAACGAAAGTATACGAATATACCTTTTCCATGAATAACAACATTGTGAGGAGGAGGAATTGAAACAATATTGGGCAATACGGTTAGAGCTTTCGTTAGGAAATGGTTGTTTATTATGGGTTAGACGTGCTATTATACCGCAACAATGTCAGCAACACATTTTAAAAGAACTGCATGATTGCCACACCGGTATGTCTCGTATCATATCTCTGGCCAAATCTTTTGTCTGGTGGCCAGGCATGGATTATGACATTGAGGACCTAGTTAGATCTTGTTCTGTTTGCTCCAAAGAACAGAACACCCCAAGAAAACACCCTTAATTCTTCGGCCTTGGGCTACCAATCCCTTGCATAAAATTCACCTAGATTTTGCAGAAATCAATGGCCAACAATGTCTGTTACTGGTTGATAGTCATTCTAAGTGACTTGAAGTTTCTCCATGTCGATTACAACAGCTTCAGTAACGGTTTCGAAGTTGCGAACAGTATTTGCTTAGTTTGGTCTTCCTGTACAAGTTGTGATTGATTATGGTCTACAGTTCATTGTAGAGGAATTCAAAAATTTCTTAAAACTGACATAAATTGACCCCTCCAAACCACTCTTCTAGCAATGGCTTGGCAGACAGACATGTTCAAACTTTCAAGAGAATGTTTAAGAAATCAGAACAAAGTTTGTTAGTTTACAACATAAGGTTGCACACATTCTATTTCAGTATAAAAATATTCTCCACACAACTAGTGAAAAGACCCCCAGCAGAGTACTTTTGACCAGAGCTCCCCGAACCAAACTTACACTTGTTAAGCCATCTCTTAAACGTTCGGTCGAGCACCGTCGGGCTAGATCTAAATTCTATCAAGATGGTGTAAATCCGAGTGGATACCTGGGACAACAGTTGAAGTTAAAGGTTCACTAACCTATTTGGTAAGAACAACAGTGAACAACCGTTGATATGTGCATGCTAATCATCTTAGGCATGATGATTCCTAACGTTAAAATGCTTCTCCTGAAATGGATATTGCAAATCCAAATCAGGATACCAGGTTTGTACCCAGTGCAATAAGGTTTCCTACTGTCACACATACTTCCATAGTTCCAGAAATCACGCCAGATCCCTCACCATATGTTATTACTTCTCCATCGAGAGGTTCATCTTATATTTCTAATGATTCTAAATTGCAAAAATATGATGAGAAAAGCACTATTTCTACGCCAGCAAAAACCAAACCTAGTTCAAAACTTTCTAGTCCTGGAGTTCTTGCGTCTCCAAAACCAGGTCCGGTAGAGTTGTCCGACCCCCTAAGTTTTTTAATTTGTGACTTTATATCCGACAGACAGAAATAGTGTATTTTTATATTATGTTTCATAATTCGGTTAGTCAGTGATTTATTAGGTTTGTGGATTGTGAAAGTTGTATATTTTGATATCTCCAATAGTTTAGTCGATAGGTTTATAGTACATAACTTGTCAAAATGAACTTGTCCTTTCAGTGAATATTTTGCTAAAATTATTAAAGGTTGTTACAATGATAAAATAGTGGTCTCATAGCTGCAAGGGAGGATTTTTATATATTAAGAGTTTAGTGACATGTGCAAATAAAAGACGTTCGTGTGCAATATGTAGAAAGGCAGTGAGTGAATACCGTAACATTGAACAGGATTGATCATGTGATAAATTTCCTTTAGGAAAGATACGATATTCGATGCAAACTTTCTAACTTACATATCATGTAGTCTATTTGCAAAGATATCTCTCTCTTGGATCCTATTTTATTTCTTCGTAGCCAAAAGGATGTCGAGGACTGATGTCGAAGACGACAATGATACTCAACCTCTCTTGCAGGTTTGAATTATTTACGTTTTTTCGTTATTGAGTTATTGAAAATGATATTGAAATTTTGATGAAACTTTGAACACCATTTCTTCTCTCATTATTTTCATTTGAAGTGGTATGCACATTTCCTCTATTTAAAACTATATGGCTTTCATAAACGTTAGAATACCATACTCTCCATTGAAATACACATGCTGTGCGGCATAATTAAAATTGTATGATCAATTGTATTTTAGTTAGTGATAGTTGACATAAGTATGGTAGTTCATCTTCTGTAATAAACATTTACTAAGACGCCAAGTAGGCCGTAATAAAGAATGGACTTTTCGATCAGCAAACCGTTTGTATTATGTGTGTGCCATTGACACAGATGTTTCAACGTCGATTTCTTAAACATTCTGTAAGGAATGGTATTAAGAATGTTAGAGCAAATACTAAATATAATGTGTTAACTTCTGAGGTGAAGCTCCGTTGGTTCCAATTTCGTCTTAACAGAATTTTAGGGACAAATACTCTCATGGTTGAAATTGGCAAAACCATTGATCTATTGTGCAGATGAGAGTTTGAAATGGGAGTGTAGGCGGTTTTACACTATCTAACGCAACGTAGTGGCCAAAAACCTGTTGTATTTTTAAGGGAGGGCCCAAAGAACATGAACTTATAGCATGCTCCTCATGGTGAAACATAATTGCACCTATTAGGTGAATTGAGTGTACTTTTAATAGTAAGAAAGACTAGCGTAGGTTCTTATGACCAACTAGACCGGTTTCTGCTCTCAACTTTTATAGGAGGAGCTTCATCAGTAGTAAGCGTTTGAATTTTTTATATTCGGCATGAGCGTCTCGTTCTCAAAATGCATCTATTTTCTGTGCACGAGTTTTTATGGACTCATAGTGCATCTATAAGAGCATCTAAAAGAGCTTCGTGTGAACCTTCAGAGTCAGCTGATTCTTCGTTAGTACGAAACCTTGAGTTAACAAGTAAATCTTTGAGATTTTGGGCCCTTTTGTAGGCAAGAATCGGTTCTTTTGGAAACAGTTTGGATAATTCCGCGTGTTGCGAAATTAAGTGCCAATGCTTCAAAAGTGCTTTTTTTCAAATGCGTGGTTTTGATGTGGGGTGTATAGGTAAGCTTGAACACCAGTGGTGGTTCCTTTTGTTTAGGATTGGTAGTGAGGTATTGCCTACGGTTTTCAAATTGTATGCCTTTAGTGGCTGTGGCAATTTCCTCTTTCTTATAGTTACGGAGTAACAGTTTCTCTGTGAACGCATTCTTTTTCTCTAAGAAGTCAGTCTCGTTGTTACAGAGACGTGCGTATCGTAATATTTCCCCTTTAATGAAGCCTTTAAAAGTGGCAAGTGGGTGTGCAGAGTTTCTGTCGAGGTATTGGAAGGTTTCCGTGGGTTTGGTGTGGACTTTAGTGTCTAATAACCCATTGGTTTCGAACCTTGTACCTTTGAAGATTTTCAAATCTAGGTATGTTACCTCGGTGTTTGATATTTCTACCGTAAACTTTAAGAAGCGGTGAATTTCATTCAACCTTTTTACTAGGTGTTCAAGTTCCTGATGTGTACCGTCGTAGAGCAATAGAATGTCATCTCTATAGCGGAGCCATTTTAAGGTTTTATTATCTGTCGGTAAAATCTGGTTTTCAAGTCTATGCATGACGATATCGCAGATTTCCGGAGAGGCTTGGCTACCCATGGCGCAACCGATCTTTTGTAGATAGAATTGGTTATTGAACTCGAAACAGTTTCTTGTTAAGATGAGTTCAATTAGTTTGCGCATGGATATGGAAGATATTTTATTTATTCCATATTCGCTTTGTTCCGTCTTTTCATAGACTTCTTGACATATATCTAATGCCTCCTCTTGGGGAGTATTGGTATACATGGCGACGACATCGAGTGTACCCCATACTACCGTTTTTGGTAACGGGGTGGCTTCCAAAATTTGCAGAATGTGATTTGTGTCTTTCACATAAGTGCTTTGTTTTATTACAATAGGAAGCAAGAAATAGTCCACAAATTCCGATATTTTTTCGGTCGGTGATCCGTTTCCACTTATTATCGGTCTACCGGCAAATTTTGAGTTAGCCGGGGTTGCTTTATGAATTTTTGGTAGCACATATATGACCGGTGTGCGGATCTTGTGGCTATATGGTGACAAGTACTCGAAGGTGCTTTTATCGATCTCTTTTGCAGAGAACATATCAATTAGTGTTTCCTGGACTAAACTTTTAGTTTCAAACGTCATATCACTTTTTAACTTTTCGTAGTGGTAACTATCTAATTGCCTTTCAATTTCGGTTTGATAGTCTGAGTGATTCAATATAGCAATGCCTCTACCTTTATCGAAGGGTTTGACACCAAATTTTATTTGGCTCTTTCTCGTTCCTCTCCCAAGGTTGTCATAAACAAAATAAAATGCAATTATAGAAAACAAATGCAGGACAGTACCATATCATAAACACGGTGATGTCATTTGTTGATGTAGCGAACAGGGCACTGAATCCACAAACAAGTGTTAAAAGAAAACAGATGTTGCAGCTTGATGAACTCAGAGTTTGATAAGAATAGGCTAAGAACAATGTAAGTGAGGACAATATGACTGACAGCAGTATCCTGAATGTTTTAGTCTACATACAAAATCTGATGTATCATCAAATATCAACATAGTCGCTATTAAGATCAATTAATGTCAATTATTTGATGACGGGGATTGCAAACTGTATCTGTCAGCATTCCGACAGGTTCATACTAGTTGACCTTTCTATTGTATAACGAAAACCTGCAGATGAACTAAAATATGAATACAATAGGTTAGTGACATGATCACATGATAAAAACAGTACTGTGTATATTGAGGGGAAGGATCCGAGAAATAGGAATATGAAAGTAATACAAACATCGTGATTTGCAATCTTGAATAATAAAATAAACTGCGTGGTAATCCACACAAGCATAATACTTTACTTCTTTGGGAGTCCCCATTGAAACAGAAAGCTTTAGAAACACCGCATAAAAAATATGGCAATTAGCAACAAGTATTGATTCGATATCAAAACAACTGACTCCAAAGTAGGTCGTATTGGCTATTACGGAGTGCCTGGCAAAAATGGGCTAAAAAACTTACTTTTCTTGCACCCTAAGTTACAAAGGGTTAATATGTGGAAATGGCAGATCGGGTTTTATTTGGCAATTTTTTTCAGTAGTTTGCAGGTTGGTGGAGGTGTTACTTTTTCAGTAAACAAAGAAATTGCGACGTCATAGGTCTTTTCTGAGGCTATTTCAGTGCTCCAACAGTGCAACAGATAGAATTAACTGGTTCTCTGTATGACGTTTTGAAAGCGTGCTCCTTCACCAACCCTTTTGTGAGGTAAACTGAAATATTCTGCACACTTTGGTTACACTCAACTGTTTACAGTAGTAGTTTAGTTTTACACATTTTTGTGCAATAACCTTTTAACACCTTTTTAAATTTGGAAAATTATTTCCTATTGGAAGTTACCATTATTGTTGAAAGTCAGTGGTATAAAGTTGAAAACTATTACTAAAATACCATGTTTCTTCACTAGAAAAATAAAATAATGGCTATTATATACGCTAGACTGTTCACTTTTTTCGAAATGATAACTTTTCTCTTTTTCAGAACAGAATAATGTCTTATGTGCTAGTTTTTAAATATAGTTGTATGCAGCAAACCTTTTAACAGTTAATAGTCACGTCAAATGAGAAATCATTCTAACTCTCAATGTAATAGGCGGCTGTTTACTGTGTTCTGTAGTTCGATTGCAAAACACCATTATTTAGGTCTAATTCAAATGCGGCACAATTTTTAATTTGTACTTGTACAATGTCATGTCAAGCATGTCTGATGTACAAACCCAGCAACAACCATGCATGGAGATAACAATACATTCCACAATCACCGTCCTATACTCATGAACAACAATAAATGTTTGATTGGTAGTTTAATTATTAACACTCATTATTGTAGGCCTATCCTTCCTACACTGGTAGTGTAAATATGTATGTCCAACCACAGTAACTAGCTGACCTAGGTCTTTCTTTCGTTCTCGAAGTACACAAGTACTTTTGAAAATATTCCTTATCGACGTTAGTTGAAGTATGCCTCAAGGTAAACAAAAGTTGTTACCCTTTATTTCTTCCTTACAGTGAGTTACTGAAGATTACGATGTTGATATGAGTATACTGAGTTGTATTCTGCTTTGTTTGCTTATACAGATTACACGAATGGGGCCGGTGGAGAGGAATTACAATTCAATGGGATGCAGAAGAAGAGATCATTGGATTACATAATTCTAGTCCCGTGTGTATTTATTGTGGCATTCGCACTAGGGCGAACTTCATCGTCTTAAGTATCCGCCAACGCTCAACCACACAGCTCCGACTGACATATAGTAAATTTGGTTTAACGTACCAACCGGTGGGATTATGTATTTACATGTAGTCAACTTGCTCTTCGCTGAAAAGAAGGCGCTATGTTTCAGAAGTTAAAAGTGAACAAACCTCTGATGAAAAAAAGGATATAGGTTCCACCATGGGCTTAACGAGGTCAGGACTTCAATCACCTCTAAGAGAATGAAAAGGTCGAAAAACTTCAGAAAATTGATCAGCATTATAACTGATATGTTAGTAACATTCTGTGGTGTGTCGTTTTTATAGCATTTTAACTGCAACAAAATTAGCAGCAGTGAACATGAAGCAACACCTGCAATGCTAATACAGAATTTTCTCACCATAATGAACGTGACTGTGTAAATGTCTGTCAACAAACCCATCCCTGCTTGGTAACTGTTATCAAGACAATGCTGCATACAGTCCCTATTAGGCGATTTACTGCAGTAATAAAACAAGTGCAGCAATGAGAAATTTGCTTTGATTGGCAATATTTCTTAGCAGTTTGTCCATAATTTTGTGTGCGAAAAATATAAGACACAAGTGGGATAACGGTGTCAGTTCCTTTTCTCATATATCTTTTTCTCCTTGCCTAATGCTCCTATTCAGCAGACATACTTTGTTACAAAGTTAGAATGTTTTAAAATTTTGTTTTGAAAAAAAAAAACATTATGATAAATGTATTTATTTTATATTTTTGAAGCGGACACTCCTAAGAATTACACGATTTCACCATGACAACCTACTGGAAGAGCCAGTTTCGCGAAAAAACACGAAGCTACAGTTATTTTCCATCCAAAATCCTATTAGCAGTAGTACTAGGCCTAAGCATGTCGTTAGGCATATCCATACAGCAAGTCAAGTCGGTATCAAAAAATCAACCAAGCAACCTGCTCTAGAGAGGCAGAAGTCCAGGCTCAAGAAAACCAGTCAACAGTAGGGAAGGGTTGCTGATATGCATTTTTTTATACTTTTAATGTAAAATTTAAGTATTCAGTTGCATATAAATTTTGAAACTGAGATCACGATACTTTACAAGCAAGATACTGCCTGTCAAACCATAGCAAAGCCTAGTTAATGATTTGTTGTTGTTTATGTTTATCACTTTCCTATTTTTGTTTTTATTCATTTGATCTTTTTCTTTCATTTCTTACTTTGTTTTATTTATTTGACAATGATGAATAATTACATTTGTAGATTGAGGATTTCATCAAATTTTCACTTTTATTGCTTACTGCTACAGGACAACAGTTTGTGGTCAGGTGGCCCTGTGTGACCTTTCTCTTTAAAACCTGTCTTTAAAAACGATTTATGAATATTCAATGATCAACTTTTGTTTGATTGGTTTAAGGTGGTCATGCGTGAGTTTCCATACACTTAAATATGGGGTGTTTTCTTAAAAATATGGGATGAATTATTTTAGGAATTATGGGATGTATTTTAGGAATTATGGGATGGAATGAATAGGGTATGATAGTAGGGGACAAAGTTAAAGGAAGATACTATAAGCCAAGTTGGCATAGTAAGAGGAGAACAGAGGAAGGATAAGTTGAGATGGTTGTTCACAAGATCAAGATAATTTCTTATAATAACAACAGTGTTAGAGGAGAGGACCCTGTTTTCCTATAAGTTCAGTCGATTTCTTATAAGACGTATAACAGCTCTTGTTTAAGTGCCCTCATTGCTTTAAATACACGATTCATGTGCATAGTAGACCCATTGTTTTGCCTTAATATGTTTATTTTTTTTGTGTGAGCTTTCCGCCTTTTCAAGTTGTCCCCACGATCTCAGAGTAAACCGACCTTACCCTCATGGGAAGGTGCTACTTGTAATTTTCCAAACCTAAAAATATAGTTTTGCCCGGTCACTGTGTTTTTGGCGGGCTAAACCATAGGTTTTTTAGCATCTAGTCTCAAGATAAATGGCTGTTTGGGATGTATTATGAAAATCACTTCATAAAACTCTTGTTGAAGATTGGAATGCGTGCTTTAAAAAGAGACTATTACCATCACCAGAAATGTAACAAAATTTGAAAAAATGGATGTTTAATGTGTATGACTTTTATCAATCAAATAAGAAACATGACAAAGAAATAAATTATTTTCTTCATTGTTTATAATTCATTCATTTTTATGTAGTTTCTTGTATAATATACAGACATGGGGTTTTCACCAATCAATTTTTATACAAATGAAATAACGTGAATATTCCTTTCATGGGAACATTACAAAAGTAAAGCTATCAAATCTGAATGCCATTTATGCGATGCTTTATGCAGACGATATTTGTCCATGTGTCGACAAGCGGTAATTAGTCCAGTTCTGGGTACTGGAACCCCACATACTCAGCTGAAGGGAAGCACTCCCCAATCTTTGTAACTGCACAAGCAGAAATGGACAAGATACCCCAACACCACTGACTAGTTGCCTTTAAGCTACATATCTGTAACGCCTGTCAGAAAGTAAAAAAAGGAAATAATAAAATATAAGTAACTGCATCATAACAAAACACTGAATCAAGCCCATTGAACTGAATGTTTCCAATAGGCATTGAACCGAAATCTGCATATAAGATTTGGAAGCAAAACAATACATTGTGAAACAATTAATCCATTATTGGGCAAATGGATTGTAAACTCAAAAGGGAGTGTTTCACTATTTTACAGGATTTATTTCTAACTTCTTTGTAGAGTTTTTCAAACACTCCCCCACAAAGGTGCAGACACTGAAGAGTGTGGAAATGACCCATTTTCTCTGCATTTTCATGTATACAAATGCTATTCCCTTTTCAAGGTGCAGGTAGGTACTGTATTCAGTTGATGAGTCGATCTTGCAAGGTCTTTCTGTTAGCATTGCAGTACAATTCTCACAGGTGCAACTGCAAATTGAAGTTAATTGAAGTAAACATAAATGGCATAGAAAAAATGGCTTTAATGTAGTTCACACGACACCAAATATGAGACCATTTTTTAACTGCATCAACAAGTTTTGAAAGACTGGTTAGGAATAGACAATAATTGGCACTGTATGTAATATGTTTATTGGTTTGTACCACACTCCAATACAAAATGTAGGCCTTAGATTGGGAAAGAACTGAAAGTCATTTTTTCAAAAGACGTCATAAATTCTTTTGTACCCAATTCTGTTTCTGTGAGGGCTGTTAGATAAGTTTCTTTTGTTTCATAATCTTGTTTATATATGTATATATGTGTATCTATCTATCTATCTATCTATCTATCTATCTATCTATCTATCTGTCTGTCTGTCTGTCTGTCTGTCTGTCTGTCTGTCTGTCTGTCTGTCTGTCTGTCTGTCTGTCTGTCTGTCTGTCTGTCTGTCTGTCTGTCTGTCTGTCTAAATTCAGTATTCCTATTTTCTGCTGGAAATGGTAAGCGCACCGTAACTAGATGATGTAGAAAATATTGAGTGCAGAAATTTCCAGTATGAGCCTAGCCTAGGGCTAGTGTTAGATTTGTTAATTTTGCACTGTGAAATTACTGTTATATTTTACCTGAACTAATTTTCGTATCCGTTTATTTCCTATCAAGATAATGCTTTGTCCTATGATAATTTCATTGAATATGCGCTAATCTACATCAAACAGAACTTGTACGTTGTATGGTAGATGTATTACTAGATGTAGTACTACACTCAAGAAAATGAAGTGTTAAATTTGAATCGTAAAGTGTTGAATTTAAGACCCCACCCTGTTTGGATTAGGGACAACACCCACCGGGTTAAATTAACACTTCAGAATGGTAACATAATATAACACTTTGAGTGTTGCCTTAACAACACCCAAACAAGTGTCAAAATAACACTTCCTGGTGTTGAAGGTACACTACAGGGAGTAAAATTAACACCATAAAGTCTTCATTTGTTAGAACTCCTGGGTGTCAACATGACCCTTCAAGGAGTAAAATTAACACAATAAAGTGTTCATTTGTTAAAACTTCTGGGTGTCAACATGACACTTCATGAAGTAAAATTAACACCATAAAGTGTTCATTTGTTAGCACTTCTGGGTGTCAAAATTGCACTTCAGGGAGTATAATTAACACTCTAGTGCTCATTTTTTGGCCTTCTGAGTGTCAAAGTTCTGTTTCAGTGAGTAGAATTACCACCATATAGTGTTCATTTGTCATCTGTGTCAAGATGATACTTAATGGACTCTCAACACAAAATAGTGCTCTCTCGTTTAAACTTCTGGATGTATATTTAACTGCTGGTTTGTAAAGTTTTACATGTTTATTATGTAACGCAAATACAATACTGTTATGTAAAATGTTGCCAGAAAAGTTTACATCGCACCCGTTTAGTAATTATTTTATACAGGTTTTAGGTTAATTATTACCTAGTAATTAGGTAAACAATATGGATGCATGTTTGAATCGCTCACAGCAGAAAGTTACATTTAAGAGAGAGCAAACAGCAATGACAACACAAACAGTTCAGAATGTGGAATTTCCAGCAATTAAACACCCTACTACCTTCCTACTCCAGAGGTCCATTTATTATATCCCATTAAATGTAAAACGAACAATTTAGGCTATAAAAGTATTGTCTTGTGGAATTAAGTCAACTTAAAAGTGCCAACATTTTCATTTGCTACAGTGCAGTTACTTGGTCTTTATTTTTTCGCACATGCCTTTTGGTATTCCAGATTAAACACAAAGAAACAACTCTTCCCAAAGTCAATTTCAAATAAGCAACAACTTTAGAAAAATTCTGATCCATGGGATGAGAAAACATGGAATGCTGTGTATGATGACTGCTACACTACAGTGACTATGTCTTTGTTGTTGGCAAATGCCTTTTGGTATTCCAGATTAAACACAAGAAACAACTCTTCCCAAAGTCAATTTCAAATAAGCAACAACTTTAGATATATGCTGATCCGTGAGATGAGGAAACATGGAGTTCTGTCTATGACAACTGCTAAACTGCAGTAATTTTGTCTTTTTTGTCGGCACGGTGAGCATAAAAATCTCGAATCTGGTTGCGTTTCACACCACCAGGCAACTTGTAGACAACTTTTTGGAAAAATTCCCAGGCACCGAGACTTGCAATTTGGTATAATTCAGATTTAACACGTAGAATAATTTGAAGCAAACATCAATGGCTTCATAAATGTCCTCTGGGGTAGGGCATGTCTCTGGATGATCACAAATGACTGCTTGGGTGTATTTTGCTTCCTCCAAGTAACACATATTGCGGAGGTCTTTCTGAAATCTTTTGCAAATAGAATTCCAAGTTGTTGCTTCCTAAGTAACAACAACGAAAAGAAAAGAAAATTCCCATCATAATGAAGTTGTGTTAAAACCTTCTTGGAGCATAAGCAGTTTTTTACATGCACTCCTCACAAAACATGAACATTCCTAAAGAAAATGCCCACAATTTAATCAGTTGTGATTCTAACTTCTTCAAGTACGTTTGAATCTAGAAAGCCATATGGGCTATAGTGATTACTTGTCAAAACAGGAACTTGCATTAAACTTTCATCAGACATGGTAGGCAACTTTTATAACCAATGCATCATGTTAACAATGCTTAAAACAATGCTCACTCCCACTGTATGCAATTGTGTAGATTGCTATGAATTATAACAGCTAGATCACTTCCATAATATAGCTAAATTATAGTTGGGCCTAGGTCTAAAAGTATCACCAATCCACATCAGCTTCGGCCTACTTGCTACAACTTGCAAGCTAAAATGGCAATCAGTGGTAATTATATATTGCATTACATGAATATATGTTTATCCCTTATTGAACATAGTACCAGCGTAACTATAGGCCCATGCCCGATGCTATTTAAAATGCATTGTCTTGAAATAGCCTAAGTATACCCTACTAGTACTAGGCCTATTACTACTTAAAAAAGTGACTCGCAGGGTAAACGAAGTTACGGTTAACGCACAAAAAGGAATAGAATGCACTAGATTACAATAAAGGCCTAGACCAAAGTCCTCCGTCCGTCCGAAGGCAATTCCGTTTAATGTTTACTTGTATGTAGGCTACACTGATTCGTTGACAATTATGAGTTGACTATGACAAACAGCAGCTAGCCTATTATATTAACTTATAGTATGACTTTAACGTTAGGTCTACGTAACGCAAGCGATTCAAATGCATTCGTCTACCCAGCTTAGTCGTGGGTCTCTAAGCATATCTCGTTCTTGTCACGTACGCTCACATAATATCAAAACATACCTTCGAATTTTTCAATCAATTCTTCCAGGCCCCAGTCTCCTATAACGTCATTTTCATGCCATTGTAGCTCGTTATCGCACACTGAGTACGTAACGTTTTGTGGCTTGAACGTACATATGGCTGTGGTTACTATAGTACATTTAGTAACGATAAATGTCGACAAACTGGTACAAGTATTGCTAGGTACGGTAAATGGGTGTTCACGGTACGGTGGTACCGTTTAAACACTTAACTTGCACTAAGAATCCAGCTGACGGGAGGTTTGACCAATCAGAATGCTCGAACTGAAAGTACACTTTCTGCAGGTGTTAAAAAATCCACGCTACATAAATTATGTAACCCTACTCAGGGTCAGAGTAACCCTTCAGGTGTAGGGTGAACGGTTACACCTGGAAAGTGTTAAAATTCAACACTCCATTTTTTTTTTGCGTGTAGTAGTAGTCTCTAGTAGTTGCGCGAATTGAACGGAACGACTAGATAAGAGGTTATGATCTTTTTTCATAAGATGCATATAAATGTGGAACATTTAAACCAAATACATTAAATCATGTACTGACTATTCGTTTACGTCAATTTGGAGCCTATCATCGTCAGGAACTGCCGGAGCTTCGTTTCCCAAATCTTCTTCTGCACCACCTCTCGCAACTGCCACTGGCTCGAATTGGTATGATTGCAAACCAAATGCTTCTTCTCGCTATTTTCGCTTTCACCAAAAACTCGACGAAGAGCAAGACAGGCGCAATTCTATTTCCTTTGAATTATCGTCAGAACTTTGAGACATTTCTGATCAATTTTGTGCTTCATTTTGTTATTGATTTCAAGTTGATGAAAACGCGTTAACACAAGCTTCACAGTGAAGCACACAGTACACAATGATATCAGCGTAGCGTCGTTCATGCAATGACGTCACGAGGCTTATCGCTGCAAAATTTGTTTTTCTCACTTCCGGGTTCAGAGTGCGTTATAGTTCGTTATTTCATTTCATATTTTCTACACGAAAATAACGGTTTTTTATAAAAAAAAAGATATATATTTTTCTATGAAATGGTCCAAATATTTCATTTCAATGAGTGACATATGACCGTGTCATGACCTCTTTAAGAGTGCGGCACTTACTCATAGACCAAATCGAGCCTTTAGTTCATATACCAACAGCCTAGCAGTTGAAATGCTGTTAACGTTTCTTCATATCATTGCAAGTACAGGTACTTCCATTTAACAATTTTATATGTAACTTATCATACTGAAATGATATTTATTCATAGGCGAGTACGACAGTTATTACAAATCATGCAATAACGAATATGTCCTATGTCCTACGAATGGTATGTCCTATAGTGAACAGTTCATTTACCAATCGCCCAGTTCTTTACATAAAATGTGTTGTTTTTATCTTTTAGCGTCACTGTAACAGTATTATTGTAGATGAGGTAATAGCTTGTAGAGAGGAGATACCATATCACTTTATGGTACTCATGAGCTATTGGCTAAAATACTATTGCAAGCTATCTGCAACAATACCATTATAATACTCATGACCAGAATTTGGTTCAGAATGAAGGAGTAATTGGTGTATTTCGTAAAACCAATTACCTTTAGCGGTTGTAAACAAACTTCAATGTATTAAATACATAATCTCAACAGAGAAAAGCCTTAAAATACGTTTATTAGCCGGTGACATTTCTACTGAATCACTAAATGTAAAGCATTTTATAAACATTTAACGTCTGAAGCAATGCAAGATCATCTGATGCATTCATCCCAAATCCTATTAAAGCTAAATTTAAGCATAGCATAGCATTTATATTTGACGTCCGTTTTCATTCGAATGGAAAAATTATTCGTTTCTAAATGTTTGAGTTATATATTAGTAGAGCAAAACATACAAATTGGTTGCCGTGGAAGTACATTTCGATATGTTTCTTGTATAAGTTAAACTTTAGCAACCAGTTTAGCTTTGCTAGAAATGTTAAGCTTTTGAAACATAAGTTATTTACCACTAAATTTATGCGGTTATATATCTCCAAAAGGTTACATATATATATGTTAAAGCATAACATGTTAACTTACACTGTAATTAATTTATTTTGACACAAGAGTCAGTTTAGCTTGGTTTTACGGAAATGTCAATGAAAAGCAAAAAGTTGCCGCCTTGTTGTGGTTTAAATCACATTATTCATTCCTATAAAAGGCTTAATGCTGACATACTGCTACGTGTTAACTTGTAATAACCAACATAATATGCTTTTCATGAATTGCAGGGTACCACAACCAAGGTTCAGACCTCGAAAAACTATCCCTACTATGTTTACATCCAAGATTACGCAGACGAGCCAGGGAGACACAATTTAATTTTGGGTAGTAATAGGCCAGGGGATTTCCTTCTGTACACAAGCAGACAGAAAGTGCATGGCACGCTGTTTGAAGTACAGCATTACAACTTCAAGTACAGCAAAAAAAAAACCTACTGAAACCATCTCTGGAGTACTAGTACGGAATAAATGGCACGATGACACTGGCGGATATGCCGGACTGATGGCAGGTGGTTCAGGACAAGACTGTGTTGTGGTTAAAATAACCTCACAGAAAAGTCGGAGTTTACATTTTTCCTTTTCTGTCTATGGTCGAAACACTTGACGCATGTTCATGCTGTTATATAAATTGGTTCAAATAACCAATGAAAATCAGGTTAGCTAATATTAAATTAATCATGTACTAAATATATTGTATAACAACTTAGAATTACTTAAACTAACAAATGTGTGAAATTTAATCGGTTTAATATCTGTAAAGTATTTCTTTCAAAATGCATATCTCGTGGCCATGTTTTATTAATTTGTATCTCATAATCAGAACTTTGACATAAATAAAGTAGATATTGCTATTCAAGTGATACAATTCACACACGAGGCAGATTTTAATCATAGGCATACTTTTAAGGGCTCAAGATGAATTAGCGTGAAATTCACGAAAGTTCATTCATTGATTCAATGTCTTTTGGGTATTAAAATAAAAATTGTCGAGGCAAAGTGACAGAGCTTGCTTCATGTTTTTCCACGATTGCCATCGCAATAAGATGTATACGTTTAACCAGGGAGTTGTTATGCCTCCCTGGTTTAACGAAGCACTTTTTGTTTACAATGTATCAAATATATCTTTACCTCACATTTGTAAATCGTAACATGATGTAAGGGAAAACAAAGTTGCTTTTATTTTTGTCCAACTGCTTGGACAAAAATAAGATCATTGGATTATTTGTCCAAGGAACAAAGAATCATCATTTAATTAAACCATAGAGACAAATACATGTTATAAATAGTAGAAGCAGCGGTTATGAAAACCCTATCAACGCTCAACGAGGATAAGATTCTTAACATGACTGTAGTATTTGCATGATTGTAATTGTTTAAAGGATGCTTGCCAGATTTGTTTAAATCAACATTTAAAGTACAGTCGTTTAGCAATGTAACTTGCACTATTACGGTACTATTATTCTAGCATGCAAAGTACTCATTATTTCATGCTTCCGTTGCTAGGATTACTAAACAGTGTGTTTTGTCTGATTGTCTTGGCTCTACTCGTGATCTACTACGAATTCGAAGTTTTGGGAGGGACACAACCAATGTGATATGTAATGATATATTTTGCTAGGTTTGGAGATTATCCGTGGATGTCAGAATTGGCACGATTGACGATTGCTTAAATGGCTAGGACATTGATTAGTTTCGAAGATTTATTAACAGTTATATGTAGAGTTGCTATTAGGCCTATGTCTAAGATTAATATATATTACCCAAGTGTTTGCAAAGTCATGTTCACATGCATGGGTGACCTATAGGACGACACTGAATATAAATGTGTACTACAGATCGGACCATATTAAACAAAGCTTAGCAAGAAGCATCAACTCATTACTTTTAAAGACAATTTTTCATAGCTTTTTCGATAAACTGTACATGTATAAAGACAATATTGTTAATTCTCTCAGGATATTACAAGTTTTTTGGGCAGTATAATGGGCAGTATAACATATCAGATTGGTATGAGTGGCTGAACTGAAGTATGCGAGTGTTCACTGAGTAAGAGGAACTAACCTTTCATAAAGGTATCATGTACGTACAAGCATGCATACAGTTATTGCCGAAATTGCCGTGAACGCTCTTGTATCATTGTTTGTAAGCGCGCACAGGAAACCAAAGTTCAGACTATTTCTCTATATAGTTATACTAAGCTTATAATACTTAATTGTGTCAAGCAAAAGACCGTGTTGGTTGCGCCCTTCATGTAACAGTTAAATGTTAGTGTACACAGCATCTCAGTAATGTAACTATTTTATGAAGTCTAAAAAATGAACCGAATTGCTATTAATGAACAGACTGAATTTAATGATCTCTCCAAAGTCAGAAACGATACTTGTTTTGTTTTTTTCAATCACGGTTGTTTTGGACCGATTTTGAACTTTAAGTATCATTTATAACCATGCTTGGTTGATTGGGGATACAAGTTTATTCGACATTATCCCAACACCATTAATGCTGGAAGATGTTGTAGCTCTAGGCTTTTCTTTCCTTAAGTTTTAATTTTCGTCACAGAATTCTAACCATCACATCGGGTTCTTCTGTTTTGTTTTGTTTTTTGGAGGGAGCGGGAATGTTTAAAATTTGGTTGCCACTATTTTGCGCAACCATAATTTTGTTATAGATACTAATGCTAGAGCTTTTATACACATTTTCATAACATATCAGTATGCAAATTTAAGAAGCAAAATGTACTAATATAAAAAGGAGTATTAATCAATATATTTGCATTTTCATATTGGTTTTTTTATTTCTTAATATTATTGTCTTCCCATAATACTCTCAATATATCATATAGTATTCAAATAGCGCCACCTAATCGCTCTACGCATGCGGTTGTAGTGCAGCTCCTTATATTATCGTATACAGTAAGCGCCATCTGTTCATCTGGAATAGCCAGTTTAAGTGATAGACGATGTAAGACTCATGGTCTGTTTCCTTCGAGCAGTTAGTTAAACTCATGAGATTACAAAAGGAACATCGAATCTTAAAGGCGGATTAGTAGTAACAGTATACAAAGAAGTTGGTTTTTGTGTTAAGAGAAACCGAGGAAAATAAAATTTTATTTTCTGTTCCGCGTGTTGGATGTCTTTTTCTTCAAAACGAGATTGGAGAGAATAAAGTTGTCACAGTATTGTGTTCTTTTCCTCTGTCCGAAAATAATTTGAAGCGATTTGAGATGAAGTCAGTTTGACATTTTACAAGTTACAAGAATCATCTTTCAGTGGTGGTCACGTATTGCCATACTCTTGTTATAATTAGTTCTGCAAAAGAGAAAGAAAACCAATTGTCTATATTTTTCAACGGATTTTCTCCGATACCTCAAATGGGATTCTCGATGTTTCTTCTTACTGAATAGAGAGCAATTTGGTGTTATACTTGTGTACAACAGCAGTACAGTAGCGTTTGATGCTTAATTAATTGACGTTCACAGTCTCTGACATTTCATGGAATCCAATTGTTTTAATCGGCTAGTTAGAAGTGATCTGATCATAGTCAAATATCGTACCCCATCCATGAAATCAGTTACAGTATCGATCATTTAAAAGAAAATAATTGAATCAAAATTGAGGCCTCAGCGTCAGATTTGATTGCAATTACTTTTGACGGTGATTTCGCAACTTAAAAGATCCTTTATATATAGTTTTCCATTCTGCGAATCAGTCCGTAAAAAATATGCCTGCAAAATGGTTCAGCACGTTTTATGACAGAATCCACAGAGGTCGTGAAGTTCCCACTGAAGCTGACGATGGGGACTTTTATAATAATAAGAACGGTAAAAATCATGTAGAGAACGGCGATAATCTACATATGGGAGAGGTATGCAGCATATTCGACAGTCCTTACCGCATACTTAGGGTAAGTGCTTTTCATTATGATATACAAATTATATAGTTATTGTACCAGATATGCAGTGGAAAACTGCTATAATAGACATATTTGTGAGGTATGCATGAATTATCTTCGACAGTAGTTAACGCAAGCTTAGGGCAAGTTGTTTCGAAAAGCATATCAAAATATACAATACATTGTAATAATTTCATTCTTACAGTTAAGAAATGTGAGCAAATCCACTCTGCATATAGTCGTAGCCATGAACCCGTCAAAATCATTACCTCCTTCGCGTTAACAGTTACTAAGTTCACTTTAATATCTTAATCTTAGCTTAGACATCAGATTTTGTTTATCATATCTGCAACCGACAGACATATACTGGATATAAAGTAATTCGGTGTCATATGTACAGTATACCGAATACATTGTATAGTAACACATGTTACACATGTAACACATGTAACGACCATGTTTCTAAGGCACTGCCAGACTTTTGTTGTCAGACTTTTGTTGGTGTCTGCGAAATTTACATATTCACCACGGTATTTTACACAGATGTTGAACAAGTTATTCGGTCCGTCTGCATTTACTCAGTATTTTTAAACATTGGCAACACCCTACGTAATCAATAAAATCATTCTTAAGTCAGTTGACATCTATATGTTATAACACAGGTTCACTGCAGCTACAGCAAATCAATGTTCATCATTGAATTCCCATATGACCGACCTTCATCGTTGGCACTGTATCATATTTTTATATCCTCATTTATATGCTCATTAACACATGACACTTCAACCCATTAATTTCTTTTATTATCTCATAGACACCGAATTGCGCTTACAAAAACTAATTTTAAGCTTATATCAGACGCGGTATATTTACCCTTGGTAAAAGTCTGACAGTATTATGAAGGTATTTTATTACAGTTAAGTCATTGTCCATTCATAATAATGAAGTTTTAAGAGGTTTTTGACAGACGACAGATACCGGATGCCTTGCTATAATATTTTTCGAACGACAACGAAACTGTATAGGCTAATATATATTATGAGCATATGTGAGACGATTCTGAATTACAATAAACGTGGTCAGTTTTATATAACGACAGTAAAGGCTTTAACTCATCAATCAAAGGAAGTTCATCGTAACGACCCACATGCTGATACATAAATTACAAAATACACATCTTTTCAGATCGCGATTGGTAATGGATTGTAAATTTTTGCAAAACAAAAGAATTTTAACCAAAGTTAAAACGTCCATTGGTTGAATCATTGCAAAGTCAATACCGTCTACAGCTCTTGTAAATGTATAGGTCCTTAGTATCATCGTGGGAGTTATCAGTATTAGGCCTGCCGATGTGATTTTTATGGATTCTTCTTTTAACATTTGTTGAAGTTGTAATATATCTGACCAATATTTGACTTTCTATAGCCTATTTGGTAGCAATATATTGCTGACAAATAAATAAGCAATGTTTACGAATACAAAAAAATGTTTACGTATAAAAAAAATAACTGTTCTACGTATAAATAAGCAATGCTAGTCCTCAGGTGTACTTCGACCACATAATTAATGAAATTGCATGAATAACAGAAAACGGGCCAATCATATGCGTAATACCGGGAGCACTAAACTGGTAACTATGGTGAATTAATAGAACGAATTTTCGTTGTACATATATTAATGTAGCCTAGTGTTATAAAACACTATTATCCGCATAGCATTGGATGTTGTTGTGTAAACTGATATACGGAAAGTTCCATAACACTGCGCGGCATATGTTTGTAGTATAGTGTGACAACATCCATTCCAAACATTGTCATTGACAAGACGTCAGACATCATTTTCATGTTAATAGAACTGTAACATTAAAGTATACTTGCTATAAAAGTTTAAATCTAGCTTGAAACATACACTGTTTTCTCGAATTTCATTCGTTTAAAGTTACGGTATTTTATAAACATTGCGCTACCATGTTATTAACACTATTACTTAAAATATAGAAGAAAACATACGGATGAAACCATAAGAGAGAAATAACACGAAAAACGCTGTTTTGTTTAATGCAGAAATTCACCCTATTATATACTTCCGTACCCAAATCTGCTAACGCTGATTCATATCACAGTATTCTCGCATCTCCCGAAAACAGAACAGATAAATAGGATATACACTGTCTTAATCAAAATGCCTAGATGAACATACACTAGAAAAACACGCATAATAAAGTAGTACCGGTAGTTTCATAACTAATATATATTTATCGGATACATACTACTTGCTTTATGGATCTTCTATTGCCCGCCATATATCATTCACAGGTGTTTCGTACCCCTGAGGGTTACATATTTTTGTCTTTTGAGTTGAGTTGCGGCCTCTTTGAATAACATTCCGCTGCGAATGTTCAAGGCTCTTGTCTCATTTGCATATTACACAGGTCGCTGCGAGCGGGTCTTTTCAGGAGTTCAAACGACTTTACGACAAAGATAACAAGCGACTGAGTTTTCGTGACGTCAATGGGGCGCTGGCTATCCACCATGCAGCTGGTGGAGGGAATGTGGAAATTTTGAGATTCATCCTCGAAAAGGGAACAGGTAGGGTACAGTTTTGTATTTTGTAATATATATATACTGGTTTCCATTTATAATATGGTGTCGGGCGGATTGTTATGTAATGGAGGTTTGACTTAAGAAATTATACTTCGAACAAGTTCGAACATGTAATTCATCCTTATGTTGTGTGATACAACAGAAAACCCGTGACCTTCACTTCTGTTCGAAGATCGAAAGTACCTCAGTGATTTCCTACGCAGGACAATATTAATGTAAACACACAGACAAAACCTTAAACATTCAGTTTATTACGTTCACTAGAGATTCTAGAATTTCTAGGTTACGTTTATTTTATTGTCACGCTCGATTTGCCCCGTGGCTTTTGACGTCTCCTTATTTGCCAAAAAATTGAATCCGCTCAGCCTCGACACAATTCCCTCGGGGATAGCATTGAAGAAAGTTAACACCTCCATAAGCTGATCTGTGAATGTCAATTAAGAAGCTTATCTAGCGTGACCAAGGAATGTGACATAAATATGAAAAATATACTTGTTTTTGTTGATACGTTTTAATGTTTCCCTCCAACAGAGACTTAGGATCCATCAATTTGACAGTGTCGCTTTGGTCTGTTACATAAATGACGTAACATATTAATACCATACCGGAATAATGTCACACTATATCCTATTAAATAATGTATGGTTTGTCGTTAAGGGAGGAGAAACATTTGTAGCGAAATTAAATCGCCAAGTTTCCTACATTTGCACGGATTATCTTCCATCTGTCCATCGGTTTGCATATACTTAAACTTAGATCCGCAAATTTGTTTGTATAAACTCATTCCATTGTATAATGAAAATTAATTGAAAAGAAGCACTACCCTTATCTGTTTGGTTGCTAGCTTAAGGAGCAAACGGGGACAGACATATCAGAATATCTGCCAATCAATCATAGGCAGTATAGATGCTACAGAGACGAGGAAACGTTCAAGGCCTTATTTCCTAAGTCTCGAAGCGAAGTCCATTGGCAAATCCACTCTCGCGCTATTCTCTGTGGCAGAATAACAAAATTTTGGGAGCAATACGCATCGGTTAGGACTATTTCCGGAATATGATTGGGAGATGGGAGTTAGGGGGAAAGAATTGGTTTTGACGTAGGTGATGTTGATTAATTCTATCAAGGGCGTCGAAAAACATTATATCCTTTCAGGTCTTGCGTTAAATCATTAAATCGGTCAGTTATATGGACCAGAATATGTAAAGCTATACAAGGATGGCTCAAGATGGATGAATCTGGGACGTAGCATGGCGAAGAACCGATAGGGGCAGATAATCCATCACAAAATTACCTCAAAAACACTCAAGGAAGTGAATCTTCTGACGTTCGCAAATGCGATTGTGATTAAGGATTTTACTGAGATTGGTGGATTTTTCTTTTAGGGAGGGGGTGAGGGGGTCAAATGGGCACTTTTAGAGTGTTATTTACAAGAAAACATTAACAACAAACGACACTCAGTGGCGGCACCAGCCAATGCAATCTGGGGAGGGGCCAACTAGGGGACAAGGGCTATTTTGGGGATCCAAATTATAACACTGATATGGGGCAGTGGTATAAGGGGAGGGGTCCCCCCCCCCCTTGTGAATATCTCTACAAATAAAGTGACTTAGACGCAAGATGGTGCTATCATTTGACAATTTTTCACATTAATGCTTTGCATTGGAAGCTTTTTCTAATACAAATGTCTAGCATAGTTCTGTATATTTTGGATAAGCAGCAGATCTGATTGGTGGAGACTGGGGCGGGGGGGGGATGGAAAATGCGTGGGGTGAATTTGCCCTCATGCGCCCCACCCTGAACACTTCAGTAATAACAAATTGGGTACTTCTAATCTAAGAAAAGGGACATTTTCTTGTACATCTTTCAAAATTGAGAGGGCATGTTTCCCCTGTGTTTACCATGGCCCCGCCGACGTTTAAATTAAGTTACACTGCAACCCAAATCTGTGACCCAAAATAATTAAATCTATTTAACAACAACCAAAAATTAAGGCATTTAGAACATTCGACTTTAATCTAATATACTTGTTATGTGGCGTTAATGCATATGTGGTCATAGTCGCCGCGTTCTGGACACCTCTTAGAAAAACAGCCTAAACTGGGTACTATATTTACCACATAGAACTGATTAATTTGCACACACACAGTTATTTTCTTTGTCTCAACGATTCATTAAGATAATTAAGGTGGAGAAGAACGACTGCAAAGCAGGAAATGTTGTAATTAGTTTGTTATCACTAAAAATCTAATGCATCGAATGATATGTATCATAAACAGTTTTTTGTTTAAACCTGCTAACAAAAGCTTAAATCCATTAACTTTATGGTTACCATTACATGCTAACGACCAATGGATGAATTCACTTGACAGTCGTTTACCCTGAATAAGAGCTAAATGCTATCAGATAATATTCGCCTTACATCCAGCAATCAGCGAAATGAGCAGCTAATAATGTCATCCAGAATGATATATAATCCACATCCTGAAATATAAGTCGACATATGAATGTTTATGTTACTCCTGTAAACGCGGTATACGCACGATGACACGTAACACGTTTTACGTGTCAGTTACACAGTATGAACATCTAGGTTTAAACAGCCAGTTGGGACAATTTCCTAACATGTTAATAACTCTCTCAACTGTACTCCAATATCATGCTCTTAAGCACTGCTATTGACAGTACAAACAGTTCTTAACTTTGATCTGATAGAAACATGATATTCATACTGCTCGTACTGACAAAACGAGTGCTCCGCAGCGGGACATGACACTACAGTATAGCAAAAAATGGTGAGTTTAAAGAGCAACATCGTGAATATTAATATATCCATATAGAGTTCTACAGTTTGAGCGCCATGAAGACGGTATGCGTACAAATATACAAGAGATACTCGGAATTTTAATGGATTTTATAAACTGATTTCCAAATAACATGTACGTAAGCTGGCAATGTACAACATTAATGATTACTTCAGTCACGTAACAACTTAAACCAAGTCGGCCCTCAGATCAGTCCAAATTGTAAACAGTTCAATGTTGATGTTTTTGTTGTTGTTTTTTGTTTTAGAAATTTCATTTCAACAAGAAGGCTGCCAAGCATAATTCGTCCGTGACATTATGCAGTGTAAATATGTTATGATGTCAAATTGCAAAAGTCTGATATTGTCCTATTAAACTCCGTGTTGATTGTATGGATCTAACACGGAGTTCTCAGTGGTAAACTGTAAGTTACACGGTCATTTTGGGTTACCGAACTTCCATTCTTCAAAGTTTACATTCAAAGTAGCATTGCAACGCAACCTATCACAGTATCATCAAAGGTCTAATATGTGTTTAAGTTAGTTTTGAGTCTCATGTCAGGCAAACTCTTAAGATAATAAGTAGCTTTCAAACGACTTTCAATTAGTCACGTGATTAAACCCATACTCACCGCCAGTATAAGTAACCGTAATGTAAACGACGCAACACTATAGTGAAGGTGATGTACGCTATCATAACGGATGCGACTCTGATCATGCGCACTTCAGTTTGTAAAGCGTCTAAACAGGGTTGTTCTACTTATACGTATCATCACTATTACATCATATATTGAATATAATTAATAAAGTCAAGACAAGACACGATACAAACGGTAGGCGTATCCATGGCCAAATCTTACATAAAATGTTTAATAGTGTTTTACTACAGTTCCCATGCGTATCATTTGCGACAACATCTTACGTTACAAATCGAAACACATTGAAACACGTGGATTTAATCATCATTGTTAGTATTCATTGTCCCACAGAACTACACATATAACATATGGTTAAAGTGTCTAACTTTACTTACCCTAAATGTCGATTTTCGATTTGTGTAACCTAATAAACAACGTACGTCTTTTCTGACTTCATTTCATTGTATTAATATTATTACTTCTTTTTCCATACGTATATATTATGATATTAACAGATGTTTCTTGCACATTTCACTACTATAGCTCAGTGATCGTTTATTGCATGCATGGAGAAATGCTTAGAGGAGTTTGGTTTTCTTTAATTAAATCTGTCCTATAGAAATGTCCGGATTTATCATCAAAGTTTAATTCACTATTTGGAATCAAACAGGACCCACCTGTCTTCTATCGTATATGGATGGCACGCGGCATTTAGATTTATTTACCAAACGTTACGTCAATGGTAACAGACGTCTTCCATAATCGTTTCCAGGATTTCCAGGATTTTTATAACACAATCTAAAACACCTGGAGTCCCTGCATTTCTAGACTAATGTAGAGAGAGAAAAATCCGGAGTTTCATGTGACTCTTTTTCTCTGTTTTATCTGATACAACCAATCATAATGAACATGCCCCATAACGTTAGAAGAAGGAAGTATTAAAAGATTAATCATTTTGATACCAGATGGTGACATGTGACACGTGCAACGTGACACGTACGCAAGAAATGACATCTTGAGAATGTTGTGTGATTAAATATGTATGCGTATTAATAAAGGGATGTGGGTTATGTATATTATACGCAAGCGATGGTTTATGTTGTTAATAAGCATTATAAAATTCACCACTACCCACCCATCTTCCTATATACCAGATTCACTCGAGTAAGTAGTAGCACACCTTTCCATGAGAACCCTTTGGAGTAACTGCAGTTGTTCAAAAATAGTGCCATCCGCTGGCATTGGTATTAAAACTCGGGAAATAACAACATCATATAATCGTGTAAGGTTCAAAGACGACTATGTACATTACTTGGTGAAGTTGGTGCGTGTTTTAATGTGTTAACTCGTTGAAAATAGTTTTCGTTTTTCTATGTTACAATTATATCCAACATTAACGAATATTAAAACAATTGTTGTGATATTTATTCCAGCAATATATATTTGTATATATATATATATATATATACACTATATATATATATATACACTATATATATATATACACTATATATACATATATATATATATTTATTTATTTATATATATATATATATATATTTATTTATTTATATATATATATATATGTGTATATATTTCGGCTGTAAAATAATTAATTATTTTACAGTCGAAAAAAGGGATATTTCTTTTACGAAAATGTACCACTGATAATGCATACATGGTCTTTCAAACGTGACGCTGAAATAAGCGGTTACTTCCCCTTATGCAATGCAGTTATTTTAATTATCTCATGTTATGACATGATAGTTAACTACCTTTAGTTAATTTGTAATTCGTTGTAAAAATGACATATGATTATATCAATCACCTGAACTAGTTTTCAAAAGATGAACATTCTACTCCATAGCTACCCCTTTCTCCATTTTTTTTTTCGTTTTTTAAATCATTCATTCCTCGCTGTCAAGCTGAACATCTAGAGTTTCTGATGTATGGGAGGCCGTTCTAATATACAACGACATCATATACTGGTTAGACAAAACGTGCTTGGTGTCGATCTCTAGAAATATGTAAGCGTGATATCTCAATCGTTATAGAGCCAGATGGGTTGCTGCCCGACAAATGTCTACAAATAGATAGAGCACATGCATTATAGGCCCCCGATAATGTATTTTACATCAACGTTCTGATATAACATACTACAGTGCTGTTGATATTCAGATGCTTTTTCTTAATCTTATTCTTCTGTGGGATTTTGTCCTTAACTACGAAACAACTACCATGTGTAATAGCATAAGCTGTTCAATTGGAATACAAATCACTAAGATATTTGACGCCTTTTGTATAATCAAAGCCAAGTTAATCGGTTTAATCAATTTTGAAGAGGGTGGTCGGCGAATTGTTCATTTAACTTCAACAGTAAATGTGCTCACTGACCTTAACGTAATGACGATGAAGACAATTTCGTGGTTTTGATTGCCAACGAAATCCATTAAGGACCATTACTGTACGTGAATAATAGCGCGAGGATTGTTTGACCATTTCGAAGAAGACAGCCATTGAGATTCGTAAACAATATAATTAATCTATGGGAATCTGTGAGCTTTGGATGCAAAAATAAAAGAAAAAACGCTCCGGAATATATAAATTTATCCATTTTCGGAGAAACGTCTTTGTTAGGTGATGATTCACATTGATATATTGATAACACGATAGGCTGACATTGTCAATCTTAATACCTTACTAAAAAGGAAGAAATGTTCTTGTGTTTGAATCACACGATTATCCTGACATATATATATATATAGTGTTTACAAATATGTTTCTTTGATTTTTAACTACTTTGCATGTACAAACAATTTCATTTATTCGTTATTTACGAGTAATAAAAATGATATGCTGTGATGTTAATTAAATATCTGAAAGAAAAATGAACGTTAACAAATGTTCCATTAGAAACTGTAATTTCATTAACAGTATATCATGTTACTATTAATATACTTCTGTAATACTATGGATATACTACGGAATGTACAGTTCACCTCAAAGTATTACTCACGCGACTTCTATGAGATAAACAGCCATCATTAACACTTTGATTAGTTATACTATACTGCCAATAAAGTATACTGTAGGAATTGTCTTAAAGTAATGTTTAATGTCAATACGGATCAAGGAGTTTAGAAAGAAAGGAAATGGTGCCGGGATCGTTGAAGCACAATCCATGAGGTGGATGGGTTATTTGGGGTCCTCCCCTGGCAAAGACTTCAAATGCATGGTGCAATCTGACGCGTATAGACTATAAACGAAGGTTTATGCTAATAAGTATATGTATATATAAATGTGTGTGTGTGTATATATATATATATATATATATATATGTGTGTGTGTGTGTGTGTTGCGTGCATGTGGAAGTAGTGACTGCATTGTTTGAATGAATGATTTAGAATATTTCATTACAATCATGAAATGTCGAAGGTCTAATACCAGCATGTTTAAGTTGCAAAGCTCTAAGAGGCTCTAAGAGCTATAATAGCGCTAAGAAGATGTTTCTTGGAACGTTCATGGGTTGATGATTTGTTATTGAAATTAAATTTACTATGAACAGATCATTTTACGTATGTCTATACAAGAAATGTTAGCTAATGCTGCGGGTAGAGTTGTATCTTTGACAAACAGACAGTTGATTATGT
Organism: Apostichopus japonicus; assembly: GCF_037975245.1. NCBI lineage: Eukaryota > Metazoa > Echinodermata > Holothuroidea > Aspidochirotida > Stichopodidae > Apostichopus > Apostichopus japonicus. The sequence continues at coordinate 14,367,295 of NC_092569.1, forward strand.
TAATTTTTGGGACATTTTAAATATCTTTACATGTTGGGTGAAAATTTCTAAGCCGACCAAATGCTTTTTGTACATGCATCTCAGAAACTATTTATATATATCTAAATATATCTAAATATATATATATATATCTAAATATATCTAAATATATCTAAATATATCTAAATATATATATATATATATATATATATATATATATATATATATATTGAATTACTGTGATGACGTCATTCACTCTGCCGTTGCCAGATGTGTTTACACGATAATTACCAAGTTTAAAACAAAGACGTATCTTCATTTGCTAGGATGTGGTTTTGACTAAAGCTTCAGAAAGTTTACAGTATGTGTGTTATGCAAACAACTTCAGCCTTCTGAATAGTCTTTTAAGGTATACGATCGATGTACTCAAGTTACGAGCGTAATTCTCCATAAGTAGCCTTTAATTGTTTTCCTCTCATCTGCAAGGATCAATTAACTTACCACTAAAATACACGAAGGGCCTGATAAATATTGAACCATGAGGGTTGTATGTTTTTTTGGACATCTGATATGGTACTTTGGTAGATAATATAAAATACAGACTTTGCTTACTTTGGAAATAATATTAGCTTTCTTAATAGTTTATACATATAGTGGCATTTACGCAACCATTCTAACAATACAGTTTTCGTTCAAGTGATGTGTTTATGACGAGAAAATGTTACAATGCAAACGCTATGAACTATTAGATTATACAGGTCTACAAGTGTGCGGTAATATATTTCACGAGAAATCAGAAGGCTTGCCCGACACACCTGATAGAGCCTTGAGTTACAATGATCTACGCATGTTATTAATTTAACCAGATCCAGAACAGCATCTTCAACTATCAGTGTTTCACGGTCTTCTGGACTCTAATTGGTAGTTAGTTCTCTGTAACAATTATTGCCTGATTCCCGTGACGGATGAAAGTAAGGGCATGATGACCAGTACATCACCAATCAAACTTTAAATTAGTATCTTGAAGCTTAATATAATTTCTGATTTTGCATATTTCATACAGTTTATCTATAATCGCTTGAAAACTTAGGTATCGAAGAACGAAATACCAAGCTGTTAATGTAACCACCCCTCTCCCTCCGCACCCGCCCTGTCCGAAGAACGATATTCCATATTCAGTATACATGTTAATGTAACCATGCACTCTGTCACGTAGTCTTCCTTTCTTTTACATTTTCATTAATAATCGTAACCTTTTTTTCTTCTTCTTGTTTACGCATGAAAGAAATTATTATAACTAATAACACTCTGAAGCGAGACATGACACTACCATATAGAAAAAAATGTCCCAGCTGGGTGTCAAATTAATGTTAAAACTGCTGTATGTGATCTTGCCGTTTATATCCATTACAGTGTTTACTATTACCTATATTTTTTCAATCAGATGTCGAAGAAACGGATAAGAATGGGAATACATCTCTTCAGTGGGCAGCGGAAAAGAATAAATGCGAGTCTATTGATGTCTTACTCCAGCACAGAGCAAAGGCCAATCGCTGTAACGTTCACGGAATGTCAGCCCTACACATCGCTTGTGAAAGTGATATGTCTGACGCAGTGGAGGTATGGCCAACTATTTTACAAATAGCATCTTTCTCTCCTTTTTTTTTGGCGGGTGGGGGTGGGGGCGTCCCAAGCATTCTTGATGATATTATGGTATGATAGTTTACTCATTTTACTTTTCTTATGGAGCTATACTTGCAAATATATTTATGGGTCTCGTAAAATCAAGAAGAAGGTTTGTACGGAAAAATTGTTAAGCTCTTCATTCACTGACGTGTAGTATATTTTTCTTCAAAATTTACAAAATCAATTTACGTTGCGATGCATATCAATAAGAAGACACCATAGTTACTGGCAACCATTTAACCTTAATTTTTGCTTACCTGAAGTTCAAGATTTTTTTTAATCCAATGTCAACGCAATGCAGTGAAAATATCGCAAACAAACAAAAACAAGAAACAGGTTGCTTCCACCTCACACATTGTGTATGGCCTCAAACCTGTTTGCTTCAATATTACTTCAGTTGGTACAAATAGGCACGTTGTCAATAATCAACTAACACCTCCACTAACACCCCATGCATGCAATGCACGCCATTTTACCCAAAATTCTTTTCTTTTTATTCGACTACACGTAAATTTCACTTAAAATACTCTCGAAAACTGCAAATTATTTGGGCTAGAATTTGTGTTTACCTGACTCTATTTCTAACCTTCGTTCCCCTCCCCCTTCCATTGATAGATATAAGCTCATCGTATCCGTAATTAGTTGGGAAAGTACTTCATATTGGGATCATATATGTGTATTATTATTTAAGTGCATGCATGTGATTGACTTGTATTTCAACTTTCTATATTATCTAGGACACTATTGTGATCTTCAGAAATAATTAATGCCTCAATTGAATTTGTTATGCATGTATCTTCGATACAGTGTGAGTGTAAAATCGAATGTTTCTCTTGGTATATTTCAATTCGTCATGCTTCCAGTCGCTTGCAGTTCAGAGTAGGGGGTTGGGTGGGGGAGGCGTGAAGCTTCAAGACGTTGACACAATCAGTAAAAGGATGATAAATTACTGGGAGGATTTGTGTGTGTGGGTGTGCGTTTGTTTTGTATTCTGACCGAGGACTTGAACAAAAGAATTCCAGGTCCTCGGTTGTGATTTCTAAAGAATCACCACGTCCTCGGAGGAATTCTATTGTATGGGGTATTGTTAAGGTTAGGGTACGTGGATTTGAACAATGGAAAATACAATAGGGTCCTCGGTCTAAATGTAATACAAGGGCGTGTGTGTGTGTGTTAATTTGCTTACTGTATTGCTATGGTGTACTGTGTGGGTATTCAGCCGCCAATGTAGTTTGTCTTTGTCTTACAAGTTTCTGCAGTAAAACATGTACCCATCACTAATTACCAACAGAGACTATACTTTGGCAGCTGCGCAGTTAAGGGTTTTCAGGAGCTGAGGCTCTTCACTTTTACTTCATCCAAACTTCACTTGACTCAATTGCAACATTAGAGGAAAGGGTGCCATGGTTGATTTGTTATTGAAGTTGTCTTGCAGTTTATTTGTTAACCACAAAAAAAAGAGATTATATATAATTATTCATGTAAGAACATGACTGATATTCTATTCATTGATTCAAAATGTCGGAACCAACCCTTAGAGGACACTGGTCACTGTGAGCCTTGCTTCAATGAGCCGCCTCTGGACTGCCTATTGCTACGCACGTGTACTACGTAGGGCGAAATATCGAGTGAATACTACAAGTACTAAAGAAGTATTATATACTTGCAATCAAAATCAACTCCATTCTTGATATATTTTGTTTTTATAGAGTTTGTATGATGCTTGAAACTTCACGCCTTTGTCGCTACTGCTTAGGAACACTAGCGGATGTATCTTAATATTATTTAAAGGTTTTGTCATCATTCTACAGAATTTGAAATGACAAACTTACAGAAATGAAAAAAAAAACTCGACAGATTGAAAGGCATTTAAAAACCACTACAGATCATTAACTTCCATTCACTTTACCACATTTTCTTCTTTTACCCATTTCCCCCCCCCCCCCCCCCATCAAAACACTTCACAGTACCACCAATCACGCGCAAGTACTACTTGATTCCATTACTTTACGCGAACGCTGCGAGCCTTCATTTTATAAAGGCAGTGTCCATTTGCCAAATCCTCTTACTAGTTACACCGTTAGCTCATTCCACAAAATTGGACAATGCATGTATATGGAGGCAAATCTTTTACCATGGCAGCACTCTATAGGCTTAATCTAAGTGCTGATGTTTAAGTAAAACTATTTTAATTGCCAATATTTAGACAAGACATATCATCTATTAGGTAAACTAAATATTTGTTGTAAATCTAGTGGCAACTTGGTTTAATTGGTGGCAGGGAATTTGACTTACCAAATGTAGCAAGCTCCTAAAATCTAAATTCATACCAACAAAAAAGGACTTAGTCTTCTGCGATAGCTATGTACAACTGTAAATTAGAGGTCTCATAATTCATGGAGACTATATAAGTGATATTTAAAGGCATGTATGAAAATTGTCCGAATTTAATCTACGTTAGTATAACCCAATTTCTTCGACTTGTTGTAATATGGTATTTTATTGCTTATAAATTCAGAAATTGTCTGTTCATTATGTTTAACAACTGTTCTCACAACCCGCCATATTCCACCTTTCATTTCTCTGCTATACAAAATGATTTTTTTTTCTTCAAATTAAATGACATATAGCATTTGATTGTATTCCATTAAGCAATACCATTTACTAATGCTACCAAAAATAGATTATGGCTGAGTATATGATTGCGATTCGCGAAATGAAACCACCACACTGCCATATGAGACTTCCATAACATGAGCATTACATGAACACTTCTAAGTGCAAAAGATCCTTGAACAATGTGGTCTCGTTAATCTCTTATATTAGATTTGGCATACCCCTGTGGGAATCAACCAATCATCTCTTGCGGTACTAATGGAGTGTAGATAACCTTAATATTGAAAATGAATCTTCCCTTAGGAACTTTAACGGTCGGTATTTGCGGGGTTGAGGAAATCTAATCTTGCACGAAGTAATGGTTGTATATATGATATTTCTTTAGAGTATGCTCGTTGTTTAAACCTATATAGCTTTAGTGTCAATAGATGTCTGAAATTGTGTAAAAAGTAAGACATTTTCAGTTTTGATCTGTGGGGAAAGAGCAGACAAAAAAAATAATTTCATACGTCTATGAAATTTCATTTAGAAAAGTTTGTAATTCAATAGTGTATCGTCCTCAATTCGGCTCACCGGTTTCTTTTCCCAGATAAGTTACTCCATAAAAAAACGTTGCATGGTATCAATTAAATGTTTTTCCTGCGTTGATCTTTAACATTCGTTCGCACAATATAGTATTTGATAAAGGCCATTTATGATCTTATTGAATTGAAGACTTTGGCGAAGTTATTTATGTAATTATAATAAATGAAAATCATCAAAACTGTAGCTCATTAACTTCAAGATTTCTTATTCCATTTTGGTACAACATACGCATTGACATAATTAAGGTTTATATCATATTCTTTTATTAACTTCCAGTAAGAGTGTAAACGAAAAAGCTGACACCTCGACATAATAAGGTATAATAAGGTTTAATCAGGTTTAATCAGGTTAATCAGGTTTATATCATATTCTTTTATTAACTTCCCCTAAGAGTGTGAACGAAAAAGCTGACACCTCGACATAATAAGGTATAATAAGGTTTAATCAGGTTAATCAGGTTTATATCATATTCTTTTATTAACTTCCCCTAAGAGTGTAAACGAAGAAGCTGACACCTCGACATAATAAGGTTTAATCAGGTTTAATCATGTTAATCAGGTTTTATCAGGTTTATATCATATTTATTTACTAATTTCCCGTAAGAGAGTATACGAAGAGGGTCTACAAGAAGCTGACACCTGCGAGACCAATTTCACCCCATATTCATTAAGCTTTATATACTCATTGACTAAGGCTTCGCTGAATGGAGCTATCCCTCTCGTAGCTGAGCAAATATTTGATATTATCTGGTTGGTTTATTATTGTTTACAGGACTTTTCCAATTTCATTAACTTTTGATTTTAAAGAGACGGTTATAATAGAATCTTACAAGTCTGGTTTATGTTTAATAATTAATCAATAATATAAAATATAATCACAATTAGGAACGTTGCAAACATGCGAATGGAAAGATTGTTTATGTTTGTTGTGAGGGTGATGGATGGGTGTTGCAATTTTCGTTGTGGGGGAGGGGGTTGGATGGAGTGCGTTTATTTGAGTTTCATTTTCTGACCTTTATAGTTATATGGTTGGATTTTCGTGGTACTTCTTTAAGCCTGTTACAATAATTCAACTGGAACATATTAGGCCTAGATGTTAATAAACAACCTTGGTTAAGAGGAATGATGCTTCAAGGTTTCGACAAGAATGACATACGATCGATCTTTCGCACTTTCACATCCAAGAGCTCATTGCACACTTAGATGAATTTTCTGACGTGTTTAATAGAACAATGGATTCGAAATCCCTATCATGCAACGTCCCTTTGAATTTATATTCTTCATTATGTTTGCCCCCTGGCAAATGTATAGTGATCCAAGGCTCTCCCGGCACAAGAATGTATACATTTGGATTGCAAAATATCTCCGAGTATTCCTAAAATTAATATTTCTCAAAAGAAAGAATTCATCGACCGATCTAATCTATACTACTTACATTTCATTTATCTTTATATTTCACTTGTAAATTATGTACCCCTTTTATCACGAGTGTTATCGTTGTCGAAAGTATCATAATGATCTTCATTGATTAATTCAAAGCTAGATAATCCTCCTGTAATTACTCAGCTAGCAGATAAGCGTAACAGTGAAGTCACGCTCGCTTTGAGCGATAAATCAGCTTAATGAACTCGAAAGGGTACAAAATGGCAGCCAAGTTTGAAATACTTTAAGAGTTAATTAGACCCCTACAACGGGTAAACGGTAGCTTACAAGAAGGCAATTATACCACAGCAATGATTAATATATAGCAAAGCGCATTTAGTTTATTATAGTAATTACAAGTTTCAGTCAATTAGTCTTTCTGTTGGTTGTTGAGATGCACGGCATATCTGTGGAAAAAGTAGTGGGCAGTTAAAGTTTATTCCATTATAAATGTCAAATTCATACATATATATATATATATATATATAAATATATATATATATATCTACATATATATATATATATTTACAAATATATATATATATTTACAAATATATATAAATACATGCATACAGTTCGTGGCATATTTCATCGGTTACGTAGACATTTGTTTACAATGAAAGTTTGAAATACAATAACGCAATTACTTTGCCTTGGTGGAAATTACAATCAGCTCCAATAAGTTATCAAAACTATCAAGTGAAGTTGAAAAATGTGAATGCATTCAATTGCTGTTTATGCCACATTCCAAAAGAGGGCACCTATATATATAAAAAAAAATTAACGAAAAAGTACGTAAGCTACCGAATTTAGAATTACAACATCATCTGCAAATTTTCAAACTTAGCTTATAGCTACCTGGTTTGGGAATTAATGAGCTAGGTACTAACCTTCTGCATAATGTACCCTCAATGTACTACATGACTAGCGTCTTTTAATATGTTTAAATGTACAGCGCATGCCCAAAACCCATCCCACCCCACCACCTCCCCCCTTCCCCGGCCCCTCCGCCCAGCATGATATAGACTATAACATGTTTGTTGTGTAAATAAATAGCTGTGTGAAAATTTGAAGATTTGTAATTTTCTATAAATGTATACTGACGTACGTATTGTTTCTTGAATGTAAATATTTCTCCATCTGGATAATTTGGCAAAGCTAAGGTTTCAGCCCACCATATTTTGAGATGCAAGAGTTCATATAATCATATAATACCGCTCATGTATGTAACTCATGACTAAGATGTTATTGATCATCGTTCACGACAGAATGCGTTCATACAAAATATGCAGACATGAAGCGAAATGTTGGTGAATAATAAATGCGAGGCAGCGTTAATGAGATGAAACCATCTCATAACTCCAATTGATCATGTCCATTTCATGTTATAAAGACATTTTGAAGCACATTATTACTTTCCCTTCATACACATATACACACTTCATCGAAAAGGTGTGTCCTAGAAAGTATACTCGACAAAATTACACTCATTTTTTTTTTTCGGTGATATTGATTGGCTTTCTTTGACATTATATCCTACATATTACTTATATTCTTGTGAACGTGTGACGATAATATTTAATTTACTTCCATATTTCAAAATATTACTTAGGAGAGATTTAGTCCTTTCAAATTAAGCAGTGAAATTATCGACCTTTGGTCTTTTGAAATCCTAAAGGCTGTCTGCAAATTCCAATTTCCACGAATTGGCTTTAAAAGGTTGTAATGTTTTAAAATTTGTTTACGGCGATACAATGGTAAGTGGTTATGATCATAGCATGCTTTTAGCGTATCTTGAACATAATATATCATAAAATATGTAAGTGAAAGGCACTCAAACTAATTGACTGGAACGTTTGTTTTCTTTAGATGAGAGACCTTTAAATGTAATCACTGGAATCATTCGTGTTTATATAGTGCAAGATACATTACTATTAAAACATTTTCTTTCAATTTAATGTAAAATAAATACTTGTTAAAAAGCTCTTTCTTGAATTGCAAATAATGAAACGCGAAACATGTGACCAACCCGTGACCCCGTTATGTCGTATAATTTTTTTTTCAAGCAGTTGCTTGCGTTTGTATAAATAAAAGTTGCAAATTTTACACTGCGAACAGAGTAACTATACAGTAAATCTTAAAAAACAAAATTTACCACATTAAAAACTGGATCATGCTATAAATCGGTAGCAGGTGCTACTAGGATTACAGTAAAAAACTGATGATATGTTTTATCCCAACAAATCCAGCTTGAGCATTTTTTGGGATTACACATATCCTCCGTTCTTACTGTAATCCTAATAGTACATGCTATCGATGTATCAGATTTATCGGCACGATCCAGATTTTTACTGTGGTACAAAACTGTTAGATTTATAGTATAGTTACTGTAATCTCTGTGTGAATCGGTTGCAAAGTTGAAATATAATTTACAACATAAATGTCTATATACTTGGAATCTATACCTACCACAATTTCAAAGAGGATATATTTAGCCTAGTTTGCCTATATAAAAATATCAGGGGAGAAGTTGTTCTCAATACTAACTTGATACTATCTTACAAACAAGAAGAAAATTTGCATCTTGGAGTATTTAAAAGCAAGAATGTATTAATAATGCAGTATGTTTTTTTCTTTGTTTTATTTTGTTTCCCCTTTGCGTTGCTCTTTGTTGGTTTCTTTGTTTGTATTTTGCTATGGTATTTCATTGATTGGCTTATTTCACTTTAGACTGCATCTTAAATCAAAACTATCAGAGGTGTACCGATATAATTGATTGAGGTAATGTAATCATACTCTTCTCGTAAGAATGTGAGGTTTTCGTCACTAAATTATGAGACTTTTAGCAAAGCTTGCCAATTATTATACTCGGGATAAGATCAATCCAATTTACACTCACAGTCTTTGAAATTTGGTCTTACACATTTCCTTGCTCTGTGGATAATTTGTTTCATATATCGATTAATACTAATAACTTAAAGATATCAAGTAAAAAGTAGTTTGCCTTTTCTTGATTATGTGATATAGCTATGACTTTATCGTCAGGGTACCGAATTTTCATTTTAAAAGATATCACTTGATATCCCAAGATGTCCCGTTAAGATTTACCTTACAGGCAATAACAAGGAGACTGGAAAAAATCCCTAGGGACTTAAGTATGCCAGTAATATTTTGTTTTCGTATAGTTGTGTAAACAAAACGCTGTGGGTGTTTCTAAATGCGTTAAATTGTCATTCGTGGTGATGTTTTCTTTTGTAACTGTCAAACCGTACTTTCCAATGTAATCGTTCAACTTTTAGTTTCTATTTCAATAACGTTGAATGTCACACTAATTTGATTATTTAATAACAGATCAATTTTCCTAGCAATCTAAAAACTGTTTTGTTACCCCTATTTTTCTTTTAGTACTCATAATATTGCTTTGAGCAAACCTGAATCGAATGGTTTTCATATTATTTACATTTTTATTAAATTATAATGGCTATAATAAGGAACAAAGCAGAACATCAGAATTTGAATAAAGGATAATGCGTATGTTATATATGTTGTTTTAACTAATGTTAGAGTTATAAATATGACACTATTTCAAAACCATAGGATCTGCATACAAATATGGTATGAATGTGCCATTTATTTGGTCAGTTTGGTCATATTTCTGTTCTTCAGATATTTTTCAATGCACATATATGTTGATTAGGGTTTGAAATAAATCTTTGTCTGTTACTTCAGTCAAGATTACTTTTTAAGAAGACTTACCGAATTACCTGATATGTATTTATATTTCCATATCAATGCACCCTTTGCGAAATTCTACTATTGAAAATACAGAATATATTGTCATAAACTGGACTGTTGTTTCATATATATAAATATACATATATATATATACGTTTTCAACAATTATATATATATATATATATATATATATAAATATATATATATATATATATATATATATATATATATATATATATATATATATATATATATATATATATATATATATTCATATACATGATGGACGTCCGTTTTCATGTTAAGGAAATATTGCTGTTTTGCATTATTCGTTTGCTGGTTCTTCTTCGTATTATTTTCATGGAATACCTAATTATTGCAGGGTTCCAACAATTAATATCACAGACGACGTTACACTTAACTCTACTAATCATTTTCAAAGACTTTTGATGAAATTGGGCTAAAATAGCCTTAAGGAAGAAAAGATGTACTTAACAACGTTCTTCGTCATCATTTTAAGTAGTCTAACTGGTTGGTTCAATGACTTTTCATGAACTAATACAATACACTTCGTCGATAGCTCCAAGGTTTTTTACACGCTGCATCAACCGTGGTACGTTGTCATAGTTATGTCACATGAATGTATGATTTAGTTTAATACATGGAGATCGAATAAAAACGAATGTGTATGTAAAGAGTACGGATGTGAGGACGCGAGGGGTTTCATATTTTTTTTAATTGACAAAAAATAATCAAGCTTCTATTCAGGTCTACTGTGTAATGTTTCTTACAGATGTAAATTTCGCAATCGTTTCTTCAAACGATTAGTTACTGTAATATACCCCCAAAAGAGGCATTGTTGTTTCATGCAATATACATATATGACAATATAAATAGATGCGTGCATCCAAAATTTATTTTAGCAGTAACATCAAGTGTGTTATTCGTGAAAACTCAATTATGTCTTTATTATGTCTCAATATTAAACGGCGATCTAAAGTAGCCGACTACAGGAAACAGTCGTTAAGCATAATTAAGATATCTGCTTTAAGCAACATCACGAAAATATTGAAATATTAACACTTGCACAATTTAAATCTATGGATTGTTGTAAAATGTTATATATAAATAAATATATACATAAATAAACCTTGTGCTATTGCTACCAACCATATGTTACCATCATTCGTTCGTTATTTGTTTGTAACCTGAAGATGTGTTTTTTGTTTTTAATAGATGTATTCGTTATATGCAAGTCACACAAATCTCTGTGTAATGCTATACCAGCGGTACGGAACCATTTGAAGTAGAATAAAATTAAAGGCGGAAAGCAGTGTATTTGCATTCTGAAGGTGAATGATGTTTTCCCAGGACACAGAAGGCCTTTCCAATGATGGGTGGTTTAGGAATATAATCACAATGAGCTAAAGTTCCCTAATAGGAGACAAAAAATCCTACGTAAATTAAAGCCCTACCACTGCCAGTGTGCTTGACATTTTGTTAAATCTACTAGGCGTTGAAGTACGGCCGCTCAAGAGTAGTAACCAAAAAGTAGTGTTATTCTCGCGAGTACTTCAGAGAAGGTCATGTGTTCTGTCTCTTCACTGTAAGCACGTTTGTGATAATATTCCGATTTTACACAATAATTTTAATCACCATAGTCACTGCACTGCAAGTAGTCGACCAAATTCATCGCTATATATGCCTTTCATTTGGAAAACAGCCAGTTTCTACACCAGATCCATTTAGTTTAAAGGAAGACTCCTAGTCAAGAAATTCATATTGGAATTTTGGTAGCCTATTTACAAATGCCAGAATAACATTCAGAGGTACGCTTGAAAAACGTGCAACATGCGACCACACATGTTAAAACTGATATTGGAAAAGGAAGCACTTGTTACTGTTGGTAAACAATCACCAATAAGTGAGTAGACAGTCTTCGATAGTGAGTGTTCCCTGCAGAACAATGACCCACTCAAGGATTGGCATTCAATCGTATATTAAATTGACACTTCTCCACAAACCACCCTCCCAGAGCTTATACGAGCCGTTTTATAGATATTAGTATAGGGGACTCAGGTCAAATTTTTATTCTGCAATATTTCTACTATCATTAAATATATAGAATCTCTTCTGCCAATAGTATAATTATCGATTTCTCATTCTCTTGAATTAAATTGAGTACATTGGATTGTAACTCACATAAGAACGTATATAATGAAGTTGCCTTCTCCCTATGTATATATATATATAGTAGACCTTTAATATAATCCGTTATGCTTGTTTTAGGTTGCTTTCGCATCATGTCACAACTGATTCTTAAGGAGATATGCGTATAGACGAGGCAATTTGTTCCCGTGATGAATGTGTACATACCAACTTAATAAATATCTGACGTGGGAGATTAATTCTATCATAATGATGAAGTCAGTAATTTTAGTTGCGCTAGGCTGAAGAATACTTCTCTGTGATGCAATGACTTTGTATGCGGGTGTCCTCATATATAGAGCCATATTAAAACACAGGATAAGTTATTCGTCCGTGAATTGTTTAATTTAGCAAGGCTACAGTCTGAAAGTTTCTAACCGTGCGATTACGTGCTTTAGTTTCACATGATTTTATGCTTTGTTTAGCACAGTATAGCTCGAGTTTGATTAGTTTTATGTTAACAATCTATAAACAACATGGATACATGATTGACTTTAAGCTTTTACATTACAGCATTTCAAGCAGGTTGTGTTTCATGGAAGCGTATTTGTTAAGTCGGATAACTATTTTTCCCCCAGTATATAAAACCATTGTTTATTATTTTAATACATGGTACCGTGTAAATGTGATATAAATATTCATTATTAAACTCATAGCTATTATACAAATAACAACAATAAATTGTATTATTGATGAAATGAATGGGATTCAATAAGCAGTCACTCTCCCTCATCTTATGAAATAACCTGGTGGGTACCCGGGTGGGTGCCTGGATATGGTCAGTCACAATTATCTTGTGACCAATACTCTGTTGATTTGGTCAAACTGAGAACTAAGGGCAAATAGATTGTTTTTAACAGTGACTGAGTGTAAGCAGCGAACTAGGGAGGATGGGAGAGTGAGGCGCAAGAAGAATCATCATAATAGAAGATTACAATGTTTCACTGCGCTATATTTTCATCCACATGTTATTTATGCTAGAACGAATTCAACCTAGCCTTCTAATTGCGAGTGTTAATTGCGTCGCTATCAATCCACCACTGTTCACTCTGCCCATACGCCTGTAGCCAGAAATTCTGAGGGCGGGGAGGGGTGTTGCGAATAATTGTTGACGGGTAGCAAACTTTGTGTGTCGTATAAATTGTGAATTTTTCTGTTCTGCTAATGGTGGCACAATGGGGGAACACAAGTCTATATCTTGGCACAACCCTCCCCCCTCCACCTTCCCCATGCCCCTCCCCAAGTGCATCAGCCTTGGCAATATTCTGACATTGCCACTGTCGTTATATGCGTGCACGAATATGCGTGCAGTGTATCTATACTAGTAGGTAATTGCGAGTTCATATAAGAACAACCCATTTTAAATATATCGTCTCAAACTTTGAGTTACTAAGTGATAAATTACAAAGTGTTAAGAAAGAAATTAAATGAAGATGTGTTAATGTTAGAGGACTGAATGAGGAGCTGTATAGTGTGTCAACATATTTTTTGTACTGTCGCATTTTATCTTGATTTTTTTCTGATAACCTTTCATTTATAGATATATATCTATATATATTTTTTTTTAATACAGGCGTTGTGTAGCCACCAACCTATGGTAGACATTAATTATACAGGTGACCTAGGACAGACCGCTTTACATTTCTGTGTCTTGAAAAACAGTCATAATTCGCTAGAAAAGTTGGTAAGTATACATGAAACTACTTATTAAAATTCGTTTTTAATATTATTATTATTAACTTTACATATATATTCATATGAATCAGACAGACAGAGAATTTTACGTGTTGAAATGCAATTCGATTATTTTTTATTTTATTTCTAACAAACAACAGCCACCTTGACATAAATATTTCTTCATCAATCAACGGTGTTTAAACCAAATTTATTTCTCACTTATGAGAAATAAACACAGTAAAGAGTTTCAACTTCTAAATAGCATAGATACAGAGTGTTAAAACACACAGAATTAATATACAATATAAGAGAAGTAATGCACAATGTTTACACACTTCAATAGTAACAATATAGTATAATATTAAAACACTTCAGCAGTAATAAACACAGTACATGGTTATAAGATATAAATAATATAAATAATTAATGTTAAAAGACTTAAGCAGAATTGACATACATTACGGAAAAGAAACTAATGAACTATTTCAAAACACTTCAACAGTAATATTTAATGTTAAAACAATTCAACAGTAATATTTAACAGTCATAACCACAGTGTAGGGTTATAACACATGAACATAGTATAATATACAGAATAGTATCACCAAATGAATTTTAAAGACATTTTCCTGCTGATGTGACAAGTATTGATCTTACAGTGACTACATAAAGGTTTCGGGTATTCACATTATGTTATCATCATTCTACGTTTGGAATCATTATAATGAATGGTAAGAATGTTCATGTTTGACAAGTGCCAGCCTAAGGTCCTTAACTCAATTATTGAAGCCGAGCGAACCCTCTTGTGGCCTCTTTGTAACATATCGTGAATGTTGAATGAAATCGATTGCATCCATTCATCTCTCTCTCTCTCTCTCTTTCTTTCTGTTATGAATAAAAATCAAAGCTGAGTCACTCTCCGTCGCTGTATATCGCAGACAGAAATGGCGCCTTTGCGGTTCACGCTGCAGCAACACATGCTTCCTCTACGTCTCTTGAAGTTCTCTTGAATCATGGTAAGTGGCTCCATATTATAGACATTGCCAATAGTCACAGAATTATATTCGTGGTCCCCAAGTGACATTGACTATTTTACGAAAACTAAGAAACATTGTTACTCAAATGGAGGGTTTTAATTCATGTTACTGCGATGTTAATCATACTAATGTTAATGAGCATTCCATTGGCAGGGAACCGTGCAGTCTTATGAAATCTGTAATCGTGTGTTATGGGTTGATTTGAACTATTATCTCGTTTTCATTTTTATTGTATATTAATCTATGTACGTATCGTTCTGTGTAGCCTATGGAGCAACAGACAATACGTTTGTATCAAATATTCCAATAAAAAAAAATCAGAATTAAAATCTTTTCTTTCCATAATAATGGTACATTAGTAGATTCATAACCAGTGTTCTCGTTTACGCGAAATAAGTAACATTCTTCCAACATATCTCGTGTTCACCTCCATATCTATAGCAGAATTTATTCCACCTCCAGTAAGCCCTCTCTCTATATATATTTTTTTTTCTGAATTGGCATTAAATGCCCAACGTTGGGCTTTGTTGGTCGTTTTTTCACTTAATCCTTGGCAGAGAAATATTGCCTTTTGCGTAACCGTATTTATCCAATTTCCAATGTAACATCTACTAGTAATCCAGCATATATTCCCTTTCAAAGATACGCTTAATACTTGAACGTAACACCATCATTACCACATGGTAACAACTGTCTCAATGTAAGGGAATATGGGTTATCATGTGGATCAAGTTCTTTGGTTTTTCGTACCGCCAGTCTCTAACTTGGGTGATTATTTCTACCTTCTAATGGCGTAGCAATACATTCATTTCCTCCTCCATGCATTACCTGCCTCTGCTATATCCACAACAATAATTCTCCAAAGTGTAAACTAAGCATGGTACAAAATATGACGGAAAAAACGTTAGCTTGACAGTTTTTTGTAGTTTTAAACAGTGCATGGCATTTAGAATGAGATACTCTCGTGAAAGGCAAACTATTATAGACTGTTATGAAAACATTTATTCTAATATCTTACTCCTCACATAAATATAAAAAAAACATGTTAATACAGCTATGCTATAGTCAAAATGGGGTTTTTATCTCCGAATTGAATGAATTCTTACACCGACAGAATATGCCACTTAGTGATTATCCCGTCACTGTTACAAACTGCTCATAGGCCCATATCAAATTGACTTTAATGATGTTAAAGAATTGGTTCAGTTGTCATACATGTTTATGTTATATGAAAGAGGACAATAAAAGAAACACAATGGTGAAAAAACTGTTCAAATATCTTTTTCGGTTAAAGAGATATTCAAGTGTAAAGTTTTATCAGATTGTGTAGAAACTGCTGAAATCTGACTAGCTGTGATGTCACATCCTCACATTACTGAAAAGTCTTTGTTTTTTCTCTAAATATTTTGTGAGATTTCATGACTTTCAACCAAAAGATATGTCAGGAGATCTCATATTTGTCAAAGGAAGTATTTGAGATTAAACATCTGAAGAAGTTTTGATTATATTATTTTCAAATGTGTTAAAAAATGTAAATAATTTTTAAAGAAATATATTCACGCACGTAGTGAGGATGTGACATTACACCTTCACGGTTAGTCTTTCTACACCAGTCAATTTCAAAGAAATTTGGATATCTTCAAAGTGTCATATCTCCTTAACAGAGCATGCTATCATGGTAGTTTCTTCACTGTTCTTTTTGTCGTTCTGTGCTCTTTCATACAAAATAGACATGTCAAACACTTGAACCAATCCTTTAAGACAGTGAGTAATCGCAACTTACAATAGGTATCTTAAAGTTATAAAGAACAAAACAAAGTTAATCCAAGTTTGGATGAATGTCTTCACTAATGCTTGAAAGATTCATCATGCTAATCGGGTTTCAAAGTTATACCCCTGATATATTCCAGCTATCTATTATAATACTATTTTAAAGTTGTTATTAATCCTACTTCATGTCAACTATATAATTCGAAATACCAAATAAATCTTATCGGCTGCGGACCATATAAATAAATAGGTTAATGATTTATTTGTTTTTTATCATTGCCAAATAGAACGCAAATCCTTTTATTACACTTATTAACCTACAAAGAGAGGCCCAGTATATATAATTGGTATAGTTTTCCAAAGAAGAGGTTCCAGCGAGCCAAATACTTTAATTAAGGAATAGCAAATCTTAAAGGTTGGTTCGTTATCTAGTTGCAAAAACTATAATACTGTGGAACCGTGATGCTGTCGAGTTATAAGAGAGCGTACATAAGGAGGGTTCGTTCTAACAAAAGACCGCTCGGAAAAAACATAGTCATGAGGGCGTGGTGTTGCGATTAGCTTGTCCCCCCCCCCCACAATCGTCAGGTTCCCGGTATGAGTCCTGACAAGCCCCCTCCCTCACCCCCATATTTTCTTGACCTATTCAAAATTGTTGATTAGTAGTATTGTTTTAGCGTGAATTTGGGATTGATCCAAACATGCTAACACATTGTATATTGTACTGATCTTCTCTAAACATCTAATTTTCCTCGCAAATGACAGCGCAACACACGTTTGACCTTTATATATAGCATTAGAAATACCTTATCTCATGGTTGTTAGCCTCATTATTATAAATCATCAGTGTAGCGGCCCCAGATTTTATCAAAACGTTCCGATAAAATGGACCATCTTTGCATTTTATAACCACAAACGCTAATACTCGAATGTTTATCATAAACAATGCATGAAATGACATGGCATAAAATAGCGTGACATGTTATTGCATATCACGGTTTGGGAATTTCGTGACATAAAATGTTATGACATGAAATTAAATGGGATGATATGAGATAAAAATAATATTTAAATCAAGTTATGAAGGTATTGTGGTCTTATATTTTTGTTTAAATTTCGAGGTTGTTTTTCTGCCAAATTTATTTCCTTCTCTCTTTATTTCGTTATAACCTTGTCACTATGTTTTAAATAAGCACTTAGTAAATTTAATAAGCATAACATTAATTCAGCCCGACGGTATCATTTCAGGCTGTAATCACCACGTAAGATTGTATTAATCGCCATTAGCTGGTATAAGTAAATCTATTGCGGTGCCAACAACAAAAATTCCAATCGATATCTTTGCGCAGTCTGGAATTTAAAAACAAAATTGTAACTGGGTTTTAGTTTCAAGGAATGTAAATGATAAATATACGTTACTGGCTAATGACATTAATTGGAGTAACAATCTCAATATAACATTCTTTCATGAACACGAGGCCGCTGGTTGAGTTGGCAGGCTGGCGCGTCTTGTCATTTAAATACACAAGAACTGAGGGAGAACAGGGGCCGAGAGCCACGTTAAACCACCGCTTCATAATATCAACAGATTCTTTTATGTCACCAGGCCTCTTTTGAAGGTTTCATCATTCCACGGTACAAAATGCAAATATATTGTTCTGTATGCCTTATTTCTTCGAGCACACTAAGTTACCCTGGGCCCAGCGTAATTACGCTCCCCCTCCCCCCCCCCAAGAAAAACTTTGCTGTCTGTTTTGTTCGTGTGCACTTGGACACAAACATCATTTCCTTTCTCTGTTGTTTAATTAATGGACACTAAATACTGATCTTAAAGCTACAAAATTTACCCACATTGAAGGAAACTTTAAAATTAAAAACTGATTTTTATTTCCTTATACTTTCATAAATAGTATATGCCACGGCTGGTGTACTTTACCTGTTATACTCTGTACGAAGATGTTATTGTCAATAAATGCTAAGGTTAGACCAAGTTCATAGTGTTCTAGCGCCACATCGACCAGGTTTTTAGACATGATTCGAAGGGATGTGAAACATATGGTGTTAGAAAAGAAACGCAATAAGCTTCTATTAAGGTCGTCATTCATGCCATCAAAATAAAAACTGATAATTTAACACATTTGAAACTAATTTTACCACTCCTTTCCACGCATGGTTATTTCTCATCATACGTCAAGACGTTTAACGACCGAATAGACCGACCGACCAACATACGTTAGCTTTCAAACCTACTAAGTAAACTCACTCATATTTCTGCGATAATCCATTTTTCTTAAGCCATGTGACATATTTTTTTTTCATTTTCATTTGGAAGCAAGAAGAAAAAAATGATATAACTAAATAAACTAAACTAAACAAAACATTCATAGGTTGAATAATTTTTAATGGAAAATAATGTTCTATTGTAAACTCATAAAACAAGCTGCACCGTACAATAACTTACTTATATTTACCTTTTAACTGGATTACGATGACTTGACAATATATTTACCTTTAAACTTCATACATGTATGTTTGATTCCCGGAGAACTGTGTGGTGGAATTGCCCACTTTTCCCCTGTTACCTTTTTAATTCTTCAGTCATTGTTTGTCATTGTCCCCTAAAATAATCGGCCACAAGAAGGCAAACGTTCTCATAAAGTTCGATGAAATGTATCTAAGGTGATTGATGTAGAAGGAAGGCAAGTTTACATATCATTAATCACGCATAACGAAGTATACTTAAATATTTATTATCATCATCGAGAAAGTGTTAAAATTACCTTTCCTGTGGTTTACATGTAATATATTTTTAGTATAAATTCACTGCCACCGGTGACGAATCAACAGGTGTCGTCCCATCGTGATAACTGCTATGAGCTAATCCGGAAGCTAATTTTCACAGTTTTGGAGTTCAAGCTGTAAGAAAGTTTTAGTTAACTTATGCGATATTTCATATTGCCGCTTGTCAGTGGGAGGTAAAACGTAACTTAAGTCAGAGATTTGTTTTTTCTTTTCAAATCCGAAGGTGAAGAATTAGACCACTTCTCCGGGCCTGGGGAAATAAGTCTTGTATAAAGTTTTATAATCAGTCGAGGGAATTTCGAATCTGGAAACCCTGGCAGGTCAATATTGTGACGTTAATCTTTCTTAAGACTTTTCTGTTTTGAACGATTTTTATTATAATAACCAGTTTAGACAAATCGATCGTAACATCTGCTCCCCCGTCCATGATCTAATAGCCAACTCTAAAAAAAATATATTGCTTTTGATTTTCATATAACAATAAGGCTAACAGTTATGAATTTCAACCAGTGTTGTTTTTAACCAAACTTGCAACGTAATGTTAATACTTTAATTTTTTCAGATTACAAAACTGTTCATGGGTAGCTAAATCCGGCCACTATTTTTTCATCTTACGTTATCTATCAACATCGGAAACACGATTCAGAGTTGCATCTTAACTTTCCAACACATGACAGTTCCCTTGTTTTGGGTTTTCTCTCAGTTTGTAAGATGTACTAAAGACAACAACATTTGTGTCGTTCGTTTTATTTCAATTGAAAATATACAATATTTCAAGAGATATCTTTTGACAACTTTCGACTGATGATATTCATTTTTTTAAGTATGCAAAACTGAAGGACCTCTCTTAAGTTTCGTAACCCTGATATTCAGTTCTTCCCATTTGTTCCTCTAAGAATTTGGGTGTAAGCGAACTCATGGTAAATCAATAATAAACATAAGGCACAATAGGCTTGAATGTGTATACACGTATCTTACAAATAGCTAAATAATTGAAGAATTTAGGAGAAACTATATGGCAATGACGTCATATAAACGCAGAATAGAATATTCATGACACGATGTTCGTTCCGCTACGAGAATGACACTCCACTGCAGATAGAGTAGAATTGAGATGAAAGTTATTGATTTTGTTCCATTTTTTAAAAATATTATAAAACACCAGATAGACATTAATACAATATATCAACTTGATTTTTATTACAGTGTCTAGTTTAGTAGAGCATCGCTGGTTACGTCAAAATGTCGACATGTTCTTGTCTCGTCCAAAATAGATATTAAATGTATGGTAATTTGTGTAATGGTAAGAATTACTACCAACATTTAAAATTTACATAAAAAAATGGGTTTAGTTCTATCAATATAAATCTGCAACAAAATTATTGTTTTCCTTTAAAATAATTGATACTCGTTGAGAAGGAAAATGAAAGGCAATCGGGCTATGTTAACCTCCTATTAGCTGTGACAATGTAGTAAGACCACTGCTGTGACTATAAACATGTTTTGTGAATAGGCTAATCTTTAAGGTAGAAAACGTCACTTTTGGATTATGACGTCATTGCATGAAACAACAATGTCATAATTGTTACAAGTAACTTACTCTGCCGACCAATACAAAAATGAAAAAATGCTTAATTATGATAGTCATTATAAAATCAGAATTGACCACACCTTCGCTAAGACAACGCAAAGGCAACAACAATACACAATTGATATTTTATTATTATTATTATTGTTTGATATATCTTAGTTTCATAATACAAATAACAAAAACTATGACAACATGTGCAATATATGTTTTCGACATGAACAAATTGGAGTAAATGCTTTTAATTTCCTCTTTTTTTAATTTAATGTAATAAATATTTACATTCCATGTCATTTATACATTTTAATGCATTCACACCATCAACAGATCGTACAGAGAATGTACATACTATTAATACAGAACGATACTCTACCGTTGGGATTAAGAGAGTGTTCTGCACGTGAAATATTATCACGTGTTCTACTACATCCTGTTCATCTACTACCATCAGTTTCCAATAATTACATAGCACCCAGAGGTGGTTTATAATGTGAACGGGGCGAATTAAAAGCTACTTGCAAAACATAATGAAACAATAATATAGTATGAGACACATGAATGTACCAAGAGCTTATCAGGGGGTTAACGAAACATCGATGGTTGACTGTTTGCGTCAATGGGGTGTTTTACAGTGGCATATAGCAAAGAGGAGAAAAGCTCAAGAGATGACACGACCTGGATAAAACAAAACAGTCATATGATGAAAATTCGCCTTAGGCTATTGTAGCCGACCAAGAATTTTTTATTAAAGAACTGCATACAGTATAGCTTCCATAATTGTTGAATGACATAACCTTTACCAATCGAGTATCATAACATATACTTCTCCTATAGATCAAACACGTTGCTGCCCTAGTCAAGGTTACATTCGGTTCAAGGTCTATATTATATACCTACATACAATCTTAGTTACTTCGGAAAATAGCCTAGTAGCCTAAGCTGCTTGCTAAACGTACGATATACATTCAATAAATCTCAAGTACAGTTTTACTAACTCAAACAAACCCAGTTTCACGAATTAAAAATGCCAAAGCATGATAAATTGGTCCCGTTCGATACTTTGGTCTGAAATAACTCGTTTAATTGTATCCAAAAGAGTGCACTATCATAATATGTCTTGGATGACGCGTGCGTACCACCTACCTGTAAAACCGTACCCATATATAACGTAATATATTACGTCAATGTGTATACATTGTACATTTATTTCCATATTTTTTTTGGTTAGGTTATTTCCCAAAGGCTGTTAAAATGTTAATTTCAAGCGGAAGACCATGTAACTATGTTTAATTATTTTCTTTTATTTCTCGTGGGTTTAGCATCCATTACCACCAATGACCGTCAGAAGCTTCTTACGTTACTTGATAAAGAAGGGAACACAGCTTTACACGCAGCCGTCAACTCTGGGGACCTGAGGACTGTGGAGGTCTGCCTTGATAATGGTTCACAAATAGACGTACAACAAGTAATAACTCTTCGTCTTCTATATTTACATTTTTGATACTCATTTTAATGACTATTCAAACTAAATAAATGAAATATTTTTATAGGGAGTAGATCCTTCAGGGATACAAATCTGGACGTGTCATAACATATCAAGTGGTTATTATTAGTTTTTGCGAAGAATCAGGAAGGTTCATTTTCGAGGAAAAAAACGCCTTTCTCAATAAACTTATTTTTGCCTCAGAAAAGTGTTGCTTTTCTGAAAAAGGATAAGTGGATGAAATTATCAGTCAAATGTACGAACGAAATTGAAGTGTAATAGAGAATTTTGAAGCTAATCGGGACTGTAAACTGGTGGGATGTGAGGACTAAACCAGTAAAGAAATTAGTGTTGTAGATTTTACGGTGTCCCAGGTGGGTCATTAAAAATGTCAACTATTTATAGTTTTTTTAAACTTTTAAAAAAGACTAGAAACTTAGACGTGTTATGAGGTTAATAAAACAAAACAATTATCATTTGATTGCATGGTACCACTTTTGCTAACACAAAGGGTATACCGTGGAGTGCATACGTAGTTGCAAACGTGAGAGGGAAGCATGCTCTCACCCCCACCCCCCCCCCCTCCTTCAATGGGAAAGTAGGGCCCACACACCCACCAAAAACCCTGCCCTATTGGCCCTGTTCCAACGCATATGAATCTTTTGAAAAGGTATGTTTAGTAAGCCACTCTACTCCTAAGTCTCCTCAATGGTTAATTACTAACGTTACTCTCCATGGCTTGTAGATAGGATAAATGCGTTGAACTGTTCCCAATATTGGTATAATTTTTCTTTGTCTCTCTCGTTCTTGTGAGTTACTATATATCTTATCGTGGATATAACTTTTGAATACTGTAAGCTTATTTGATTCTTCGATAATCATATCATCATAATCATCATTGCGACGCAAATAATTTGAGTAAAATGAACATTCTATTCTCATTTTTTCAGTGTGATATGCTGACACCTTTACACTTGGCATGCTCCCAGGGTGCTCTTGAGATGGTCCGGGCGATGCTATCAAAAGCGGATGACCCATTTACAGTCCTGGGACTCCGAGATGTTCAAAAACAAACGCCATTACATAAGTACCTATAGTGCATTAACATTTAGGAATAAAATTATATAATCGATCTTATTAAAAACTCTTTGAAATGCCGTTATAATACTTACAAGCTACAGTTCAAATATGCTGTGTATATGTAAAGCCGGATTTTCGGTTGATAAACGTCATCTAAATTACTTTGATAAACCTAAATTATGAATTGAAAGTCTTGGAATTTTAGTTGATTTTTCAACTTTTATTGAATAATCCAGGTTTATCAGCCGAAATCATGGTTTAGCGGCGACCAATCCAGGATTATCGATCGATATACCTAGATTATCAACCGATAAACGTGTCTCGATTTAATGATAATAATCATAATAATCATAATAATAAATGGTATACTTATAAGGCGCAAAATCTTCATAAGAACTCAGAGCGCACTTAATGGCGTTTGGCTTTCCATAGACATGTACATCATGCAAAAGAGGAGATACTATTTCACAGACGGGTATGTTCAACGGAAATTATTGGTGAGTGTTAGTATTTGTAGTCTGCCATAAGAAAGAAAGAAACGAAAGAAGATAAAACACAGGGCTGCATTTTTATCGCAAGTAGAACTGTAAATTCAGTTTATTTGTTATGTTGGTTCGTGGGTATGGAAGAAACTGTCTGCTATTGAACAGAGGTTAGTTTTAGGCCTATTGTCAAATGAATGTTAGGTTACTAACGATTTATTCTGAACTTTCAATAACTTATCATTATTATCTGTTATTTATTTTTGCTTCCAGAGCGGCCATGTTTGATCACCACGATGTTGTAGCTATTATTCTGAACGAGGTAATGATTGTTTTTCTCCTTATTTTCGATCCCTTGCCATGTTATCTTTCCTAATCTTATCGTCTCGTTCTGCGGGCAACTACCTCGTTATAAGGTGCGAACACGTCATCTCATGCATAATAGCCTTCATCACGATGAGTCGTCAAAAAGTGCACGCTGACAGTAGACAATAAGTAAATAATAGTGTTACGTCATAAATAATTCACAGCGATATTATGCGACAGCTGATAATCGTTTTGTATTTAGAAGGAATTAGAAAGTATATATAGACGTAGATATATTATACAGCATACTTTATATTCCCTGTCCGAAAATAGCGTATAGATTGGTGATTTCATTCTGGGATAGGGATCACTGTAAATTTTTATGATATATCGTTCACAAGAGAAACTCGGTTTATCAAGTATAGTTTTGTAGATTTATATGATATATTTACGTTATTAATCGCTCCGTTATTTCCAACTGCATATACTGAGATTCTATTGTCCCTCGAATATAACCATATTACATACGCGTTATTCGTTCGTCATTTTTGCGTCTTCGTTATTGCGTCTTCTTACATTTTCCGCAAACAACGAAAGGCAATAATGCAGTCATATGAGCGCTGCTTCTATCGTATGAGTAATAATAATAATAATAATAATAAGACTTATAATGCGCACACACCACTCAAAGAATGTTCATGGCGCAAATGACAATGAGAAATGATACAAATAATACAGAATAATACAAAACAATGACAGAAGAAAAACTTAATGGTATAAGATCATATAAAAGCTTTTGTCATTAAATGGGATTTTATGCTCTTCTTAAAGTTAGAGAGAGTAGATGTTTTTCTGATTTTTAAGGGAAGTTGGTTCCATAAGCGAGGGGCAGAAACAATAAATGACCTATCCCCCCAAGAATGTTTGGACTTAATTTCAGATAATAAAAATTGAGAGCTGGATCTTAGATTACGAGAGGGGACATAAATATGTAATAAGTCAGAAATATACATTGGACCATGTCCTTTAAATGATTTATTAAAGAGTGTTTGCATACTTGAACAAAACCCAAACAGCTTTCATTAAAGTCTTACCAGAGTCACTTTGATATCCGTGCAACAACATCTTCTGGATGGTACTTTACCGTGACATTGCATTTTTGAAATTGAGACCTGGAATTAGTAGTTGCGCGAACGTCAGAGAAGTTAAATAGCCTACTGCTTAAGAGTCATCAATAGTGTACGATCGATCAGTTAAGCAGTGAACTAATTAAGAATAATCAATTAATCCACAGCGGGTGGGGTCACTAATGGATGAAATGTTTACAGAGAGACCTCTCTTGACTTCTAAACTATGTTTAGTAGGCGTATAATTACAAGACAGTTTACACTAAGTGCCACTATACGCTACTGTAAACACAGCTACAAGTACATTGCCATGCTACACCATACTGTATAGTTATAATAGTAAACTTAATAATGAAATATATAGGCTAGTAGTGTTTACAAGCAAACAATATTGACTCCTGTGGTTACAAACCCGTTTATTTTTTACAGAATTGAGAAAATCAGTCACTGAAGTAACATCATGGCTAAGTTAGTTAAAGTTCTAAATCAAAATGATTGTTGAAGAATCTGAGGGAAGGGGGGGGGGGGGTCCAAAATTAAACAGGACACTTCTATTAAATAACAAATAGTTGGGTTAACTTATGACCGACGGAAGGAACATACAGTTACTACGCTGGGTAGATGTTTCTTTGTACGTCTTTGGCTTCTGCATGAATGAGGAGATCTGATGAACAAGTTTTCTCATCTCGATCAAAAGAAAACTCGACGTTCCTATAATTCAAAAATACTCTTTGGAAAGCTAGTCTATAAGTTTCACAGGAAACCAAATGAGAATGTCATTTCAACAATATCTTCAACATTGTCTGAAGATCATAAAAATCACTTTTCTGTATCTAAATGGTCTAGCCACATACTAATGGAAAGACATTATCCCAAATTAAAATGACTGATTATATTGTTTACTCAAAGAATCCACCAAACTGGCAACTAGGATCAGGGTCACGTGACATCTCATTAAGATCATTCCCTGTTCACCTACCCTAGACTTTCCGCCCCTCACCCCCACGCCCCTCGCCCCCCCCCTCTCCCCTCCCCTCCACACCTCGTTATTTTTCATAACACACACACCCGTTACCAACAGCTAATATACGTCAAGTTTATCTCTGAATTGTACCAAAAATATTAAAAGCATTTTCTTCTGAAAAAAAACACGATGAAAATTTGTTGCCACAGTCCTGAATTAGGCCAGTCCTGATATCATATAGTGGTACGCCATTACCCTCTCCGCCCCTCTTTCATTGTGCCCGAATCAACAGACAGTCCTGATACCCCATCGTAGTACTCATTTCCCCATCTCCACCCTCTTTCATTGTGCCCGAAGCAACATGCAGTCTTGATATCCCATCGTGGTACCCCCTTCCCCTCTCCGCCACTCTTTCATTGTGCCCGAAGCAACAGACAGTCTTGATATCCCATCGTGGTACTCCCTTCCCCTATCCGCCACTCTTTCATTGTGACTGAAGCAACAGACAGTCCTGATATCCCATCGTGGTACTCCCTTCCCCCTCACCGCCCCTCTTTCATTGTGCCCGAAGCAACAGACATGTTTTATCTTCTCCTTTATAGGGTTGTGACATTGATGCCGTAGATCGTAAGCAATGCACACCGTTGTTGCTGGCAACTGCCCGCGGTGCGTGGAGAAGCGTTCAGCTACTCCTTGAGAATAACTCCGATTTGACGTGTAGTGACTCTGGTAATCGCAACGTGCTACATTTAAGCGTTTTAAATGGAGGAAACTTGGAATTTTTTGGTGCAGAATTCTTTAAAGTGAGTAAAACAGTCCTTTACATGTCACATAATTCATGATCTTAATGCGAGTGGAGCAAAAATATGATTTATATGATGGTTTTAAACGCGAATGAACTGCAACAAACATTGATATGTCTCTCTTAACGAGGTCTTTATTGAGTTCCATACAGAATTTTAAAATAACGGTACTACGGGTTAGGAGACCACCCTCCCCCCACCCCCAGTGACATACATCTGCACTGCCAACACTGTTACTGCCTCTATTACCCAATTGGAATAGCCAATTACTAAACAAATTTGCAAGCTAAGTATGTCATAGAGTAAATAATTACTGTAACACCGCAATACTATTGCATATATTATGTTTACGATCGCCTCCAACACACCTACATACCTGACCTGCCTTGTTGCCCATCCCCTCCTGGGACAATCTGAGTGCGCAAATGATTATGTGTCATGCAAAATGAATTGCAATCTGCTTTCAACCCATTGGAGATATAATGACATAATAAGTTTATGCAAATTTATGCAAATGAGATCAACATTTTGTGACATTGTTGTACTCGAGTCAAGGTTTACGTAGAAAGCTGTACCTGTCAGTCGAAAACTGATTTACCTCTTCTACTGCATGTATGATATGACGCTATATGTAAGTTATGTACACACTTCACGTAACAACTTCCTCCCATTAGAGAACAGATGCATTAGAGCTTCTGAATCAGGCAGACTGTGCTGGATGTACCCCGATGCACTACGCCACCCAACAAGGTAATCTTAAATCAGTTCAGGGACTCATCGACCTCGGTGCTAGGGTTAACCTGAAGAACAAAGAAAAACAGTCACCTCTCCATTTTGCGGCACGGTACGTAAACTGCTTCTAGCTCATTCTATCCATCCTCTCCGACCCGGTTGGTACCTCACCAAAGGTCTTAGCTAATATACATAACTGGTTCAATTTCATTAGACTAGCGCAAACGGTCTTGTGCACTACCAGCAATTCTGTAGTAATAATCATAATGATAATAACCATAGTCAGGTAGTTATTTTAATGACGCTTAAGCGATGAAGAATGTAGGAGAAGCTCCAAGGGTTTATGGATTTCACCTTTCACGTCGGGTGGCTTCCAATACAACATTATACAACATACAACATAACAACATTTTGACGAAATTTTGAATCTTTTAAAGGATTGGTTCAGGTGTCTGACATGTCTTTATTGTATGAAAGAGCTTAAAAAGACAAACAGAATAGTGAAGAAACTACCATAGCATTCATGTTAAGGAGATATCACGCTTTGAAGATTTCAAAATTTCTTTGCAAATGACTGGTGTAGAAGGAATAACTGTGAGGGTGTGATGTCACATCCTCACTTCCTTAACATGTGTCAATATATTTCATTAAAAAATAATTGCATTTTTTTTTTCACAAATCTAAAAAAATATAATCAAACATTCTTCAGATGTTACATCTCAAATACTTTCCTTGACACATATGAGATCTTCTGACGTATCTTTTGGTTGTAAGTCATAAAATCTTACAAAATATTTTAATAAAAAATAACAAAGACTTTTCAGGACTGTGAGGATATGAGGTCACAGCTAGCCTGATTTCAGCAGTTTCTACACAATCAGATAGAACTTTAAACTTGAATATCTCCTAAACGGAAAAAGATATTTGAATAATTTCTTCACTATAGGGTTTCTTTTACTGTCCTCTTTCATATAAGATAAACATTTGTGACACTTGAACTAGTCCTTTAAATTTAGAAAGTCATTCACAGATGTGAAACCGTAGATTGCTCTTGGATGAAGAAACCCACCTAATAATGACCCGGCCTGGGATGGAACCCCGAACCTCATGATTGATAAGCCTCATTGCTTCAAATGCCACCGCCCTTATCCACTCTGCCACAGCACCGGTATCTGGAACTATTTAGGAATGATTCACTAAATATTGTGATTGAGTCATATAAATGTTTACTGGCAACATGCAGTCTTCGTTTTTTCTGCACATTTTTGTACTTTTCATTATCGGCAAATCTTTGAAATTTTAATATAAATTCGATAGTTCCAGATTCCTTTTCTCACATGAGTGAGTGAAGATGTGACAATAATGTAACAATTTCACTGCAAAAAAAAAACACCAGCTTTCCGTTTTTGAGTTGACTGTAGATCTTCCGCCTTCGTCTCTTTGCTGTAAAACTATGACATCTCCTACTGACAGTTATTCACTTCACTGTCCTCTCGAAGATCGCTTATATCCTCACCTCTCATATATTTGATATCATTTAAACACTATAGATACATCACCCAATTACATTCCACATGCATCGGATTAAACTACGATATCTTCTTTAACTCTGCGCTAAAGCGGGAACGTCAAAATATTTACTCCAACAGATACGGTCGTTTGAACTCGTGTAAACGGTTATTGGATAGTCCCATCGGTCCGCATATACTGAATGAAAGTGACGGAGAAGGTCGGACGGCGTTGCACATCGCTGCCGCTAATGGACACACCAAGTTCGCTCAACTGCTACTGAGAAGAGGTTCATTATTGCACAAGTAAGATGAGGACATTTTCAATTCGTCCGTCAGTCAATGTATATAGTACGTGATCAAGCCATATGTACATATGTGTGTCCTTCCGTCGTCTTGCATTATTTAATAAGCAATATTTTGCCTTTTCTACATTATTTATTATTGCCTTCAATATTTAACACTATACTAGACAATACTTTGACAATGCTGGTTCTTTTTTTTGTGACATATTTCGCCGTACTCTAGTGATCAAACATGATGCTAACACCCTCTACTACTTGAACAGACTTTGTAAATGAAATATATATATATATATATATATATATATATATATA